>NW_017619512.1:0-302385 GCF_001879475.1 Ipomoea nil | reverse complement strand
TGATCGCATCCGTCATGTAAGGTGCTGCTGCATTAGTGCTGGTATGATCGCATCCGTCATGTACTGCGCGCAAAATGTACTTGACCCTTCTCACCGCGCAAACCGAGAAAAGAACACTTGCGCGTTTGCCGTTCGTTCAAATAAAGAATTAAAAATTGGGTGGGGGATGCAACACGAGGACTTCCCACGGGGTCACCCATCCTAGTACTACTCTCGCCCAAGCACGCTTAACTTCGGAGTTCTGATGGGATCCGGTGCATTAGTGCTGGTATGATCGCATCCGTCATGTACTGCGCGCAAAATGTACTTGACCCCTTCTCACCGCGCAAACCGAGAAAAGAACACTTGCGCGTTTGCCGTTCGTTCAAATAAAGAATTAAAAAATTGGGTGGGGGATGCAACACGAGGACTTCCCACGGGGGTCACCCATCCTAGTACTACTCTCGCCCAAGCACGCTTAACTTCGGAGTTCTGATGGGATCCGGTGCATTAGTGCTGGTATGATCGCATCCGTCATGTACTGCGCGCAAAATGTACTTGACCCCTTCTCACCCGCGCAAACCGAGAAAGAACACTTGCGCGTTTGCCGTTCGTTCAAATAAAGAATTAAAAATTGGGTGGGGGATGCAACACGAGGACTTCCCAGGGGGTCACCCATCCTAGTACTACTCTCGCCCAAGCACGCTTAACTTCGGAGTTCTGATGGGATCCGGTGCATTAGTGCTGGTATGATCGCATCCGTCATGTACTGCGCGCAAAATGTACTTGACCCCTTCTCACCGGCAAACCGAGAAAAGAACACTTGCGCGTTTGCCGTTCGTTCAAATAAAGAATTAAAAATTGGGTGGGGGATGCAACACGAGGACTTCCCAGGGGGTCACCCATCCTAGTACTACTCTCGCCCAAGCACGCTTAACTTCGGAGTTCTGATGGGATCCGGTGCATTAGTGCTGGTATGATCGCATCCGTCATGTACTGCGCGCAAAATGTACTTGACCCCTTCTCACCGCGCAAACCGAGAAAAGAACACTTGCGCGTTTGCCGTTCGTTCAAATAAAGAATTAAAAATTGGGTGGGGGATGCAACACGAGGACTTCCCAGGGGGTCACCCATCCTAGTACTACTCTCGCCCAAGCACGCTTAACTTCGGAGTTCTGATGGGATCCGGTGCATTAGTGCTGGTATGATCGCATCCGTCATGTACTGCGCGCAAAATGTACTTGACCCCTTCTCACCGCGCAAACCGAGAAAAGAACACTTGCGCGTTTGCCGTTCGTTCAAATAAAGAATTAAAAATTGGGTGGGGGATGCAACACGAGGACTTCCCAGGGGGTCACCCATCCTAGTACTACTCTCGCCCAAGCACGCTTAACTTCGGAGTTCTGATGGGATCCGGTGCATTAGTGCTGGTATGATCGCATCCGTCATGTACTGCGCGCAAAATGTACTTGACCCCTTCTCACCGCGCAAACCGAGAAAAGAACACTTGCGCGTTTGCCGTTCGTTCAAATAAAGAATTAAAAATTGGGTGGGGGATGCAACACGAGGACTTCCCAGGGGGTCACCCATCCTAGTACTACTCTCGCCCAAGCACGCTTAACTTCGGAGTTCTGATGGGATCCGGTGCATTAGTGCTGGTATGATCGCATCCGTCATGTACTGCGCGCAAAATGTACTTGACCCCTTCTCACCGCGCAAACCGAGAAAAGAACACTTGCGCGTTTGCCGTTCGTTCAAATAAAGAATTAAAAATTGGGTGGGGGATGCAACACGAGGACTTCCCAGGGGGTCACCCATCCTAGTACTACTCTCGCCCAAGCACGCTTAACTTCGGAGTTCTGATGGGATCCGGTGCATTAGTGCTGGTATGATCGCATCCGTCATGTACTGCGCGCAAAATGTACTTGACCCCTTCTCACCGCGCAAACCGAGAAAAGAACACTTGCGCGTTTGCCGTTCGTTCAAATAAAGAATTAAAAATTGGGTGGGGGATGCAACACGAGGACTTCCCAGGGGGTCACCCATCCTAGTACTACTCTCGCCCAAGCACGCTTAACTTCGGAGTTCTGATGGGATCCGGTGCATTAGTGCTGGTATGATCGCATCCGTCATGTACTGCGCGCAAAATGTACTTGACCCCTTCTCACCGCGCAAACCGAGAAAAGAACACTTGCGCGTTTGCCGTTCGTTCAAATAAAGAATTAAAAATTGGGTGGGGGATGCAACACGAGGACTTCCCAGGGGTCACCCATCCTAGTACTACTCTCGCCCAAGCACGCTTAACTTCGGAGTTCTGATGGGATCCGGTGCATTAGTGCTGGTATGATCGCATCCGTCATGTACTGCGCGCAAAATGTACTTGACCCTTCTCACCGCGCAAACCGAGAAAAGAACACTTGCGCGTTTGCCGTTCGTTCAAATAAAGAATTAAAAATTGGGTGGGGGATGCAACACGAGGACTTCCCAGGGGGTCACCCATCCTAGTACTACTCTCGCCCAAGCACGCTTAACTTCGGAGTTCTGATGGGATCCGGTGCATTAGTGCTGGTATGATCGCATCCGTCATGTACTGCGCGCAAAATGTACTTGACCCCTTCTCACCGCGCAAACCGAGAAAAGAACACTTGCGCGTTTGCCGTTCGTTCAAATAAAGAATTAAAAATTGGGTGGGGGATGCAACACGAGGACTTCCCAGGGGGTCACCCATCCTAGTACTACTCTCGCCCAAGCACGCTTAACTTCGGAGTTCTGATGGGATCCGGTGCATTAGTGCTGGTATGATCGCATCCGTCATGTACTGCGCGCAAAATGTACTTGACCCCTTCTCACCGCGCAAACCGAGAAAAGAACACTTGCGCGTTTGCCGTTCGTTCAAATAAAGAATTAAAAATTGGGTGGGGGATGCAACACGAGGACTTCCCAGGGGGTCACCCATCCTAGTACTACTCTCGCCCAAGCACGCTTAACTTCGGAGTTCTGATGGGATCCGGTGCATTAGTGCTGGTATGATCGCATCCGTCATGTACTGCGCGCAAAATGTACTTGACCCCTTCTCACCGCGCAAACCGAGAAAAGAACACTTGCGCGTTTGCCGTTCGTTCAAATAAAGAATTAAAAATTGGGTGGGGGATGCAACACGAGGACTTCCCAGGGGGTCACCCATCCTAGTACTACTCTCGCCCAAGCACGCTTAACTTCGGAGTTCTGATGGGATCCGGTGCATTAGTGCTGGTATGATCGCATCCGTCATGTACTGCGCGCAAAATGTACTTGACCCCTTCTCACCGCGCAAACCGAGAAAAGAACACTTGCGCGTTTGCCGTTCGTTCAAATAAAGAATTAAAAATTGGGTGGGGGATGCAACACGAGGACTTCCCACGGGGTCACCCATCCTAGTACTACTCTCGCCCAAGCACGCTTAACTTCGGAGTTCTGATGGGATCCGGTGCATTAGTGCTGGTATGATCGCATCCGTCATGTACTGCGCGCAAAATGTACTTGACCCCTTCTCACCGCGCAAACCGAGAAAAGAACACTTGCGCGTTTGCCGTTCGTTCAAATAAAGAATTAAAAATTGGGTGGGGGATGCAACACGAGGACTTCCCAGGGGGTCACCCATCCTAGTACTACTCTCGCCCAAGCACGCTTAACTTCGGAGTTCTGATGGGATCCGGTGCATTAGTGCTGGTATGATCGCATCCGTCATGTACTGCGCGCAAAATGTACTTGACCCCTTCTCACCGCGCAAACCGAGAAAAGAACACTTGCGCGTTTGCCGTTCGTTCAAATAAAGAATTAAAAATTGGGTGGGGGATGCAACACGAGGACTTCCCAGGGGTCACCCATCCTAGTACTACTCTCGCCCAAGCACGCTTAACTTCGGAGTTCTGATGGGATCCGGTGCATTAGTGCTGGTATGATCGCATCCGTCATGTACTGCGCGCAAAATGTACTTGACCCCTTCTCACCGCGCAAACCGAGAAAAGAACACTTGCGCGTTTGCCGTTCGTTCAAATAAAGAATTAAAAATTGGGTGGGGGATGCAACACGAGGACTTCCCACGGGGTCACCCATCCTAGTACTACTCTCGCCCAAGCACGCTTAACTTCGGAGTTCTGATGGGATCCGGTGCATTAGTGCTGGTATGATCGCATCCGTCATGTACTGCGCGCAAAATGTACTTGACCCCTTCTCACCGCGCAAACCGAGAAAAGAACACTTGCGCGTTTGCCGTTCGTTCAAATAAAGAATTAAAAATTGGGTGGGGGATGCAACACGAGGACTTCCCACGGGGTCACCCATCCTAGTACTACTCTCGCCCAAGCACGCTTAACTTCGGAGTTCTGATGGGATCCGGTGCATTAGTGCTGGTATGATCGCATCCGTCATGTACTGCGCGCAAAATGTACTTGACCCCTTCTCACCGCGCAAACCGAGAAAAGAACACTTGCGCGTTTGCCGTTCGTTCAAATAAAGAATTAAAAATTGGGTGGGGGATGCAACACGAGGACTTCCCAGGGGGTCACCCATCCTAGTACTACTCTCGCCCAAGCACGCTTAACTTCGGAGTTCTGATGGGATCCGGTGCATTAGTGCTGGTATGATCGCATCCGTCATGTACTGCGCGCAAAATGTACTTGACCCCTTCTCACCGCGCAAACCGAGAAAAGAACACTTGCGCGTTTGCCGTTCGTTCAAATAAAGAATTAAAAATTGGGTGGGGGATGCAACACGAGGACTTCCCACGGGGTCACCCATCCTAGTACTACTCTCGCCCAAGCACGCTTAACTTCGGAGTTCTGATGGGATCCGGTGCATTAGTGCTGGTATGATCGCATCCGTCATGTACTGCGCGCAAAATGTACTTGACCCCTTCTCACCGCGCAAACCGAGAAAAGAACACTTGCGCGTTTGCCGTTCGTTCAAATAAAGAATTAAAAATTGGGTGGGGGATGCAACACGAGGACTTCCCAGGGGTCACCCATCCTAGTACTACTCTCGCCCAAGCACGCTTAACTTCGGAGTTCTGATGGGATCCGGTGCATTAGTGCTGGTATGATCGCATCCGTCATGTACTGCGCGCAAAATGTACTTGACCCCTTCTCACCGCGCAAACCGAGAAAAGAACACTTGCGCGTTTGCCGTTCGTTCAAATAAAGAATTAAAAATTGGGTGGGGGATGCAACACGAGGACTTCCCAGGGGTCACCCATCCTAGTACTACTCTCGCCCAAGCACGCTTAACTTCGGAGTTCTGATGGGATCCGGTGCATTAGTGCTGGTATGATCGCATCCGTCATGTACTGCGCGCAAAATGTACTTGACCCCTTCTCACCGCGCAAACCGAGAAAAGAACACTTGCGCGTTTGCCGTTCGTTCAAATAAAGAATTAAAAATTGGGTGGGGATGCAACACGAGGACTTCCCAGGGGGTCACCCATCCTAGTACTACTCTCGCCCAAGCACGCTTAACTTCGGAGTTCTGATGGGATCCGGTGCATTAGTGCTGGTATGATCGCATCCGTCATGTACTGCGCGCAAAATGTACTTGACCCCTTCTCACCGCGCAAACCGAGAAAAGAACACTTGCGCGTTTGCCGTTCGTTCAAATAAAGAATTAAAAATTGGGTGGGGGATGCAACACGAGGACTTCCCACGGGGTCACCCATCCTAGTACTACTCTCGCCCAAGCACGCTTAACTTCGGAGTTCTGATGGGATCCGGTGCATTAGTGCTGGTATGATCGCATCCGTCATGTACTGCGCGCAAAATGTACTTGACCCCTTCTCACCGCGCAAACCGAGAAAAGAACACTTGCGCGTTTGCCGTTCGTTCAAATAAAGAATTAAAAATTGGGTGGGGGATGCAACACGAGGACTTCCCACGGGGTCACCCATCCTAGTACTACTCTCGCCCAAGCACGCTTAACTTCGGAGTTCTGATGGGATCCGGTGCATTAGTGCTGGTATGATCGCATCCGTCATGTACTGCGCGCAAAATGTACTTGACCCCTTCTCACCGCGCAAACCGAGAAAAGAACACTTGCGCGTTTGCCGTTCGTTCAAATAAAGAATTAAAAATTGGGTGGGGGATGCAACACGAGGACTTCCCACGGGGTCACCCATCCTAGTACTACTCTCGCCCAAGCACGCTTAACTTCGGAGTTCTGATGGGATCCGGTGCATTAGTGCTGGTATGATCGCATCCGTCATGTACTGCGCGCAAAATGTACTTGACCCCTTCTCACCGCGCAAACCGAGAAAAGAACACTTGCGCGTTTGCCGTTCGTTCAAATAAAGAATTAAAAATTGGGTGGGGGATGCAACACGAGGACTTCCCACGGGGTCACCCATCCTAGTACTACTCTCGCCCAAGCACGCTTAACTTCGGAGTTCTGATGGGATCCGGTGCATTAGTGCTGGTATGATCGCATCCGTCATGTACTGCGCGCAAAATGTACTTGACCCCTTCTCACCGCGCAAACCGAGAAAAGAACACTTGCGCGTTTGCCGTTCGTTCAAATAAAGAATTAAAAATTGGGTGGGGGATGCAACACGAGGACTTCCCAGGGGTCACCCATCCTAGTACTACTCTCGCCCAAGCACGCTTAACTTCGGAGTTCTGATGGGATCCGGTGCATTAGTGCTGGTATGATCGCATCCGTCATGTACTGCGCGCAAAATGTACTTGACCCCCTTCTCACCGCGCAAACCGAGAAAAGAACACTTGCGCGTTTGCCGTTCGTTCAAATAAAGAATTAAAAATTGGGTGGGGGATGCAACACGAGGACTTCCCACGGGGTCACCCATCCTAGTACTACTCTCGCCCAAGCACGCTTAAACTTCGGAGTTCTGATGGGATCCGGTGCATTAGTGCTGGTATGATCGCATCCGTCATGTACTGCGCGCAAAATGTACTTGACCCCTTCTCACCGCGCAAACCGAGAAAAGAACACTTGCGCGTTTGCCGTTCGTTCAAATAAAGAATTAAAAATTGGGTGGGGGATGCAACACGAGGACTTCCCACGGGGTCACCATCCTAGTACTACTCTCGCCCAAGCACGCTTAACTTCGGAGTTCTGATGGGATCCGGTGCATTAGTGCTGGTATGATCGCATCCGTCATGTACTGCGCGCAAATGTACTTGACCCCTTCTCACCGCGCAAACCGAGAAAAGAACACTTGCGCGTTTGCCGTTCGTTCAAATAAAGAATTAAAAATTGGGTGGGGGATGCAACACGAGGACTTCCCAGGGGTCACCCATCCTAGTACTACTCTCGCCCAAGCACGCTTAACTTCGGAGTTCTGATGGGATCCGGTGCATTAGTGCTGGTATGATCGCATCCGTCATGTACTGCGCGCAAAATGTACTTGACCCCTTCTCACCGCGCAAACCGAGAAAAGAACACTTGCGCGTTTGCCGTTCGTTCAAATAAAGAATTAAAAATTGGGTGGGGGATGCAACACGAGGACTTCCCAGGGGTCACCCATCCTAGTACTACTCTCGCCCAAGCACGCTTAACTTCGGAGTTCTGATGGGATCCGGTGCATTAGTGCTGGTATGATCGCATCCGTCATGTACTGCGCGCAAAATGTACTTGACCCCTTCTCACCGCGCAAACCGAGAAAAGAACACTTGCGCGTTTGCCGTTCGTTCAAATAAAGAATTAAAAATTGGGTGGGGGATGCCAACACCGAGGACTTCCCACGGGCGGTCACCCATCCTAGTACTACTCTCGCCCAAGCACGCTTAACTTCGGAGTTCTGATGGGATCCGGTGCATTAGTGCTGGTATGATCGCATCCGTCATGTACTGCGCGCAAAAATGTACTTGACCCCTTCTCACCGCGCAAACCGAGAAAAGAACACTTGCGCGTTTGCCGTTCGTTCAAATAAAGAATTAAAAATTGAACCCAAAGATGTCGGGGATGCAACACGAGGACTTCCCACGGGTCACCATCCTAGTACTACTCTCGCCAAGCACGCTTAACTTCGGAGTTCTGATGGGATCCGGTGCATTAGTGCTGGTATGATCGCATCGTCATGTACTGCGCGCAAAATGTACTTGACCCCTTCTCACGGCCGCAAACCGAGAAAAGAACACTTGCGCGTTTGCCGTTCGTTCAAATAAAGAATTAAAAATTGGGTGGGGGATGCAACACGAGGACTTCCACGGGGTCACCCATCTCTATACTCTCGCCCAAGCACGCTTAACTTCGGAGTTCTGATGGGATCCGGTGCATTAGTGCTGGTATGATCGCATCCGTCATGTACTGCGCGCAAAATGTACTTGACCCCTTCTCACGCGCAAACCGAGAAAGAACACTTGCGCGTTTGCCGTTCGTTCAAATAAAAGAATTAAAATTGGGTGGGGATGCAACACGAGACTTCCCACCGGGTCACCCATCCTAGTACTACTCTCGCCCAAGCACGCTTAACTTCGGAGTTCTGATGGGATCCGTGTCATTAGTGCTGGTATGATCGCATCCGTCATGTACTGCCGCGCAAAATGTACTTGACCCCTTCTCACCGCGGCAAACCGAGAGAAAGAACACTTGCGCGTTTGCCGTTCGTTCAAATAAAGAATTAAAAATTGGGTGGGATGCAACACGAGGACTTCCCACGGGGTCACCCATCCTAGTACTACTCCGCCCAACACGCTTAACTTCGGAGTTCTGATGGATCCGGTGCATTAGTGCTGGTATGATCGCATCCGTCATGTACTGCGCGCAAAATGTACTTGACCACTTCTCACCGCGCAAACCGAAAAGAACACTTGCGCGTTTGCCGTTCGTTCAAATAAAGAATTAAAAATTGGGTGGGGATGCAACACGAGGACTTCCCGGGGTCACCCATCCTAGTACTACTCTCGCCCAAGCACGCTTAACTTCGGAATTCTGATGGGATCGGTGCATTAGTGCTGTGATGATCGCATCCGTCATGTACTGCGGCAAATGTACTTGACCCCTTCTCACGCGCGGCAACGACGAGAAAAGAACACTTGCGCCGTTTGCCGTTCGTTCAAATAAAGAATTAAAATTGGGTGGGGATGCAACACGAGGACTTCCCACGGGGTCACCCATCCTAGTACTACTCTCGCCAAGCACGCTTAACTTCGGAGTTCTGATGGGATCCGGTGCATTAGTGCTGGTATGATCGCATCCGTCATGTACTGCGCGCAAAATGTACTTGACCCCTTCTCACCGCGCAAACCGAGAAAAGAACACTTGCGCGTTTGCCGTTCGTTCAAATAAAGAATTAAAAATTGGGTGGGGGATGCAACACGAGGACTCCCAGCGGGTCACCCATCCTAGTACTACTCTCGCCCAAGCACGCTTAACTTCGGAGTTCTGATGGGATCCGGTGCATTAGTGCTGTATGATCGCATCCTCATGTACTGCGCGCAAAATGTACTTGACCCCTTCTCACCGCGCAAACCGAGAAAAGAACACTTGCGCGTTTGCCGTTCGTTCAAATAAAGATTAAAAATTGGGTGGGGGATGCAACACGAGGACTTCCCACGGGGTCACCCATCCTAGTACTACTCTCGCCAAGCACGCTTAACTTCGGAGTTCTGATGGATCCGGTGCATTAGTGCTGGTATGATCGCATCCGTCATGTACTGCGCGCAAAATGTACTTGACCCCTTCTCACCGCGCAAACGAGAAAAGAACACTTGCGCGTTTGCCGTTCGTTCAAATAAAGAATTAAAATTGGGTGGGGATGCAACACGAGGACTTCCCACGGGGTCACCCATCCTAGTACTACTCTCGCCCAGCACGCTTAACTTCGGAGTTCTGATGGGATCCGTGCATTAGTGCTGGTATGATCGCATCCGTCATGTACTGCGCGCAAAATGTACTTGACCCTTCTCACCGCGCAACCGAGAAAAGAACACTTGCGCGTTGCCGTTCGTTCAAATAAAGAATTAAAATTGGGTGGGGGATGCAACACGAGGACTTCCCACGGGGTCACCCATCCTAGTACTACTCTCGCCCAAGCAGCTTAACTTCGGAGTTCTGATGGGATCCGGTGCATTAGTGCTGGTATGATCGCATCCGTCATGTACTGCGCGCAAAATGTACTTGACCCCTTCTCACCGCGCAAACCGAGAAAAGAACACTTGCGCGTTTGCCGTTCGTTCAAATAAAGAATTAAAAATTGGGTGGGGATGCAACCGAGGACTTCCACGGGGTCACCATCCTAGTACTACTCTCGCCCAAGCACGCTTAACTTCGAGTTTGATGGGATCCGGTGCATTAGTGCTGGTATGATCGATCCGTCATGTACTGCGCGCAAAATGTACTGACCCTTCTCACCGCGCAAACCGAGAAAAGAACACTTGCGCGTTTGCCGTTCGTTCAAATAAAGAATTAAAATATGGGTGGGGGATGCAACACGAGGACTTCCCACGGGGTCACCCATCCTAGTACTACTCTCGCCCAAGCACGCTTGATCTTCGGAGTTCTGATGGGATCGGGTGCATTAGTGCTGGTATGATCGCATCCGTCATGTACTGCGCGCAAAATGTACTTGACCCCTTCTTCCGCGCAAACGAGAAAAGAACACTTGCGCGTTTGCCGTTCGTTCAAATAAAGAATTAAAAATTGGGTGGGGGATGCAACACGAGGACTTCCCACGGGGTCACCCATCCTAGTACTACTCTCGCCCAAGCACGCTTAACTTCGGAGTTCTGATGGGATCCGGTGCATTAGTGCTGGTATGATCGCATCCGTCATGTACTGCGCGCAAAATGTACTTGACCCCTTTCACCGCGCAAACCGAGAAAAGAACACTTGCGCGTTTGCCGTTCGTTCAAAAAAGATTAAAATTGGTGGGGGATGCAACACGAGGACTTCCAGGGGGTCACCCATCCTAGTACTACTCTCGCCAAGCACGCTTAACTTCGGAGTTCTGATGGGATCCGCTGCATTAGTGCTTGGTATGATCGCATCGTCATGTATGCGCGCAAAATGTACTTGACCCCTTCTCACCGCGCAAACCGAAAAAGAACACTTGCGCGTTTGCCGTTCGTTAAATAAAGAATTAAAAATTGGGTGGGGGATGCAACACGAGGACTTCCCACGGGGTCACCCATCCTAGTACTACTCTCGCCAAGCACGCTAACTTCGGAGTTCTGATGGGATCCGGTGCATTAGTGCTGGTATGATCGCATCCGTCATGTACTGCGCGCAAATGTACTTGACCCCTTCTCACGCGCAAACCGAGAAAAGAACACTTGCGCGTTTGCCGTTCGTTCAAATTAAGAATTAAAAATTGGGTGGGGGATGCAACACGAGGACTTCCACCGGGGTCACCCATCCTAGACTACTCCGCCCAAGCACGCTTAAACTTCGGATTCTGATGGGATCCGGTGCATTAGTGCTGGTAGATCGCATCCGTCATGTACTGCGCGCAAAATGTACTTGACCCCTTCTCACCGCGCAAACCGAGAAAGAACACTTGCGCGTTTGCCGTTCGTTCAAATAAAGAATTAAAAATTGGGTGGGATGCAACACGAGGACTTCCGCGGGTCACCCATCCTAGTACTACTCTCGCCCAAGCACGCTTAACTTCGAGTTCTGATGGGATCCGGTGCATTAGTGCTGGTATGATCGCATCCGTCATGTACTGCGCGCAAAATGTACTTGACCCCTTCTCACCGCGCAAACCGAGAAAAGAACACTTGCGCGTTTGCCGTTCGTTCAAATAAAGAATTAAAAATGGGGGGGGGATGCAACACGAGGACTTCCCACAGGGGTCACCCATCCTAGTACTACTCTCGCCAAGCACGCTTAACTTCAGGAGTTCTGATGGGATCCGGCGCATTAGTGCTGGTATGATCGCATCCGTCATGTACTGCGCGCAAAATGTACTTGACCCCTTCTCACCGCGCAAACCGAGAAAGAACACTTGCGGCGTTTGCCGTTCGTTCAAATAAAGAATTAAAATTGGGTGGGGGATGCAACACGAGGACTTCCCACGGGTCACCCATCCTAGTACTACTCTCGCCCAAGCACGCTTAACTTCGGAGTTCTGATGGGATCGGTGCATTAGTGCTGGTATGATCGCATCCGTCATGTACATGCGCGCAAAATGTTACTTGACCCCTTCTCACCGCGCAAACCGAGAAAAGAACACTTGCGCGTTGCCGTTCGTTCAAATAAAGAATTAAAAATTGGTGGGGGATGCAACACGAGGACTTCCCACGGGGTCACCCATCCTAGTACTACTCTCGCCCAAGCACGCTTAACTTCGGAGTTCTGATGGGATCCGGTGCATTAGTGCTGCGTATGATCGCATCCGTCATGTACTGCGCCGCAAAATACTTGACCCCTTCTCACCGCGCAAACCGAGAAAAGAACACTTGCGCGTTTGCCGTTCGTTCAAATAAAGAATTAAAATTGGGTGGGGATGCAACACGAGGATCTTCCCCGGGGTCACCCATCTAGTATACTCTCGCCCAAGCACGCTTACTTCGGAGTTCTGATGGGATCCGGTGCATTAGTGCTGGTATGATCGCATCCGGTCATGTACTGCGCGCAAAATGTACTTGACCCTTCTCACCGCCGCAAACCGAGAAAAGAAACCTTGCGCGTTTGCCGCTTCGTTCAAATAAAAATTAAAAATTGGGTGGGGGATGCAACACGAGGACTTCCCACGGGTCACCCATTCTAGTACTACTCTCGCCCAAGCACGCTTAACTTCGGAGTTCTGATGGGATCCGGTGCATTAGTGCTGGTATGATCGCATCCGTCATGTACTGCGCGCAAAATGTACTTGACCCCTTCTCACCGCGCAAACCGAGAAAAGAACACTTGCGCGTTTGCCGTTCGTTCAAATAAAGAATTAAAAATTGGGTGGGGATGCAACACGAGGACTTCCACGGGGTCACCCATCCTAGTACTACTCTCGCCAAGCACGCTTAACTTCGGAGTTCTGATGGGATCCGGTGCATTAGTGCTGGTATGATCGCATCCGTCATGTACTGCGCCGCAAATGTACTTGACCCCTTCTCACCGCGCAAACCGAGAAAGAACACTTGCGCGTTTGCCGTTCGTTCAAATAAAGAATTAAAAATTGGGTGGGGGATGCAACACGAGGACTTCCACGGGGTCACCCATCCTAGTACTACTCTCGCCCAAGCACGCTTAACTTCGGAGTTCTGATGGGATCCGGTGCATTAGTGCTGGTATGATCGCATCCGTCATTACTGCGCGCAAAATGTACTTGACCCCTTCTCACCGCGCAAACCGAGAAAAGAACACTTGCGCGTTTGCTTCCGTCGTTCAAATAAAGAATTAAAAATTGGGTGGGGGATGCAACACGAGGACTTCCCACGGGGTCACCCATCCTAGTACTACTCTCGCCAAGCACGCTTAACTTCGGAGTTCTGATGGGATCCGGTGCATTAGTGCTGGTATGATCGCATCCGTCATGTACTGCGCGCAAAATGTACTTGACCCTTCTCACCGCGCAAACCGAGAAAAGAACACTTGCGCGTTTGCCGTTCGTTCAAATAAAGAATTAAAAATTGGGTGGATGCAACACGAGGACTTCCACGGGGGTCACCCATCCTAGTACTACTCTCCCAAGCACGCTTAACTTCGGAGTTCTGATGGGATCCGGTGATTAGTGCTGGTATGATCGCATCCGTCATGTACTGCGCGCGCAAAATGTACTTGACCCCTTCTCACCGCGCAAACCGAGAAAAGAACACTTGCGCGTTTGCCGTTCGTTCAAATAAAGAATTAAAAATTGGGTGGGGATGCAACACGAGGACTTCCCACGGGGTCACCCATCCTATACTACTCTCGCCAAGCACGCTTAACTTCGGAGTTCTGATGGGATCCGGTGCATTAGTGCTGGTATGATCGCATCCGTCATGTACTGCGCGCAAAATGTACTTGCCCTTCTCACCGCGCAAACCGAGAAAAGAACACCTGCGCGTTTGCCGTGTTCAAATAAAGAATTAAAAATTGGGTGGGGATGCAACACGAGGACTTCCACGGGGTCACCCATCCTAGTACTACTCTCGCCCAAGCAGCTTAACTTCGGAGTTCTGATGGGATCCGGGTGCATTAGTGCTGGTATGATCGCATCCGTCATGTACTGCGCGCAAAATGTACTTGACCCCTTCTCACCGCGCAAACCGAGAAAAGACACTTCCGGCGTTTGCCGTTCGTTCAAATAAAGAATTAAAAATTGGGTGGGGGATGCAACACGAGGACTTCCCACGGGTCACCCATCCTAGACTACTCTCGCCCAAGCACCGCTTAACTTCGGAGTTCTGATGGGATCCGGTGCATTAGTGCTGGTATGATCGCATCCGTCATTGTACTCGCGCGCAAATGTACTTGACCCCTTCTCACCGCGCAAACGAGAAAGAACACTTGCGCGTTTGCCGTTCGTTCAAATAAAGAATTAAAAATTGGGTGGGGGATGCAACACGAGGACTTCCACGGGGTCACCCATCCTAGTACTACTCTCGCCCCAAGCACGCTTAACTTCGGAGTTCTGATGGGATCCGTGCATTAGTGCTGGTATGATCGCATCCGTCATGTACTGCGCGCAAAATGTACTTGACCCCTTCTCACCGCGCAAACCGAGAAAGAACACTTGCGCGTTTGCCGTTCGTTCAAATAAAGAAATTAAAAATTGGTGGGGGATGCAACACGAGGACTTCCCACGGGGTCACCCATCCTAGTACTACTCTCGCCAAGCACGCTTAACTTCGGAGTTCTGATGGATCCGGTGCATTAGTGCTGGTATGATCGCATCCGTCATGTACTGCGCGCAAAATGTACTTGACCCCTTCTCACCGCGCAAACGAGAAAAGAACACTTGCGCGTTTGCCGTTCGTTCAAATAAAGAATAAAAATTGGGTGGGGGATGCAACACGAGGACTTCCCACGGGGTCACCCATCCTAGTACTACTCTCGCCCAAGCACGCTTAACTTCGAGTTCTGATGGGATCCCGTGCATTAGTGCTGGTATGATCGCATCCGTCAGTACTGCGCGAAAATGTACTTGACCCCTTCTCACCGCGCAAACGCGAGAAAAGAACACTTGCGCGTTTGCCGTTCGTTTCAAATAAAGAATTTAAAATTGGTTGGGGGATGCAACACGAGGACTTCCCACGGGGTCACCCATCCTAGTACTACTCTCGCCCAAGCACGCTTAACTTCGAAGTTCTGATGGGATCCGGTGCATTAGTGCTGGTATGATCGCATCCGTCATGTACTGCGCGCAAAATGTACTTGACCCCTTCTCACCGCGCAAACGAGAAAAGAACACTTGCGCGTTTGCCGTTCGTTCAAATAAAGAATTAAAATTGGGTGGGGGATGCAACACGAGGACTTCCACGGGGTCACCCATCCTAGTACTACTCTCGCCCAAGCACGCTTAACTTCGGAGTTCTGATGGGATCCGGTGCATTAGTGCTGGTATGATCGCATCCGTCATGTACTGCGCGCAAAATGTACTTGACCCCTTCTCACCGCGCAAACCGAAGAAAAGAACACTTGCGCGTTTGCCGTTCGTTCAAATAAAGAATTAAAAATTGGGTGGGGATGCAACACGAGGACTTCCCACGGGGTCACCCATCCTAGTACTACTCTCGCCCAAGCACGCTTAACTTCGGAGTTCTGATGGGATCCGGTGCATTAGTGCTGGTATGATCGCATCCGTCATGTACTGCGCGCAAAATGTACTTGACCCCTTCTCACGCGCAAACGAGAAAAGAACACTTGCGCGTTTGCCGTTCGTTCAAATAAAGAATTAAAAATTGGGTGGGGATGCAACACGAGGACTTCCAGGGGGTCACCCATCCTAGACTACTCTCGCCCAAGCACGCTTAACTTCAGAGTTCTGATGGGATCCGGTGCATTAGTGCTGGTATGATCGCATCCGTCATGTACTGCGCCGCAAAATGTACTTGACCCCTTCTCACCGCGCAAACCGAGAAAAGAATAGAATAACCAGGACTATGTGGTCTAAATGGGTACACGGGTTGGACTTTCATTTGGAAGGTTGTAAGGTCGAGGCTCGGTGGTGGCGTTATTAGCTCTTTGTGTTTCAGTAGTTTGAGAAAGTATATGAGCAGTAAAATAAAATTTGGAACAATTACATACGCATAAAATGCATTTATACTTGAAAGTATTATTATTTTTATTAGAAACTGCATTATACTGGAAATACATAAGCTATTACAAAATATAAATTATTCACGAGAAATCCAGAATGGTATATATGGGAATACCTTTTATTATTGCAATGGTAATACATTTTCACCGCAAGCAACAAAATGAAACTTGTCTTAAAAATACTATTATATTTCCAAATAGGCAATGCCCATTTCATATAAAAAATATTCAACTATTTTTAAGATCTGAAATATACAATATAACAATGAAGCCACTAAATGAGGAGATATGAATATGACCATGTTTATTTCAAGATCCAGAAGTTTAAGACTCTAATTCTCATGTCATTAAACAAAATGGCATTTGTAAGCCATAACTACAAGATGAGTGGATCAAGCAAATGAATTTTACCTGCCTTGGACGAATAGTTTGCCAAGCTGATTCTTTGTTTGCTAGAACACGACGCAGATGTAAGCCATATTTCTACAAGCTAATTCTAAAATAGATTTTAGAATTCATAGCAAAATAGGCATTTTTAGCCAAAATTGGCCACGCAAACCGCCTTCGGCTGTTTGGTTGCGTCCGTCTTAAAAAAATACGCGATTTAAAAAAAAAGATCATCTAAAATGGTTGACCGAGCACAAAGTTATGCTATTTTAAAGTTTTGTTATCAATTTATTAAAATCTCCGTTCATAAAGCGTGAGCCTAGTTCTTAACATCAGCAGAAGTTTTTTCTTTAGTCTGAGGGAGATTTTGTATGTTATTGGGAGTCTCTTAGAGCACATATCTCTTTAATCTTTATCTTTCTTAGATTGAGATATGAAATATATATGAATATTGTATAAAACAATCATTAGGGTTACCAAGAGCTCAGTACGCACATGGTGCACATCTCTTTCTCTGCCTCCTATCTCTCTAGTCTCTAGTGATAATAACTTTCATTTTTTGATAATAATAATACGTGGAAAGAAATTTTTGTTTTAACTATACGTGTTAAAAGTAGGGCTAGCTACAACTCAACAAAGTCTGGAAGATATATATGAGAATAGAACGGTACAAATATGTGAATTTCCACCATTATACTTTACCTAGAAGTAAATACAAAGAAAGTAAGTAGGATTATTTTGCCACACTTGCACCGCCAAGCTTCAGGGTAGTACTCTAGAGGCATGCAGGAAACCTGGTTGAACCGGAACGTGAACCTGTTTACACGGCGAGCACGGAGTCTCCTTTTCCTGTGTCAAAGCAAGTCAGAAATGAATGTAATTTGCTGTTTGTGGTCATCTCAATTTTGGGTTCATCATATTTTAGTCACACGTGTTTTACTAATCCCTAATCCTTCTTATAGTACTTCTGTTTAGGGTGAGCTAAAAGGACCGATCGAAAAACCGACGACCTGTTTATAGAGCTCGGGGATCCGACCTGACCCGGTCCACCCGGTCCACCCGGGCCCCCGCTCAACGGGATGATCTAACCGCCCCCTGTTTAGGGGGAGCGGTTGGGTTTGTTGCATATAAAAACCCCCACCTCACTTTGTTAAGACACTTGATTCATATTCTACCCACTTTGTTTTACCGAATCTTTGTAATAGCCAATCTACGGCATTTAAATAAATACAATATACTGTCTCTACGGCCTTTATAACATTGCTTCGTATTATTTATTTATTATTTATATTACATCCTTATCCGGATTTATTGATCCGGGTCCACCCCGAGTTAATTAAATCTATCACTTAATAATATTTATCTTCACAACACATCAAATATTATTTAAATTTACTAATATGTTTGAAATCTTCAAACATTAATTTACTATATAAATATGTAACATATTTTGTGTCTTCTTTGGTTGGAATTTGATCTCATGGAAAAGAAAGAAGCCAGAATGTTTTCTCATGGTTAAGTGTAGATCTAGAGTCAGATTATAAAGCAACAACACAAGAAACCTGTGAAATCTAATGGAAATAGAAACCTGTGAAATCTAGAGTGGGCATTCTTCGTTCCAAGGTGGTTGAAAATTAAGCCATCCCATGCCTTTATTTTTCAGCCACGCGGTGGTTTAGGAACAGGTCTGATCTCTCTAGTAGTTGCTTAAGTTATTAGGGTTTTGACGTTAAAATCTAGACTACTTGAACGAAAAGATAATCACGGATGACGTCAATTTTAGTGTCAATCTAAACACTATAACCCAGCATCAAGCTATAGGTCGAATTCAATCTGACTTGTATGAATAAAATGCAATGGAACAATAAATATTGTACGTAGAAGATGTAGCTTTAAGAGGCTTGAGTCCTTCAAATTTCATAATAGAAATATATTTGAATTCCACTTCCCTTGAAAAGTTACAAATTTATTATTTATATATAGTTGTTATTTTTTATCTAGAATATTCAAATGGTTACAACTTACAAGTAATAAGGTGTTTGGTTCATAGGTTTACACACTAAGAATGAGAATCAAAATCATAGTTAGTGTTTGTTTGATAATTTTTTAAAACACAACTATGAGATTTGATTATCCTTTCAATTAAAAATCTCATTCCCTAATTAAAAAATGTATAATTCTATCTTATTGATAATATGATTTTTAAGTTTGGATTAGTGTTTTTAGATTTTTGTTTTGATTTTTTTTATTCATATTGATGCTTTGGATGTCATTATATTAGGATCAATTGTTTTAATTTTTTGTTTTTGCATTTTTAAAATCTTTATTCCCATTATAGAGTCATACATAACCAAACATCAATATTGGTAATCATTCAAATTCCACCTTACTACCAAACATGCAAAATACTTTCACCAATTCAAAACCGTACCCGTACCATTACCAGGTATTTACTTTCCATTCCCATTCCGATTCCCATGTGCGAACCAAATACACCGTAACTTGTGCTTGTTGTCTTGGATTGTATTTGCCAAGCTCTTGGTCAGCTACTAAGTAGAGAAGGTTGGTGGTAATTCCTCCCAACATATTTCATATGCTATTTAAAAAAAATAGCCTAAATAATTTGTTTATTAGGTGGTGCAAGTGTACAAATGATACACGTTAAACCTTATTATAAATTGACTAATTTATTTGTCAAAAGGTTAGAATTTAATTTAGTTCCAATGTGTGAAAGTGAATTCTTTGCTAATGAGCATGTCTTGATGTATTCTACTTTGTGATCAGTAGAATGCATCTTGTGTTGTTTTGTCTTTCATGATGCTTGTCTTGTTAATGTTATAAGGATGTTGATTTCCTTTCCTGTTGAGAGTGTGAATGAGTCCTTGAAGTTGACTTCTCTCTTGGCTTTTGAAATGATATATATCGTATTCTATTTCGAAAATGGTTTTGACTTATACTTATCTATATATGCTATTTAACGCGTATTGATGGGTTACCAGCAATATTCGCTGACCGGGTGTCATCCCCATGTTATGTTTTCCTTGTTCTATAGGTTTTAAGTAGAGAACCGAGAGTGCTAGACTTGGAGCGTTAGATAGCTTTGTCCTTTGTCTAGACGTTGTGATTTTGATGGCCTGTGAGCCTTTTGAGCGGCCTGTGTGCCTTGACTCTTTATACTTTGTTGAATGGTTTAGTTTTTCTGCCTGTGCATCTTTAGTATTTAAGATGTGGCATAATGCCCCCGTATAGACTTGCTTCCGCTTAATGATTATGGATGGTTAGATTGTTTATCTCTTGCATTTAAGTTTTAAAAATTATGGTAAAATCGGGAGTGTTACATGTGTGGTCAGCTTTATTTAGGGAAAGGTGGTTTAGTGGAAATCAGTATAAAAAGATGCATGGCTTTTCCTATCACTTTGAAAATACGAATTAATCACTATTCTGAGGAAAAATTCCACTTATATTACTTGTATAAATCATATTATAATGTTGTTATGAAGTGGTGATCTCGCTGGATTAGACCGTCTGCATCAGGGTCAGAAGAATTAGCATCTGTAGGTGAAGTTGGCATGCACACACCTCTCCTAATTAGATGTTGTGAAGATTGAAAGTAGGTTGTTGTGGCTAAGGCCGTTTGTACTCAAACCCCCTTTGTAATCTTGGTGAACATCTAGTGGATTGGGCTAACGTGAGTTGCCCCGCAGACGTAGAAGGTTTCGCTCCGAACTACATGATCAATATCTATGTTCTTGGTTTTTATTTCTTACCTTTAATTCGTTATTTTTTCGCTGAAAAATGACATAATTAGTGGTACGGTAAATTCACTTTTAAAAACCAAGTAGAACTTTAAGATTTAACTTGCATTCAAGACCCACTGTACATGTGCTTTAGTTAATTAATTAGACTAATTATGAAATGTGTATATTCGGAAGGAATTGATTTGCTAGAATTGATTTACTCTTTTTTTTTTTTTTTAATTTTTTTTTAATCCTACTAACTCTATTACACTGTAGTATATTTTCATCTCTACAAAAAAAAAAAAATGTAGTATCTGTTCATCACTCAATTTCTCTACTCATTTGCATGATTTGTCAAATGGAATGAAGTTCATCAAGTTGTTACATGATTTTTGGACGGAGCTAGCTAGAATATATGTTCATAAAATTTTGATGTGTGCCCTAGGAATATTGTTGTCTTTGGGGAGCAACAACCACTAGGTATACTTGAATAGATATTCTAAAGATTATGCACTAAAGGAATATGGTTATACTGTTGTTTCCCTTAGTTAGGTTCTTTCTACAACTTTTTCTTAGGTTAAGGTTTTTAAAGAGACAACATGTGTAACACATGATTTCACATACTTTATGTATTCTTTTCCTTGACTAGGGTTTCCCACTTGGTTCTCCTAGCGAAGTTTTAAGTTTTAACGTCACATGAATATGGTAAGATAATGGCCAAGAGGGAGTATTATAAATATTTGTTTTATATATGACCATTATATTATCGCATATTCTCCTACTTTAGTGTTGTTTGTATATGGTTTATTTTTTGTGTATATATAGTAGTTATTTGGCTCTCCAACGGTTATGCATTTTCATAGTCTCTCTCCTTGTTACTCTGTCATTGTTATATGATGGACCATGGTCCACTTAGCAAAAACGATGTCGTTTCTTTAAGTAAAGAAACGTTGACCGTTATATTTAACAAAAATTCCGTATTTGTGATATGTTCAAAATAAAATGAAAGTACGGCGTATTTAAAATGAAACTAGATAATATGTTTCACCTATTGAGTATATATTATCAAATGAAACTATAGTTGAATTGAAATGATAATTTAGTTATGCTGAAATAAAACTATAGTATGTATAAAATGAAACTGAATAACTTGTTCACATATTGGCCTTGTTTGGCAATCAGCGGTTAGCGGTTAGCGAAAGCAGATTGTGTTAAACTAGCGGATTGTGTTAGCGGTTTATAAAAAAGATGTTTGGTAAAAGTAGCTGTTTTGGACCGCGGTTGCCATGTATAATGACATATAAGGACATTAGTGTATTGTTCTTTTTATTGTTATGGGTAATAATCTTATAATAATTATATTTATTTATAAACTGGGTCTTGAATCGTACTTCTTCTAATATAGTTGTGTAGTGTAAAACATGAACAAATTATCCTATTTTGATCTATTAATGAATATCTTGGCATTTTTTGTAATATTTTCCATCGAGCTTTAAGAACACCAAAAGCCCTTTCAATACAACTTCTTAACGATGAATAAGCTCGATTAAATACTTCTCTAGATCCCCTTGGATTTGCCCCCCGGAACTCCGATTGATGGTACCATGTCTTGGGGTAGGGTGTCAAACAAGTTTAGCTTTTTGGATCCAACTCATGGTCATACAAGTACTTAATGTATCCAAGCCTACTTTCATCATCCGGCAATCCAAACAAAATAGGCCTTTTTTGAGGATCTCCAATCATTGTGCAAGCAAAGAAAAACTCGGGGGTATGAGTGTAACACCCCACTTTTCTTAAACTTAATTAACAAACTTAACATTGAAAGGTAACGGAATAAACTTTACTAAACAACTCAAAGGAGGTGTTACCGCCACAATCACCCTTCACGGTGATTGCACAGGCTAAGAATAACAACTGATTCATAAAAAGTCTTACTAAACATCAAACAAACTAAGGGATAAACCTTGGTGTCCAGCACCATCATAACATAGGGTAGACATCTACAAGTCTCAAAAGAGTAAATAACATCAAGAGTTTAGACTACAAAAACTAACTAATGCTAGTCTAGTCTAACTCGTACTCTCTCTCACGAACTGGGCCCACTTGAAAGGGGTTAACAAACAACAAGTAGAAAACAAACCCGTTAGCACGAAGTTAAGTATAACTCCACTCAACCCTGTAAAGTACTATAGTATATACTATAATTTTGCATTTTCTCTTTTTTTTAAACGGATTAACTGGATTAATCAACTAACTAAATGAACTGACTGATTCAGCGATGAATTCAATCAGTAATAACTAATCACAGTGAAGATTAAAGAAAAGATAACACCACAAAGCAACGACACAGAATGTTTACCTAGTTCGATACAGTGTGTATCTACGTCTGGGGGACGATCACATAGGCGTCCAATCCACTAAATCATAATCCGATGTACAAAGGTAGATATACAATAATCTTACCCAAGTGCCCCACACAAGGTACATACCTAGTCTATACAGGTTTAGTGGATTGTTGAAGATGGAGAGCTATGCATACAGAAGTCCAATGAAATCCCTTCACTTGGAGAGCCCACTCTGATGCAGTCCACTTCAATGACGCTCTTTACAGTTGTTCCCACAACAGTGTGATCACAGTGTCCTTTCGTTTAAGCAGCAGTGATTCTTCTCAAGTTCGTCATCTTAATCACCATGAACATGTTGTATTGAGAAGAGGCATGATAATCAAATATTTGATCTCATCAAACTGATGTGAAGTGTTTTCTTCTTTTTCAAAAGCGTAACCCTAATTCTCTTCGAATGAGGATACTTATAGTTCCGTCAAAAGAATACTCCTTTCATAGATGTCTTTGATTGTAGATGGTAGGACGATATTTGAAGAATGTAATCTTAAGGATTCGGTCCATACCTTTCCAAAGCAGATATGCTGATCTTCTGTCCAAATCTGACTTCTATAAAACCGCGTACAATATTTAGGAAAACAGCTTCCTAAAACAGATCTTCAGTGTCAGTCCTTCTGTTGTTGAATCTGGTTGATCAGTTCTCTGTAGAACAAAACAGACACTGAACTAATCCTATCTTAGTATGCCATACTAATATTGCCAATTATAAGTTGGGGTTTTTGAACAATTAAAACACTAAAAAACTCTCCCTTTGGCTATTATTTGGCAAAACAACTCGACTATATAGAAAGACATAAGAACTGAGATAACTAAGATAGGCTATCATAAAGCCACCCAACATTTGATTACATTGCAGAAATAAAAACACACCATACATGTCATGCTGGATCAAAACTAAGTCAAGAAAAACATTCTTCAAAAAGGAGATGCCATCACAAACAATCGCCCAGCCAGGGCCAGAAGGTACACAAAAACACAAACAACTCCCCCTGAGTTCATACTCCCCCTTTTTGCCAAAAGAGAGCCAAAGCCAGGTCAAGCGTTGGAGGGAGTCTCACTGTCAGACTTCACAGGAGCAGCAGCCGAGGCCTCAGTCAGGCTTAAACGAAGAAGAACAGTGGCTAATTCTGTACGAGCCCCTGTCAGCTGTTTAGCGATTATGCCATGAACGGTCTCGAGCTCAGAGACTCTTGCCTTCAATTGGATAGAGAGTTGAAGATCTCGTGCATGCGGCGAGTCATCTCCCACTGTATCAGTCTCAGGATTGGAGGGTGCAGTCACCGGCGTAACATCACAAATATGTTCTCCAATCAACAGACGCCGGTCCACCGTGTAGAGAAGGGTCGGACTGATCACCTCACTCGTCATAGGCTCAAGGCCCTGTGTTGTAAGAATTCCAAAGATCAAATTAGGAAAGGGCAGTCGTACCTTTTGTTCTCTCGGGTGAATCAGAGTGAGAATATGAGAATAGATCCATGACCCAAGGTCAAAGGGCATCTTGGTTCCAATTCTGAATAAGAGACTGGCCAGTGGCTTGCCGACAGTGTGGAAATGTGTCGAAGGGAGCCAGTTATGTAGAGCAAGACGATGAAGAATCACATATTTTGAGGTGAGCTGAGAGCTAGGTAGAGTATCCTTATCACCAGTAGGCCATCTGTCAGCTTGTCCACCTGTGACTGTTTTGGCCACTGCATCCCAGTCAGTGATAGCCTCCTCTTGGACTCCTTGCAGGCCATAGTATTCGTTAATCATGTCAGGGCCAAACACATACCATTTCCCTCGAATGAAAATCTACAGTGGGTGCTCTCCAGACAAATTGTCCATCTCCTCATTGAGATTACAGTAAAATTCTTATGTGAGCAGCTTGGAATAAGGACAGATGGCAGTGACAGTCTTCAGAAGACCCACTTCACTCAGCAAGGGCAGAACATCACAGACGGAATTCATCTGGTTTTCATCAACCGATCTTTGAACAATCAGTTCTCTTCGGACCACTGTGGACCACTTGGCTTGAGCAGAAGGAGAAACAAATTGAGGTCTGTAAATGGATGTGTCAGAGCTTTCAGCAGCTTGAACCTTAGGTGTAATGCTCCGACCTCTGGCACGGGTAGTGATGGACAATTTTATACATGTCCTCGCAAGTGCACGAGTCAGTGTAGTGGTAGTGTGCAAAGACAAGGGTCGAACCCAAGAGGAATTGATAATATGCAATTTATAATCTTGAAAATAATTAGATGGAATAAAAGAGTTTAACAAGAAATCTGAATTGCAGAATAATTAAATCAAATGTATGGAAAGAACTTAAAAGACAATAAATAATCAAAAACTAAAGAACAAAAGGAAATCGCAGAAAACTTGATATCTAACGGAATGATAAAAATCTAGGGAAGCATTTTAACATCAACACTTAAAAAGCAAATATAATAAAACTTAGTAGCAATTCGACACTAAAATCAATTAACAAATATAATAAAAATTAAGAATGCATTTTAATATCAACCATTAACACAATTGTGATAAAGCTAAGCAACAAATTGGAAATTAAAGATTTAATAAAAGGCATTGCAATTTGAAGAATAGAAAAATAAACCCAGGAAGAGTCACAATTAACAGTAGCTTAAAGGTGAAAAAGAGCACTACTCAAAAGGCTTTACAATAAGCAGCTAAACATCATAAATTAACTCCTCCAAGTAGCAACAAAACATAAAGTGCAAACAAATTACTAAATTAATAAATGAATTAAAAATCAGGAAATTGCCCAGAAGTTGCTGGAATTTGTTGCTGCCAAACAGTCGCAACGACACTGAATGTAATTTGCCCAAACCAGAATTGTTGTGCCAAAAATTAATTTGGAGCTGCCGTCCGCACCAACGTCGCTGGAACGGAATTGTTCACTGCCACCGGAATTGCTCCGGGGTAGATTGATGCCTTCTCCCTTCGCACTTCTTCTTTTTATATTGTTCCAACATCAACATCTTTTTCGATCCTCAAGCTCCGCACTATCCTGCACGTTGCAGCTATGGCCGAAGAGAGTGGTTCGTGTCGTCTGCGATCTCTTTTCTCGTTCATAGTTGTTGACCGGGAGCTTTAGTTTACCACACAAAAACTTAGACCGATGAATTATAGAAATAATTATTTTTCACTTCATAAAATAAATTAGAACCCAATAAAATTCTACAATTATTAGAACTCCATATTGATCAAGTACAACTAAACTACTACTACTACTACTACTATTATTATTATTATTAGATTAAGAAAGTATTAGACCGATAGAATTCAAATAATAAAATAATAAAATAAATTTAATAAAAAAAAAAACCTAAAATTGAATAATATTAACAAAGTTATTTAATCAAAATAATAAATAAAACTATATATAAATTAATCAATTATTGTAAATTAGCTATAAAAATATCATTAAAAATAACACTAAAAATAATGTTTATCAGGTAGCAGGTTTCACTTTTCTGGTGAAAGATGCGGGGACAACAGGTGGTTGAGTAGCAACAGAACCCTTTTGCTTAACAGAAGAGCGTAGAGTCTTGAAAATTTGTTGGATAGGTGGATTAGATTCAGATTTGACTGTTTCACTAGACTTTCTTTTCTTCTCAGGCTGATCTGTGTCAGCATTGTCATCACTTGTCTCAGCAATAACTTTTACAGGAACATTCTTCCTCTTAGACCTTCTTGTTTCTTTGGTTGGCGATTGAATAGGAGTCACAGAATGACTGGAGTCAGATACTTGAGCAGAAGAGCCATCAAGCAGATTAGTAACCTCTCGTATTTTAAATTTTGTGGAGTCAGGATGAGCAGTGGCCTCAATGGTTGGAATGTCAGATGGAGGTGCTTGAGACCCATAAACTTCAGCTAGAATCATATCATCTTCGCTGGAGGATTCAGATGGGTGAATCACTCGATATGGTTGAGGAATCGAAGCAGACGGTAGTCCAGCAAAATGTCGCACATGCTCCAGACTTTCACCTAACGATGTGGCAGTGTAGACTGGGATTCCACCTGTTTTCTCAGACTTATGGGGGCTTGAGAGGTCAACAGACTCAACATTAGCAGGTAAATAAGAAGAATCATCAGCATGGCTTGGGATCAACAGCAATCTTAGCAGATGGCAGAACAATATTATTAGAAGAGAATACAATTAGACTTAGATTATTGGGCTCATCAGATAATTTTTCTTTCTCATTAGATACATGCAAGACATCATTTTTCACACAATCAACTCACTTAACGGCAGGGATGAAGGATCAGCATTCACAGGGGGTTTCTCAGAGATCAAAGCAGTTAAATTTTCATTATTAGCAGGAACACAAGACGGAGTAGCAGAATCATAAGGCTTATCCGGTGAAATTTCAATAGGAGAATCAGAATTGTTTGACCTGTTTCGGAGGATCTCCAGTCTGTGTCTTGCCTCTTTTTCAGCAGCTTCGAGATACAAGGGCTGCGACTCTGCTTGCCGTCGAGAGACCTCAGCAGGTTCTAGGGCTCGTTGTGCAAAATGCCGAAGAAATGCCCCGCCCCGATTTCCATCCGAGGGTTCTGGAATAGATATTGGAGAAACCTCATCACTGGCTTCAGAAACCATCATCAGCAGATTAGTTGCATCTTCTTCAGACCAATCAGCATAAAACTCTGGGTAGTTTGTCATAACAGTCACCAATATCTCATCACGAAGCAGAGGATCAAGCTTGAGTTTCTTCTTCACGGCAAACTATAATAGCGTCTGGATATGCTTAAAAGCCACTTCTGGAGAATGTGTCTTGCTTCCGAGTTTGATGATGATATTTCTTACTGGATCCGCCATTGGAGATTTTTGTGAGAGGAGAAGAACAAATCAAGGGAGGCAAGGATGCAGAGAGAGAGGAAGACTGAGTGCTGAGGAACTCGTAGATATTTTTCTTCTTGGCCCGATAACAAATAGACTTAAGGGTGATGAACCCTAATTAATGTGGCTAGTCAAATAGAATGCAGACGCGATTGATTTGATCCAACGGTACAGCTTCTTTTCAGGAAAACAGCTTCCTAAAACAGATCTTCAGTGTCAGTCCTTCTGTTGTTGAATCTGGTTGATCAGTCCTCTGTAGAACAAAACAGACACTGAACTAATCCTATCTTAGTATGCCATAATAATATTGCCAATTATAAGTTAGGATTTTTGACCAATTAAACCACTAACATATACTTTTGGAAAATATTTATTTCACATACTCAGATCAAGCATTCTCAATCACTTAGGCATCACTTAAACATGCTTAACAGGGTTTCTATATGCTTGCAACCTAATTATCATATAGGCATGCTTTCACAAATATCTAGCTTATCATCGAGCTCATACTTTCACATACTTAACACCTCAGTAGCAATCTCATACTAACACATAACTCAATAAACAGTCTTGTGCTATCATATACTCTAAGCAATCTCATGCTATCATATACTCAACATGGAATCTCGTGCGGTCATATACTCAATATACAATCAATCATATACTCAATATACAATCAATAATATACTCATTGCGCAATCTAGTGAAATCATACTCAATATGCAATCTAGTACAATCATACTCATTATGCACTCTATATGCAATCTAGTGCAATCATATACTCATTATGCAATCTCGTGCAATCATACTCATTATGCAATCTAGTGCTCATATACTCATTATGCAATCTCGTACAATCATACTCAATATGCAATCAATCATATACTCATTGTGCAATCTAGTGCAATCATACTCAATATGCAATCTAGTGCAATCATATACTCATTATGCAATCTCGTGCAATCATACTCAATATGCAATCACTAGTACATATATGCACATTCGCTACCCTTGTAAAGGGTCATCCGCTACCCTTGTACAAGGGTAGCGGATGCGAGGGATGCTGAAAGTTGTGAGCTTTCCGCTACCCTTGTATGGAAGGGTAGCGAATATGATTATATTTTAAAGCATCCGCTACCCTTCTTACAAAAGAAGGGTAGCAGATTATTTATTTATTTATTTTTAAATCATTTTATTTTTAAATCCCCCAATTTTTTAAAAATCCTATACAAAATTCATACACTACATATCAACACTATATATTAACACAATATTATCAACACACAACACACTACATATTAACACAATATTATCAACACACAACACACTACATATTAATCCAATATTATCAACACACTATATCAAATACTAAAGTAAAAGTAAAGGAGCAAGATCACTTATTTCTAATGTAATAATTTGTTATTCAAAGTGATGAGCAGACAACCAAAACTAAAACTTACATAATAAATTTGCATATGATAATAGATACTTTATACTTTTTAAGTATATATGCATGTATAAAAAGAATGAATAAAGCACATGATCTTTAAATATGATTAGCATGCTACATTCATCACATAGATCGATCATAAATAAATACAGTGTATAATGTACTTTTTTTTTTTAAGACTATTATACTTAAAAGCTCATAATGAAACGTTGACAAACCTCTCCATTGCCGTCTTCCTCATCATCATTCACTTCAGACTTGGACTTAACAGACTCTTCCTCATCACCTCCCGCCTATTTGTCAATCACAAGAAAGAATCAAACTTCAAACATAAAACATACTAAAGAAACAAGACAACCAAGATAACTATACGAATTGAATAATATATGAAAACTTATTAACATTTTCTTAGTCGTAAGCTTCCATCTGTCTATTGTAGTTCTCCTTGCGCTACTATGCATGTAGGGAGTTTTCTACTAAATTTCAAATATTTTCATTAAAAATGCTCCACAACCCATTAAAATGATGAACCCAACTGCAAATATACCAAATAGCAAGCAATCTACCCTCAATACCTATAATTCAAGTATTCAACTACTGAATATATAAAAGCTCACATCTAAGCCAAAGCAACCCCATAAGCTTAATTTCTTCAACCGGCTGTGTTTAATGATCAACATTTGATATGCACGGCTGTGTTTAATGATCAACTTTTTATATGCACGGTGTAACTCGCTGTTGGGTATTTTTTGAATGTCAGAGTCACCATTATCCTCTGGGCTGCCTAAATTTGGATCACATATGGTCATTCCACAGTCCATAATGTCTAGTTGAGGCAATTGAGCTGTAGCAAATTGAATACCACCTAAAGAACAAGCATGTCATAGGTATCATATGAAGTGCAGATAAATAGGTCCCAGGAATAACTTAGTGAAGGGCATTTTAAGCATTACTTGAAGTAATATTAGGACAAAGGGCAAGGAGAAGTTTGGACAATGTCTCAGGAAAAACATTGGGTATCATTCCAATGCCACTATCACTTATACTAGACCTGAAATAAAAAGGAAAAACATCAATCAAAATAGACAGTCATGCAAACTAAATACAATAATATGTTCATAGAACTTGGAATTATCCCAGAAGCATGATTTAATTCAGACTAAACTGCATCTGTTACCAATCAACCAGCTGTAGCATATTTAGATTTAATATTTTGCTTCTCTGTTCAGGTTTTTTCTTACAAGTCAAGGAATGATCAGGATACTGTCCCTTCATAGGAAAAGAAATTGAAAAAAGAAAAAAAAAGAGTAGATATGAGAGTAATGTTTTGGAAAAGGGAAAGAATCCATTCAAAAACCGGGTAAAAGAGTAGGAGGAATAAGGCACAAAAGTGTTAAAACCACACAAATTGATCCATAGGATCTATTTTGTCATTTCAATAATTCAATGTGCACTCCATATCAATCAGGCTCACTACTAGAAGTCAGAAGACCCCCAACTACTCATCCTACTTTCTATACCAGTGTTAAAGCAGTGATGGTGTAAACTCTGTTAGTTATGTTCTGTTCTAATAATGCCTTTAGGACATGCTCTAATTCATCTTTCCCACTTCTAGAGCTCTTTCTGAACTTTTCCACCTCATCATAACATCATTTATCAAGATCATATTCTATTCAAATGCCATATCAATGTTTTATCAACTAGACCGTTAATGGCAATGAGAGCTGCAAATATTCAAGTGCAAGAGATAAATGGAAACCAACATAGTTCTAGAAATAACCATAAGATTAAGTGCAAATATAATGCAAACTACTTGGATGGCAATGTTTCACCTGCAAAATCCCGAGCAGAAGTGGCTCTATATATATATATATATATATATATATATATATATATATATATATATATATATATATATATAACAACAACATAGATAACCTCAAAATCTCCATGACAGAAAGAAATAAGCAATATACAGTAGTAGAACCACTGCATTGATTTGTGGTGTTCACTGATCCCCACTGCATTTTTGAATCAAATCCCCTCTCCAATATATGTTTATGAAACACTAGCTTTATATATAGTATGTCCCCACTGTAATATGTTTATATATAAAATAATTTTGAATTTGCAAAACTATCCTAACATTGTTTCCAACATTCGTACCTACTGCAGACACACACAAACAAACAAAAAGAATTCAAGCTTTACGACAATTGGTTTTTCACTGCAAATTTAAAGCTTTAGGACAATTGGTTTATAATAACAAAAATAACTAAAAATTCGAAATACAAATTATAAAAATTAACAAACATAATATTTATTACAATAATAATTAAAAAAAATAACCAAAAAAAAATATTACCTGAGACGAAGCAGCGGCGGTGAATCGGAGCAGCGGCGGCGACGACGGATAACTGTGGCGGTGGAGACAGTAGATGAGGGTGTGGCGACGGTGAATGGATGAACAGGTGGAACTCGCGGCGCGTCGGCTGAGGAAACCTGTGTAGCGGTGGGAGAACTGTGTGGCGGTGAGGAGAACTGTCGCGACGGCTGAGCGAGTCGCTAGTGAGGCGTCGGCGCCGGCGTGTGTTGAGGGAGGGAGGTGAGGCGTCGACGCTGGCTTGTGCTGAGGGAGGGAGGTGAGGCGTCGACGTGTGTTGAGGGAGGGAGGTGAGGACGGAGAACTATGTTGAGGGTTGTGAGGGTTTTCGATGATCTGACTTCTTTTTTTTTTCTTTTTTTTTTTTTTTAGATATTGTTTCCGCTTCCCTTGCTACGAGAGAGGGCAGCGGAAACTCTTTCCGTCTTTGAAAACCGCTACCTTATTTTAGAAAGGGTAGCGGTTTCTTATTGATTTAATTACAATTATGCCACCGTCCCATTTTTTAAAAATAATACACTACCCTTGTTTAAAGAAGGGTAGCTTAAACTCGAATTTCTTTGGTCCATTTTGTACTAGTGAATCTAGTGCAATCATATACTCATTATGCGATCTCGTGCAATTTACTTGATCATGCAATAAAATGAACATGATACTTTAGTATAAGTATACATAGGTATACATATACACTCTTTTGTAAAAAGATATACTTTTTCTGTGGAGGTTTCTTAAAGTCACAATGACTCGCTTTTGTTCTCTTGAGTCTCTTGACTCGATTGCTTTTTCTTGTGCGAGGCAGGTTCTCTGCCGCAGCGAAGCCCTAGCATACGGTGCAATCTCGTGCATCCGCCACATCCGTAACTACAGAACCTCTAACTCGTGGGGAGGTAGGACCTTCACACTCGTGAATGGACCTTTACATGCTCAGCAATCTAGCCGGCTTAATACTCAACTCGCCCACAAAACCACTCTCTTGGTTCTTTATCTTTTTTTTTTTTTTTCTTGCTTACTTTCTCTGTGGAATCAGGTATCGTACTTTTAATGTGCACACCCCCTAACCAGGATTCTAAGCCTGGCGGGAAGTCTCCAACCTCGTAACTCGAAAATATCTACCTCGTTACATGATATCAGATCGCAATGTCCGTTTCTTGCCGGTTCTTAACCAATCTTGCTTTGCTTTCTCTCTTTCAATATTGCCAGTTTTTAACCGATCTTGCTTTCTTTCTTTCTTTCAATATTGCCAGTTTTTAACCAATCTTGCTCTTTTCTTCCGAAAGGACATAGTCCTAACGGTCCTCCAAAATACTATTTTCCACACAATAGATAGCATATATATATATATCTCATGCAACTTCTTTACTTATGCAACTTATTCACATAACTTCTCAACAATCTCTCAATGCAACAAGATAATGACTTTCTAAAGTAGCTATGAGTTTTTGAAAATAATACTTAGGCACACTTTGGCCACTTATGCATTTTAAAACAAGATATGTTCAAATATGCACTTTACTGTAGAATATGCTTCAAAACTTCTTTCACTATGAATTCTCAACAACTGCCTAAGCATGCATATAAATCATAACTTATCAAATATTTTTTGGCAACACTTAGCAAGTATTCAACATGCACTTGAATTCCAAATACTCAACAAAACTCATTCACTGTAAATCATGCTCTGAACACTTCAACATGTAATATACTTTGCAAAATTCTCAACAAGTCATAATAGACATTCTAGGCATGCTTTTCTAGCGAAATTTAACAAATAGAGTTCATGCTTCTTAGTCTAACAATCATATAATTTGTCATACTTCTCATCAATTACTCAAGATCAAACACTTAGCAATTCCTCTCAATAAATACTATCAGATATTTAGACATGCTTCTTAACAAATTAAAATACTCAAATGCTTCAGTTCCACTTACTGTAACATATTTACAGAACACAAACATATGCTGAGTATTCGATTATCACATTTTCATCTATAAATCATGCTTTCTAACTCCGAATCACACGAAACGAACTTCTACAAGTGCGTCGTATCGAGCCCGAGTGTCCGAGCCTCAAGGGCCCGCGAGTCCCGGTCCGAACGAAACGTAGCTGAGCCACAAAGGGCCCGACCACTACACTGTTTTGACCTGGCGGGGCTTGGTGACGGGGATTGAGAAGCCCCACCACTCAGCCCCGCCTAGCAACGGGGCTTGGCAACGGGCCTTGCCATGTCCCGTTGCCATGGTCCACCACTCAACGGGGCTGGCCAACAGACCTTGCCAGGGTCCGTTGGCTAGCTCCGTTGGATGTTCTAGTGCACCAGATATCTTATTCTTCGCCTGTAAACACTTTCAGTGCAAACCAACACTTCGAAACCATCAACAACAAATCAGAGATCAACAATAGATCACTTAATAGCTCAACCACATCAATAATCTAGCATTTCTAGCATTTCTAAGCATTTCATCTAGAATTTAGACTTCACAGAGTCTAATAAAGCTTAATGGGAGTCCATGTTGTCTCATCTTCTTGTGTGGATCTCTTCTTCCTCTACACTTAGCTGGCACCACCTTCACTTCCTAAACTCCCCAAACAAAACATAGATACACACTAAGCTCAACACAACCTCAGAGATGGAAAAGCAGAGATAAAGAGGCTAGCTTAGGAAGATGAAATGAAATGAAAATGAATGGAAGGGAAGATGACTTACTGTGCTTCCTCTCTTCTTTCCCAGAACTCTTCTACTTAGAGTGAAGGAGGCAAGGAAAGATCAGGAGACAAATGCAATGGAATAGTGTTGTATTTATATCGGTTCAAAACCCTAGATATGATTGGTTGAGGGCAAAGGGGGTAATTTGGTTGACTCTCTAAAATATCAGGCAAAAGTTTTGGAAGGTTGTGGTCCACCATGTAACATGGATCAATGTCTAGAATTAAATTTTGAAATAGTTTGGGGTTTAAAATAAATTTCCCGAAAGTGATTTCTAAATAAATACTTGGTTTAGGCTTCTCAGATTTCTCCGGTTTCACTCTGTAACAACCCAAAAAATTCATTTTATAAATCCGGTATTAAGAAATTCCAAAACAACCATTTTCACTCCACTAAAAATTTTTGTGAACAATTGTTGTTTGAATAAATTATTTTTCGTTACATTATAAATTAATTCGACACCAAAATCGTTTCTATTTGAAAATTTCCTAAGTTTTCGGGTACTCCGCGTACCAAGATTTTAATCGAGAAATTTATCTGAGTGAGACCGGGAGAATTCCAAAAGATTTTAAACAAGTGTTTATCCAAATAGCTTTTTGAGAAAATTCACTTTCAACCCCAAAGAATTTAAAGTTAGCATTTCTAGCCTTGGTCTATGATACAAGGTGAACCATTTCATTCCAAAAGACTTTGCTGAGAAACACATTTTATGCAAGCTTTTATCATTTTGCCCTCACCCAATCATTGGCCTTCTACCTAGAGTTTTTGGACCCTATATATACATCACTATTCCATTTTGATTCCCTGATCTCATTCTTTGCCTCTCCAAAAATTTTGTCTACCAAGAGAAAGGGAGAAAACAACATCACAGTAAGCTCATCTCCTTCTTCAATCCTAGCCTTCATTTTTATTCTAGTTTCTTCTAATCTTTGAAGTTCTAGGCTAAGGTTGTATGGTGTGTTTGGGAAGTATAGGTGGTGAAGGAGGCACTAGCTAGATAGAGAGGAAGAAGAGATCCAAGCTAGAAGAAGAACTACAAGAGGTATAACCCCATGGGTTCCTCTTTAAAATTTGGCTTTGTGAAGCCTTTATGTTGAGTAAAAATGAGTAGAAACTATGAGATTTTGTTGTGTTTATGCTTAGAAGTGATCTAGTAATTGTTTGTGAGTTGTTGAGATTGTTTTGGACTTGTTTGGTTGAGTTTTGCAGATGAGAAAGCCTTCTGGTGCACACTAAGGGTGCACCAGATCAGACTCACGGCCCTACAGGAGGGCAGTCGGCTACAACCGTAGTGGCACAGGACTAGGGCACGGCCCTAGAGGAGGGCCGTCTGTTAGGAATAAAGTGTAATGGTTTTGATATGCCAAATATGTATTTGTAGATCCCCCAATTTTATTTTATAGGTCTAGTAGAGTCTAAGACCATGATCGAGAAATTATTTCAATTGGAAAAGAGAAAAACAGAGGAAGATGCATGAAAATAGAAGAAGAAGATATAAAGCCTAAAATCAAGAATTTGTCTGGAGAAAATGACAAATTGAAGAAGTTGAATGATATGAAAATCACGTCAGTGCTACTCAAAGAAATATCCCAGAAGAATTTTCGTGAAAGAAAATTAAGTTTGGAAGATTGCATGAATTTGAATTGGAGATCAAGCATCTATGAAAAGAAAGGAGTACATCAAATATGATTGGAGATATAACCAATAAGCTGTACGTACGAAGTGGAAGATGCTTGATATGTTATGCAAAATGGCTCAAGTTCAAAACTCACCATTAACAATTTAACAAGGTAAAATTTTGAGAAGCCAAATCTAATTAAATCTGATGGAGTTGGGCGCTAGTTTGGCCTTGGGAGCAAGTTTCACATGGGGAATCAATTCAAGTTCAATTGAGGTTAGTATGGGATGCAATTTCAAATTGAAATCCGATTTCATAGGAATTGAAATTGGGAGTCAACGTCTCACATGGGAGTACCAGGGAACGGAACAGAGAGAGCATAAATATCAAGTGCTTTACTTGATATATTCAATGAGAGAAATCATTTCAGAGTGTTTATCTTCATCAAAGAGACCTGCGCATCATTGAAGATCATCTACAGAGTCTCAAAAGTTGGAAGCGAGACAACACTTGTTTTGGAGCAAAACAAGAGAAGGGAGGAAAGTAGCACTGAGCTGTGAAATCCTGGATTGTCACACGGAGTTGTGAGATCCGAAGCAGCAGTGTCGGAGGCACTGGGCATGATTAGTGCGGGCTTTGTGATCAAAGCACTAGATCACGGGATACGTTTCTACCGGAGTGTGGAAGACGGGGGGAAAGTAACGCGGAGTCGTGAAATCCTGGGATAGTAGCGCGGCGACGTGAAACCCGAAGCAGCAGTGTGGTGTCACTGGGCGTGATTAGTGCGGGTTTTGTGATCAAAGCACTAGATCACGGAAATTCATTGTATCTTGGAACCAAGAAGTGGTAGATATAGTGAATTGCTCTTGGAGAGAAGAGCAAGTGGAGTAGGAGGATTACACCACCTCGCGAACCACTATAATTGTCTTGTGTTCTTTACTGCTTTCTTTACTTACTGCTCTTTACATAATTGCTCTACACGAGATATACTGCTCACACAATCTCACACACACTTTATCTTTATTTAATTCCGCTGTGCATCATACTCTAACAATCTAGTTAAGAGTTTTGGTTTATCTCTGGCTTAGCAATTGTTGTGCTGTGCGAAAAAGTTTGAAAGTCTATTCACCCCCCCCCCCCTCTAGACTTTCACCTTACCTCTTTTGGGACCAACAATTGGTATCAGAGCAGGCTGTCTATTTAGGCCAATTTGCTATCTAAGCACGTGCCTAACTGGGTCAACCGTTTCTGACTGCTAGACAGATCCATTCTACAAAGTGTGTGCTTAGATTAATCTTTCATATCTCTCGTGATGATGATGAAGAAAGATTTAGCTCAAAATCTATTATTCTCACTTGATAAATTTAATGATTCGAAAGTTGGTATGCAGGTACACTTATCGGCTTTACACGATAAAATGTGGGAAGTTATTTCCACTGGCCCTATCGAAATATTAAAAATCAATACGGCGTTTGTCCTATCCCCGGATGCTCCACAGTACGTACAAAAGCCAAAACCGGAATGGACATCGGACGATAGAACACGGAATAATCTTGACAATATTGCCAAGGATATTCTATTCAAAGCCGTTGATGATACAATATTTCCGAAGATCCGAAAGTGTGCTACTGCCAAAGAAATATGGGAAACTCTCATCAAGATTGGCGAAGGAGATGAACAAGAAAGAGACAATAAGCTCACAATCGCCATGAAGAAGTTTGAAGATTTCAAAATGCTCTCAAATGAAAGTGTTGCAGACATGGAAGCTCGAATGATCAAAGTTATTGGAGAGATTAGTGATCTTGGCAAAAATATTAGCCAAAAAGAAATTAATCTCAAAATCCTACGAGACTTTCCATCTGCATGGGATATGAAGGTTACGGCTATGCGCGATCACCGAGATCTAAGAATGTTGTTTACAGACAAATTATTTAGTGATCTAAAAGCGTATGAGTTCAAAATGAAGGCCAAAGATGATGATGTTCATGAAGCTCGAAATTCTGCTCTAATGGCCGAACAACCGTCAACCTCCAGGTCAGTAGAAAATAATGTTGATTTTATGACTGACTAACAGTTTGCTCTTTTTGTCAAAAAGTTTAGAAGGTTTATGCGAAAAGGAGACAACAAAAATTCTGCTCGTGAAAAATTCGTCTCTCGCACCCCACAAGAAGAAAAAGTCGAAGAAAACAACAATTTGTGCTACAATTGCCGCAAACCCGGACATTTTAAAATAAATTGTCCATATCCGATCGTTAGCAAGTATCAAGGCAAAAATGTTGAATCTACGCCGAACAAATCCGAAAGCAAAAGGTTCAAGCGCGACAAAAGAAAAGCTCTCGTTAGCAACGAACCAAACGAAAATGATGATTCGGAGGATTCATCATCAAGCGATGAAAGTTCATGTTCGGATGATGATACGGCGCTAGTATGCAAATCAATTGAGTTGAGTACAAGTGAAGATTGTCTTATGGCTCTTGAAGCAGAGGAAGAAGGGGTAACATCTAATTCTTTCAATTCTGTTAATTCTTCTTTTTCTCGTGAATCTATTGACAATCTAATGCGAGAATGTCAAGAGATTATGCTCACTCATCCTCAACTCAAGGAGCGCAATAATATTCTAATTCTTGAAAAAGAAGAAATGAATAAAAAATTGCAAGATGCTTTACTTGAAGTGAGTAAGTTGAAGAATGAAAATATTCATCTTCAAGAAGAGTGTAAAGCAAGAGAGGTTAGAGAACATAACCTTTGGGCAACCATTGCTACGTTCACTAATTTGTCTAAAATAATAGACAAAATGGTGAGCATGCAAAAGTCATCAGGAGATAGAACCGGAATCGGTTATGACTCCACATGTTCTCAAACCCCTCAAAATCTGACTAATTCTACTACTACTTTAAATAATAAAGTTCAAGTGGTAAAATTTGTTAAAAGTCAGAATAGCACGATGAGACAAGGACTTGGCTATCATGAAAAAGCAAAGTTGAATGTTGAAAGGCCGAAACAATTCGATTACACGGCAAAGCAACAAAAATTCATCAAGCAAAGATATGCCACAGAGTCAAGTGCAAAAAGATTTCATAGAAAAGAAGGAAGCTTTTTTCTAGAAATAAAGTTGGGAGATTTTATCCCACTCAAAAAGATTAGTTGTGCAATAGATGTAATGCTTTTTATAGACCAAAGCAACAATCCTCTTTCCAGGTGCCAAAATATAAAAATATTTTTCAAAACCCGGCGCCAAAAATATTTCCAAAAGTGAGTTATGATTATCGTGTCTCAAATGGTTACAAATCGCCTCATCTTAATTCAATAAGATCTAGGTGGGTTTGGTTACCTAAAATCACTAACAATAAAGGACCCAAGCAAGTATGGGTACCTAAAGTTAATTAATCTTTTTTGCAGGATGTTTGGTACATCGATAGTGGTTGCTCACGCCACATGACTAGAAATAAATCATATCTAGTGAATTTCAAAGAAATCGATGGACCAAAAGTTATATTCGGAGGAAATCAAAATTATGGAATCACAAAAAGAGTTGGCACGATCAAGAAAAATGGATTGAAGATTGAAGATGTTTCTTTCGTTGAAGGCTTAAAATTTAATTTGTTGAGCACTAGTCAATTTTGTGATAAAGGCTATCTTGTAGAATTTTCTAAAGATAATTGCCTAATAAAAAATGAGCTCACAAATGAGATTGTTCTCTCTGGAAAAAGACGAAAGAATATGTATGTTGTTGATTGGAGTACAAGCAAAGATTCAGTGTGCTTAATGGCCAGAAATTCGAATGAAGCAAATTGGGAATGGCACAGAAAGCTCAACCACTTAAACTTCAAGACTATCAATCAGCTTGCAAAGAAGAATCTAGTTGAAGGCTTGCCAGATATTATCTTCAAGAAGGACCAAGTGTGTGATGCATGCCAACGCGGAAAGCAAATCAAATCATCATTCAAATCAAAGACACACGAGTCAACGTCAAGACCGCTAAGCATACTACATATGGACTTATTTGGACCGGTTGATCCAATAAGTGTAAGTGGTAAGAAATATACTCTCGTTGTTGTTGATGATTTTTCTAGGTACACTTGGACCGTGTTTCTCAAGAAGAAAAATGAAGTTGAGCAAGTTCTACCGAAGCTGTTGAAGCAACTACAAAATGAGAAAGAATTGCAAATATCAAAAATACGAACGGATCGCGGAACCGAGTTCGTGAATGGAGTTATACAAGCTTTTTGCAATTCACATGGAATTTCTCATCAATTATATGCCGCAAGAACACCACAACAAAACGGTGTTACCGAAAGAAGAAATCGGACGCTCAAAGAGGCCGCACAAGTGATGATTAGTGCTGCCGGTCTCCCGAAACGCTACTGGGCGGAAGCTATCAACACTGCCTGCTACACGCAAAATCGAAGCATGATCCATAAGCAGTACAAAAAGACGCCATACGAGCTATATAAAGGGAGAAAACCAAATATTGGTTATTTTCATATTTTTGGATGCAAGTGTTTTATTCATATTAATGATAAATTGCATCTAAAAGCTTTTGATGAGCGTGCAGAATTGGCGAGCTGTCGTAGGCTCCCAAATTAAAACCTTACAAACGTAGTAGCGGGAGTAAGGATCGATCCCACGAGGAGTAACTAGTTTAACTTTTGTGCTCAAGGAAATAATGGGGGGTTTGGAAAATAACGAGAATAAAGATTAAGTAAAAGATAATTTAAATAAACAAGAGATTAAATAAATCGAATAAAGCAATGAAACTAATATATTGAAAGCACTTATAATAGAAAACCTTGGTTAGTAAAGATCCACCACCGGAATTTAACACTGATCATTGATTAGTAAAGTAATTAATATGCAATTGAATATTTGTCGTGAAATTATTTCATTTCCGTTTTCCCTTAGTTATAAGTAACTAAAGCACACGCGGTTTAATTACCCCTAACTACTAAATAACCTAAGACAAGCGCTATAGATTTAATTTAATAGCAGCAATAGAAACTAGGAAAACCGACAAACTAAATAACACAAGCACAAGCGGTTACATTCAACTTAGGAAAATATTCTACCCGAGTCCAATTATCACTAAGCCTTCAATAATTAACCCAGTTGCTACTGAATATTAGAATAATTTGTAGCACAACATTATCTAATATAGCAAATAATTATATCAAGTAAATAACTAGTAGGCCTCCCTAGCAATTAAATGATACAACTACTCAAATAACTTAGAAGAATATTTAATACCCAAATGCATAAAAATTATATAATAAAAATAAATAAATAATCTTACAGCATAATCAATTCCGGGGCTTCAATTCACTAAACCAAGCTAAAGAATTTAGCAATGAATGGACATTGATAACAGCTTTACAGAATAATCGAGAGGGGAAGAATGAACGTTTTACAAATGGAAACTTCTACTATTTATAGCATTCTAAAAATAGACTCAATGAACCTCTACCACCTATTTTCCTACTTTTGTGCCTCACGTCCTGAAGGCTTCCATGTTTGTCCTTGAGCTCCGCACGCCTGTAAAAGAAAACAACAATTCAATCATAAGATTTTAATCTTTTAATTTCATGCATGCTAGGAATTAGCTAGGGGATTTGGACCATTATAATATATATATATATATATATATATATATATATATATATATATATATTATGATGTGTTCGTATATATGTTATATATTATCTTATGTAGTAGTACGTAATATATGTATACTATATATTATATATTATATATTATATATTATATATTATATATTATATATATTTAGTACTATATTTAGCTCATTAATTGTTAAACTCTTAAAAAATACTAATTGTTAAATAATATTAAATAATTAGTGCAAAATTATTATAAAGATGTACCTAAAATATGAGTGTAAAATATGCCTATCACAGATGAAGGAATTTTTCTAGGATATTCAGCTACCAGCAAAGCATTCAGAGTTTTGAATAAAAGAACAATGGTGGTTGAAGAATCCATACACGTGGTATTTGATGAAAAATCACAAATAAAAAATGGCGCTCTGGACGAAGAAATTGCACAAAATGGTAACAAGTGTCATTTTGATTTTTGTGATACTAATGATACGTGTGAAGATGATGTTTTGCAGGGAATGGATGAGTTGAAAATTAATTCTCTAAAAAATCTCATCCCTCGTCCAGAAGAAGTTGGAAATTCTTTTAATAATAATTTTGGAGGTGATGCCGCACGTGAGAATGGAGATGCAGTACGGATTGAGGTTGGTGATCCAATTAGTGATCAAGTTACTGGTGAAGTTGGTGATCAATTTCAAGAAGAATTAAATGATGAAATTCGAATCAACTCTTCCAGTACACAACAAATGGATCCACCCAGTACCATGCACCCATTTGAACCAGATTTAAGATGGCTCAAAAATCACCCTCCAGAATTAATTATTGGGAATATTCATGAAGGCGTGAAAACAAGATCATCTACCATGGAAGCATTGTTCACGTGTTATCTATCTCAATTTGAACCAAAAGAAGTTGACGAAGCTCTCAATGATCCGGATTGGATAAATGCTATGCAAGAAGAGCTCGATCAATTCAGAAGAAATGATGTTTGGGAACTTGTTCCAAGACCGGCGAACCAAAATGTTGTAGGAACCAAATGGGTCTTCCGGAACAAAGCAAACGAAGAAGGCGTGATTGTTAGGAATAAAGCAAGGTTCGTTGCAAAAGGATACTCTCAAGAAGAAGGAATAGATTTTGATGAAACTTTTGCACCGGTGGCCCGACTTGAAGCAATCAGAATCTTCCTAGCCTACGCCGCACACAAAGATTTCACCGTTTATCAAATGGACGTGAAAAGCGCATTCTTGAATGGTCTACTCGAAGAAGAAGTTTATGTCGAACAACCCCCAGGTTTTGAGGTAAAAGGCGAAGATGATAAAGTCTACAAACTTAAAAAAGCATTGTATGGGTTGAAACAAGCACCTAGAGCTTGGTATGATACTTTGTCAATGTTCTTGATAAGTTGTGGATTCACCAAAGGCCTTGTTGACAAAACTCTATTTAGAATTCAAGATGGTGATCATATTTTATTAGTGCAAATATATGTTGATGATATTATTTTTGGAAGCACTAACAATTCTTTGTGTGAGAAATTTTCGAAGCTTATGCAGAATAAATTCGAAATGAGCATGATGGGTGAATTGAATTACTTCTTGGGCTTACAAGTCAAACAACTGAAAGAAGGAGTATTCATCAATCAAGCAAAGTACACCTGCGACTTGATAAAGAAGTTTGGCCTTGATGGAAAATCATCAATCAAAATTCCTATGAGCACATCAATAAGGCTAGACAAAGATGAAGATGGAAAGGATGTCGATCAAACAAAATATAGAGAAATGATTGGTTCTCTTCTATATCTTACTGCAAGCAGGCCGGACATTTCTTATGCTGTGGGAGTGTGTGCAAGATTCCAAGCAAATCCAAAAGAAAGCCACCTCATCGCAACAAAGAAGATTCCAAGCATGCCCATATTTCCGTTTAGGGGGGATTTTCAAATTTCATAGGGTTCGCCACTTATCAAAACCAGTATTATTCTCATAAGTTCCCACCATTAGCCTATACCCATTCTTTACTGAATAGCATCCATTTGGGTCCTCATACCAATACCATATATCCTCATATCCTGGCGAGACCGGAATCTTTAAAATTCTAGGTATATCATTTGGGTGGAAAATGTCTGTTAAAATGTGGGGATCCCATGTACCAGTATTTTGATCAATTAATCCCACAACTTTTGCACCAGTTAGCTAAGGTGGCATCTCCGTTTGGACCATTAGTTCCAGCTCATCCTGAAGCCAGGAATGTTCCCATATTAAGGTAGACTTTCCATCCCCAATGCGACGTCTTACTCCGCTTGTTATTAATGCTTTAGCAGCCATAATACTTTGCCAGCAATAAACATGATTATTTCCAATCTCTGCTTCATAAAATGAACTTTTAGGATAGTATCTGTCTTTGTATACTCGAGAGACAAGTGAGTCAGTATTGGTCAACAACCTCCATGCCTGTTTACCCAACATTGCCAAATTAAATGCTTTCAGATCCTTGAAACCCAGGCCTCCATACTGCTTAGGGATACACAACTTATCCCATGCCTTCCAGTGAATACCACGGTCAGTCCATGAGCCCCACCAGTAGCGATTCATTGTCCGTTCAATAGCTGTACACACAGATATAGGCAACAAAAAGACACTCATTGAAAAGGTAGGTTTAGCTTGAGCCACACTTTTCAATAAGACTTCCTTTCCCGCCTGTTAGAGAAATTTCCTACTCCACGACCCATCCTCTGTCGGATTTTGTCTTCAATATATGCAAAGGCCGCCTTCTTATTTCTCCCCACAAACGGTGGCAATCCCAAATATTTGCCAAAATTAGGGGTTTGGTCTACCCCTAAAATATGTGCCACCACATCCCTATATTCCTGACTTGTATTCTTACTATAACAGATACTAGGTTTGTGGTAATTCACCATTTGTCCAGACAAATTCTCATAAACTGCCAAACAATTCTTCACCTGAGTAGCCTCATGTGGGTTTTCCTTGAAAAACAACGGGCTATCATCAGCAAAAAAATAAATGAGATATTGGGGGTGCGCCACACGCGACTCTGCAGCCATGTATCAAACCATCATTCTGTGCCTGTTGTAACAAAACAGATAGCCCCTCTGCACATATAATAAATAGATAGGGAGACGATGGATCACCCTGCCTAAGTCCCCTGGTAGGCATGATCGGTTCACTGGGGGAACCATTTACCAAGAACCTGTATGACACAGTAGTCACACATAACATTATAAGCTCTATCCATCTCTCATCAAAGCTCAAGGCCTTTAACATTCCTTGTAAAAATGGCCACTCCATACGATCATAGGCTTTTGCCATGTCCAACTTGAGAGCCCCCAACCTACCACCCCACACTGCTTTCTACTCAGATAATGACCAACTTCTGCTGCTATCAAGATATTATCAGTGATGAGCCTATTTGGTATAAACACGCTTTGTGATTCAGATATAACACTCTCCATCAGGGGCTTCATCCTTTGTGTAATCATTTTAGCCATTATCCTATAAACCACATTACTCAGGGCTATTGGTCTCAAATCCGTTACCCGCTCAGGCGTACATTTCTTTGGGATCAATACAACATTTGTTTCATTCAATGTAGCAGGGAAGTTTCGTGCATTCAGACAATCCACAATAAACTCTGAGAGATCCTCACCTACCACATCCCAAAAATGCTGGTAAAAGCCTAGATTCATTCCATCCGACCCCGGTGCTTTATCTGGAAACATTGCAAATAGAGCTTCCCTAACCTCATCCACTCCAAAGGGTTGTAGAAGTAATTCGTTTTGTAGAGGTGTAACTTTGGGCATAACTTTTTCAAATAACTCAGCACCACTAGTAGGATTACTAGTACAAAAGATATTGGCAAAATAATCCTGGACAACCTTTCTCATACTATCACCTTCCACCCAGTCCCCACCATCATTCATAATTTTAGATAAATTATTTTTCCTTTTGCGATTAGAGGCGTACCTGTGATAGAATTTGGTATTGGCATCGGCACTCTTTAACTAGTGCTGTTTGGCTCTCTGTTTCCAGTATGCATCTTCTTGGGCCTCAACTCAGCACAGAGCCCCATCCAGACGGTGGAACTCAGCTAATGATGCTGGGTCCGTGCGCCCCTTCAGATATAACTGTTCCTTGCGAAGCTGCGCAATTCGCTCACCAAACTTATGATACCGATCACCCCCAGCGAGCTAAACGGTCACCACAATGCACAATACACTCCTGCAAACCACCGTTCCTCCCTTCTCCCCAAGACTCCTCCACCACAGTCCTGCACCCCTCATCGTGCAGCCAGGCCATTTCAAAACGTAACTTTCTCTGTGGTCTCCCCCTCCCTATAGAATCGTGTATTCCCATAAAGAGGGTAGAATGATCAGATCTTCTCATTAGGATATTAGTCACCCTAGCTCTAGTGACAATATCACGCCACGCATCGGTAGCTAACACTTTATCCAACTTTTCCTCAATCCACCGAGATGTGCCCCTCCCCTTTTCCCAGGTAAACTGATACCCATTCATTGGCAACTGAGATAAGCCGCAGTACTCAATAGCCTCCCCAAAACCCCGCAGCAGCCTATCTGGGTGTGGATTTCCGCCTCTCTTCTCATAGTGGAACAAAAGATCATTAAAATCCCAAATCATAATCCATGGCAGATCAGACTGGGGTGCCAGTGATTTAATGAAATCCCACGCTTCAGTGCGCCTATGCCGTTGTGGATACCCATAATAACATGTCATCCTCCACTTAGGGAAGCCCATCATACTTACTTCCACATCAATATGATTCTTTGAATATTTGATAAGCCTTTCCGTGTTATTCTTCCTCCATTATAAAGCTAAACCACCAATCAGACCAACCGGATCAACATAGAACAATCCATCAAACCCTAGTGTAACACGAATACGCTCTACATGACTTTGGTCCACCTTTGTTTCCATGAGGTAAATAAAATCAGGCCTGTTGCGGGACGCCGTGTCCACTATTTCGCGAACTGTACGTTGGTCGCCCAAACCACGACAGTTCCAACTTAGGGTACTCATTTGATCTGGCGGGTTTGGGAACCAAGACCCGTCACAAACAAGTTTTTTGACACATCATTGCCCGTTGCCTCACAATTAAAGCTTAGAAAAGAGATGCAGTCTAAACATTAACATAAGAAAAGCGGAAGCTAACTACACCAATACGGGAGATGTTATGCAACACCTACACCACAATAGGTGCACAGGTAAACACTAACCACTAAACAGTCTAACAAATCAACTACTTAGGCTCACAGGCCTCAACAACTATTAAAGGAAGAGATCTAATCTATCTACAGGCCACTAACGCGCTCTCCAAAGCTACTCAACCAGTAAAAGATAAGGGATAACACCCTGTCAGTGAATAATGTTGGTAACCCATCAACATGCGTTAAGTATCATAATATATACATAGATATAATCAAAAGCGTTTGAAACTGGGAATACAGTATATATCATTTTAAAGCCGAGAGAGGAAACACCAATGAACTCATCAATCACTCACAACAAAGGTCAAAGACTAACATACTCAACAAGATAATAGAACCACAAGCAACAAGCTCAATAACAAGGTACAACATGCGACACACAACGAAAGATTCACAATAGACATGCTCTTAAGCATGGAAGGCAAGATTCACACCATAACGAGTTTCAAGTCCACATTATTTGACACTATCACACCAAGTCATATACCATGGAGTCAGCACCACGGCTCGATTCATACTGGATCAGTGTGGAGGGCTCCAAATCATCAATCATCAATCATGTATCGCGTAGTCATCGCAACGACCCGGATCTCATGCATAGTGTCATCGCAATGACAAGGACCGCAGCCCAATGGAAACAGATATAGTAACCTTAAGTATATACACCCCCTATTGAGATTCCAAGCTCAACGGGTTAGTTACTATCTCTGGGAACGGGGATGAGTTTCCCATGTTGCCCACAAGTCACAAGTAACCAAACGGCCATCCAGAGCTTCACTACCAGTCCGTTCACACATAAGTCCCCACACTGTCCACTTTACCAGCTCAATCATCTCATCACATCAATCCATCATCTCATCAAGAGTAAAAACACATGGAATCTAGAGATACAACAACACCTAGATCCCACACAAAGTGTGTACAACAACGGATACCACATCTGTACCTTGGAGATTAAGGTCCCATACCCTTAATCGTGCAATCAAGGTACAGCCAATACCCATGTTTTCATCACAGGAATCAATCAATGGATCACAACAAAGATATGAAACCATACTCAATAAGGAAAGATTACAATCCGACACTAACGATGGTCAACACAAGTTGCCAACCTCAATAGGAATGAACAAACTACACACACTAGTATTACAACATCAAACTAGCATGCATATCAAACGGGTAAACCAAAATAGTTCCAATGAACCACAAAGACTCAACATCAATCCAACGAATCACAAGGTTGGATCATAAGCACGATTCAAGACACCAAATCCTAACGTGGATTCCTAACTCATCGTTCTAGACATACGAAACATCAAGAAGACTCACAAAAGCACAATAATTCAACAACGGGAGGTCAAAACATCAAATACCAAGAAGAAGGGATCACGGGGGACAAATCCCCAAAATCCCAAACATGTTCCCCGCGGGGGGGAACCACGGGTAGGGCTCCACCCGCGGGTACACCCTGCACCCAAAATTTCAGCATTCGCGAAAAATCACTTTTTAGGCCAAGTTCAAGTCCAAATGACCCCAAATCTTCCACACAACAAAGATATGGCTTGAACCTATGAATAACTCATAAAATAACATTCAAGAACCCTAAAATATAAGCTCTAAAAATGCATCACCACAAGACAATGCATCAATCACTCAAACACATCAAGAATGTCACATAGAAGCCAATAATCATTATTATGAAGTGAAAATAGGTTTTGTGTAGCATGGGTTACCTCTTGTAGACCAAGAACACCTTCTTCAACCTTAAAGCAAGACCAAAGCTTATCTAGATCAACCTAGCACTTCACCCACCACTAGATCTTCTACAAACTCCCAAAACCCACAAGGTAGAAGAAAGATTTAGAGAAAAGATGGGGGAATCTTGTAAAGAAAAGGTAGGGAAGGATAGATCTTACCATTCCTAGCCTTGTAGTGTTGGAAAGTTGGAATCTTGGTGGAAGACTATGCAAAGCTTGGAAGTTCCCTTTTTGGCTTGGAGAGCAAGCTAGGATTCTTTTAGAGAGAGGTTGGAGAGTTTTTAGAACTTTGGCTAGCATGGAATGAAGACAAGAGGTCTTGCTAGGGCGACATGAGCACCTCTCATTAGTGAAAAGACCAAGTTACCCTTACTAAAAGGTTTGGATGAATAAGGGATTGAGGTACAATACACAAGGCACAAGGTACACCAAGAAGACTAGTCAATTTCTTGTCCTTCGACTATGAAATTTCAGGATTTTAGGAAGAAATTACCAAGGAAGGCTAGGATTAATTCCTTAATTAATCCCAATTAGCGTTTAGATTTACGGAGTGTCACATCCTCTCCCCCTAACAAGAAGCTTCGTCCCCGAAGCTTGGGCATGACGGGTTACCAAAAGGAATAGCAATGAACAAAGGTGTGAGAAGAGAAAGCAATTAACAAAGGTGTCCACCAAATAGCTAAAGTTAAAGAAATCAAGGTTTCAATTTACGGTGATAAGACTGATAGGCTTAGAAATAGGCTGAGGGTTCACAAAGGTAAGTCAAAAAGAAAGATAAGGCGATAGATAGAAGATTTACCAGAAGGGAAGACTAATTCTACCTTATACTCAACTCTCTACCCATCACTAGCCACCGGACTACCCAGACCTAGACGTCTTAGCTAAGGAACAAGCTACAACGAAAACTAACACCAAGATAACACTAAAGCTAGATTACCCGGGAACGAAGAACAAGGATCGCGTCTTCAACAGATCACCGCTGATTTCTCCAACCAAAAGATGCAAGGTTCTCACACTGCACAACTAGATCTTGGCATCCGCTTGATCTTTATTCGACATTTCCAGACAAAGGCTACTACTGCCAGCTCCCAAACACGAGCAGGATGTCCTTCTCCATAGCTCTTGGGCTAACTTGATGCAGGCTGCCAACTTATCACTTGCATTAACACACCGCCCACAACTCTCTACAAAGCAGCACTTGAAAACTTCAAAACTTTCGATCTGGATGAAAGGTCCAAAGCAGGAACGGTAGCAAGGAGAAAGACAACTTAGGGAAAAGAAAGCTTGCAAGAACAGTACGGTTCAAAGGAAAAGACCAGAGTGAAAGGTTTAGGTTCAGAAACTCGAGGACCATGTTATAGGAATACGATCAAAGTCATCAAAGTTGCAACTTAGGAAATAGGGTTGCCACCTTGCACAGAATCGTTAGAAACGGGAAATACAAGAACGAGGTTTAAAAAGGATAGATAAGGATTTCCTAACGGAAGAGTTCTAGGTTTAGGTCCAATGATAGCATTGATTAGAAAGGAAATCAAGATTTTCAAGGTTACAACTTAGGAAAACGAGGTTGTCACCTTGTACAGAATCAAATTAAGAAGGAAACAAGAACGAGGCTGGAAGAGATAGGACTGATTTTACGAGAAGGGCAGAAGATTTGACGAGGGAAAGGGAGGGAAACGGCTCAAAGAGGGTTAAGGATTCTCGACTTCGGGCGAGTTCTTCGACTTGACGCTTCGATCACTACACTTTTGACGAACTGAAGGTTCCTTACCCTGATTCCGATGCGTTCTAACGTTAAGATCTTTATCGGACCCTCTTCATAAGCTGAGAACTCAAACATCTTCACCCCAAACCCTTCTTCAAACACCGGTTTCTTCTTCAACTTTGCTACAGTCGAGCGAAACTCACACGAACCAGGCAACTGTGAGTTGATTTGCTTCCCTTATCGGTCTTCATCATTACGTCAGAAACGAAACTCTGGGCAAACTTCCTTAATTTTCTTAGAGATTCGACTTGTTGTCCGTCCTTGCTAAAACATTATCGGTTAGAGCACAATGCACGACCTTTGAAAATTCATAGCGCAAGTTCGCAGCTTGCCTCCTTGATCTGTATGATTCTTCCCTGTTAACCATCTAAAGCTGGTTGAATCGTAGAGCTCAACTACAACCTTAAGCCAACCGCAAACGGTATAACTTTTTCGTAATCTGAAGTCTTTACCAAAGTCAACGTTTGGAGGCCTTACATGGTTCCTTGCCCAAAGATCTGCTCCTGTCCTTACTAGAAGCTTAGTTGGCCGAGTTTTGTTTATAGTTGATAAACTTGAAATCTTCATTAGGTAGTTGGCTACAAACCAACTTGGTCTTTTCTTGACTTGATTAACGGTAAGTCTTCCCTGAAAACTTTGTTGCCTCACGAACTTGTCTTACTTATGGAGATCCACAGAAGAACTGGTCCTTAAGTTCATTCATGTCTGTCTTTCCTTTTACTATTCAATCTTCCCATACAAGATTAGCTACTTCTCGTTCCTTCCTGGTTTTAGGTAGATCTCTTACCAGGAATCATCGGCACAGAGTCTTACTCTTTAGCTTAGAACACTCGGTGATCAAACTCGTCTTTGCTTCGCTCTTGTCGGTTTGAGTCTTCTGGCTGCCCCAACGTTTGATTGCAACTCGGTTACGTCTTCTTTTCTTCTTGTTCTCGAACCTCCTTACCGAAAGTCTTCATGTTAACCATAACTTCCCAGGGATGCCGACTAGGACAAATGCTACCCCCATTTACCAACTGCTACTCAACCTCTTCACGTTTCGCAGGGTTAGGCGACTTGTCAACAACGATGTTCTTCCCTTCCATGTAACTTAGAGGTCCAAGCTTTTCCGGTACGGCCATCTTGATCTTTATTACTTCCAAGCTGAACGCCTCGAACTTGCCCAATCTTGGTTTCTTCAAGGGTAGGTAGAACTACTTCTAGGTTGAACACTTCGATCTTATACTTCAACTCTTCTTGCTTTAGAAAGGTCCAAGATTGACTCTTAGCTCTTTAATTCTGGGAGGATTCTCTCATGTTGACCCACAGACGACCACTTGGCGTGCGTTGACATCTTCTTAGAGCGTCTGCGACCGCTCTTGACTCCCCCTCGTGCGTGAGGGTCTTCAAGTCTTGATCTTTAAACTCTGAACGACGTTTGTTTCTTATCGGACTTCGGTTGCACGAAACTAAGACTTCAACTCTGGACATAGCGTAGAACTGATGACGATGTTGTACGAGAGACGGCGTCACTTACTTGAACGGGGATTGTTGTAGCTAACTCCAGGTTGCGAGTAGAGTTGTCCATCTTCATTGCGTTGACCACGTGCCCACCTGCAACCACCACGACTGGACTATCTTGTGTCAGCAGATCTTCGGTCTTCTTACTCTTGGTCACAGTCTTCGTCAAGACTTCAACGAACCCAGAACGAGGCGACTTACCGAGAAGGTTCACACCAACCGAGAACAACAGCTACAACTACTAACACTAACAACAAAACAAGATAAGAGAACTACACAGATAACAAAAGGTAACTCACAACCTCACCGCGCGTCCTAAGAATCCTGTACTTAGGTACTTAAACACTTAGATGCTTCACTAAACATCTTAAGGTCTCAACTTACAAACACTAACCTAAGCTCAACTAATTAGGTCTTTAAAGTCCAACTCTTAACATCCTAGGCTCAAACCTAGGTTCTGATACCAACTGTAACACCCCCGAAGTTCAACAACTTTTAAAACCAATTAAAGCTTAGAAAAGAGATGCAGTCTAAACATTAACATAAGAAAAGCGGAAGCTAACTACATCAATCCGGGAGATGTTATGCCACACCTACACAACAATAGGTGCACAGGCAAACACTAACCACTAAACAGTCTAACAAATCAACTACTTAGGCTCACAGGCCTCAACAACTATTAAAGGAAGAGATCTAATCTATCTACAGGCCACTAACGCGCTCTCTAAAGCTACTCAACCTGTAAAAGATAAGGGATAACACCCGGTCAGCGAATAATGCGGGTAACCTATCAACACGCGTTAAGTATCATAATATATACATAGATATAATCAAAAGCATTTGAAACTGGGAATACAGTATATATCATTTTAAAGCCGAGAGAAGAAACATCAATGGACTCATCAATCACTCACAACAAAGGTCAAAGACTAACATACTCAACAAGACAATAGAACCACAAGCAACAAGCTCAATAACAAGGTACAACATGCGACACACAACGAAGGATTCACAATAGACATGCTCTTAAGCAATGGAAGGCAAGATTCACACCATAACGAGTTTCAAGTCCACATTGGACACTATCACACCAAGTCATATATCGTGGAGTCAGCACCACAGCTCGATTCATAGTGGATCAGTGTGGAGGGCTCCAAATCATCAATCATCAATCATGTATCGTGTAGTTATCGCAATGACCCGGATCACATTCAGAGTGTCATCGCAATGACAAGGACCGCAGCCCAACGGAAACAGATCGAGTAACCTTAAGTGTATACACCCCTTACTGAGATTCCAAGCTCAACGAGTTAGTTACTATCTCTGGGAACGGGGATGAGTTTCCCATGTTGCCCACAAGTCACAAGTAACCAAACGGCAATCCGGAATTTCACTACCGGTCCATTCACACATAAGTCCCCCACGCTGTCCACTTTACCAGCTCAATCATCTCATCACATCAATCCATCATCTCATCAAGAGTCAAAACACGCGGAATCTAGAGATACAACAACACCTAGATCCCACACAAAGTGTGTACAACAACGGATACCACATCTGTACCTTGGAGATTAAGGTCCCATACCCTTAATCGTGCAATCAAGGTACAGCCAATACCCATGATTTCAACACAGGAATCAATCAATGGATCACAACAAAGATATGAAACCATACTCAACAAGGAAGGATTACAATCCGACACCAACGATGGTCAACACAAGTTGCCAACCTCAATAGGAAAGAACAAACCACACACACTAGCATTACAACATCAAACTAGCATGCATATCAAACAGGTAAACCAAAATAGTTCCAATGAACCACAAAGACTCAACATCAATCCAACGAATCACAAGGTTGGATCATAAGCACGATTCAAGACATGAAATCCTAACGTGGATTCCTAACTCATCGTTCTAGACATACGAAACATCAAGAAGACTCACAAAAGCTCAATAATTCAACAACGAGAGGTCAAAACATCAAATACCAAGAAGGGATCACGGGGGACAAATCCTCGCAGTCCCAAACATGTTCCCCGCAGGGGGAACCACGGGTAGGGCTCCACCCGCGGGTACACCCTGTACCCAAAATTTCAGCATTCGCGAAAAATCACTTTTTAGGCCAAGTTCAAGTCCAAATGACCCCAAATCTTCCACACAACAAAGATATGGCTTGAACCTATGAATAACTCATAAAATAACTTTCAAGAACCCTAAAATACAAGATCTAAAAATGCATCACCACAAGACAATGCATCAATCACTCAAACACATCAAGAATGTCACATAGAAACCAATAATCATTATTATGAAGTGAAAATAGGTTTTGTGTAGCATGGGTTACCTCTTGTAGACCAAGAACACATTCTTCAACCTTAAAGCAAGACCAAAGCTCCTCTAGGTCAACCTAGCACTTCACCCACCACTAGATCTTCTACAAACTCCCAAAACCCACAAGGTAGAAGAAAGGTTTAGAGAAAAGATGGGGGAATCTTGTAAAGAAAAGGTAGGGAAGGATAGATCTTACCATTCCTAGCCTTGTAGTGTTGGAAAGTTGGAATCTTGGTGGAAGACTATGCAAAGCTTGGAAGTTCCCTTTTTGACTTGGAGAGCAAGCTAGGATTCTTTTAGAGAGAGGTTGGAGTGTTTTTAGAACTTTGGCTAGCATGGAATGAAGACAAGAGGTCTTGCTAGGGCAACATGAGCACCTCTCATTAGTGAAAAGACCAAGTTACCCTTACTAAGGTTTGGATGAATAAGGGATTGAGGTACAACACACAAGGCGCAAGGTACACAAAGAAGACTAGTCAATTTCTAGTCCTTCGACTATGAAATTTCAGGATTTTAAGAAGAAATTACCAAGGAAGGCTAGAATTAATTCCTTAATTAATCCCAATTAGCATTTAGATTTACGAGGTGTCACATTACTAGTCCCCTCCTCGGCCGCACAGCGACGTTTGGAAGAAGCTAGTACACCCTCCTCGGATTCACCTAACGTTTGAGCCATAACAACATCATCGGCCGCTCCCACCACCCCACGGCTTGCTAGCACCGCCGTATCCCCTCCACCGGACTGTCCCACACTCGGCGTTATCGGCTTCCCCTCAGGCGGTAATAACCATGCCGCCCCAACCGGCCTTGAGCCCTTGGTCTGCCCTGCTCTCATCCATGCGCTATACGGGTAAAACTCAGGCTTAATCCCAAATAAACGAGCCGTTCTACAGAACTTTTCCAGGTGACCCAGCATACCACAACAATAACAAAAATTATGGAGCCGTTCATACTTTAGGTTAACCCAACCCCATGACTTATCCCTACGTACCAATTTATCCGACGTTTGAGCGGCTTGTCTACCGGGACCGCCACACGCACACGATAAAATTTCTTCCATGGTCCCCCCACTTTGCGATCATCACACCTGATAAACGTTCCAACAAAATTTCCAACCTGCTCCAGAATTAGGTTAGAAGTATATCCCATAGGCAAATCATATATCTGAATCCACATATCAAGTGTATCTAACTTGACTTCCCCTGGGAGGCAACCATCACAAACTTACAGGCATACCAGCGTATGATTGTCAAACGACCATGGTCCATCCTCCAATACGCGTTTCATATCAGTCTCATGATAGAATGCAAAAAGAAACAAATTAGAATGCATCTCTGTTACCCGCATCCCCATCACAGGCTGCCATACAGATGCCATTACCTGCCGCATATACTCAACTTTGATTATCTTTGCCGTCAGAAAACGCCCTACCACGGAGAACACCGGCAAATCCTCACCCTCCGGTGGAAAGAAAGGTCCATCCGCCTCCACGCCAACCTCCTCATCTTCTAGCGTGATGTCCGCCCAGCGGTCTGACAACCGCTCCACACCCTCATCACCGTGCTGTGTAGCTGTGGTTGCCATGGTAGTCGGAAACGGATGTTGCTGCAGTCGTCGAAGCCTTGTGTCACGTTGGTGAAGTTAACCCTAGATGGCAGAGAGAATAGTGAAAACCCTAGATGGGAGAGATGCAATGGCCAATTAATTTTTTTTTGACATAATTAATAGACTAAAATCATCATGTTCCCTGTATCTTATAAAATACTGAGTAATTGAAAAAAAAAAAAAAAAAAAAAAAAACTCTACAATAATGCCGAAAGGATGTTGCATATTAGTATATCACTTTGGCATTTTTTATATAAACTATAAACTACATTTATACTAGTAAATATAAACTATTCTACATCATTTAATCAATTTAAACATTTATTTTCAAATTTCAACTAAAAATAATTAATATATTTACACTAACAATATATTGTGTAATAATTATAATAATTTTTTTATTTTTCATTATTTATTTTCATAAAATATTTTATTTTTAAATAATTTTTTTATTAAAATTTTAATAAAATTAAATAAAAAAATATTAAAGATGAACTAACATATATATAAACTTCATGTATAGTTTGTTCCACATCACTTGTAAAACAAATAGTATTATGTGACTTGCGGGCAAATTATGCAGTACAACCGTGTGCACCATGCATGGTGCACACGAAATTGGATTCATAATTTCTATATTATAGATTCATAATTATTGAACTCTATATTCACAATTACAGAACTCTATGTCCATAATTTTCAATGTTCATATTCCCAATTGTTGAACTCGGTATTCACAAATCACAGAACTATATGTTCATAATTTGATAACTATACAGTTTAGAAATTATGAATGTACAGTACAGAAATTATGAATCTACAGTACAAATATTATGAATGTACAGTATAGAAATTATAAATCTACTGTATAGAAATTATGAATCTACTGTATTTAAATTACGAATCTACGGTTTAGAAATTATGAATTTACAGAATAGATTTTATGAATCTACAGTATAGATTTTATGAATTTACAATACAAAAATTATGAATCTATAATATAAAAATTATGAATTTATAGTATAAAAATTATGAATCCAATTTCGTGTGCACCTTGCATGGTGCTCACGGTTGCACAACATAATGCTCCGTGACACGCGCTATCAGGCTACATTACTAAATTTCTGACCATCAGACTTATCAGTTTTGCGCTTATCAATTTGATTTTTTATTCAAAAAACATTGATTTTTTATTAAGCTAATTATTGTTTTTTTTTGTTTGTTTTCTTTGTCATATTTCCTACTGAAACACAAAGATAGTATCTGTTCATATACTTTCTCAACCTACTGAAACACAAAATGCTCGAACTTACAACCTTCCAAATGAAAGTCCAACCCGAGTATCATTAGACCACATAGTCCTGGTGACATCTCTAAATAAATTAGTGATATAAATAAGTAAAAATCATATTATAGTGCATGTTAGTACAAAATTTAACGATAATATTTGATGAAAATTTCTGAGAACATTTTAATTATTAAGGCAGAGGAAACTTATTATAATGTCATAAAATAAAATTATAGGTTAGTTTTAATGAGTTAAAACAGTTGATTAGAGTTTTTTTTTTTTTTTTTTTTTTTTTTTTTTTTTTTTTTTGTATTATTATTAAAATAAAATGTAGAAAATGAAAACAGTCAAATGAGAATACAAGGACAGTAGCAGGCGGACATGGCGCCTCCATGTCCAAAGAGATGATACGCTGAGATTTTTCTTTGAAGACAAAGCATGAAAACGGAAAAGCGTGGGCTTACTATTTTCGCGTGCAGAAGGAGCTTGTGTGCCCTATTTCAGGTAAGTCAAGATCGCGAAATGCAATTTCCGTAAAACTGCAGAGTTTGTATTTGCATTTCTGATAAAAAAAAAAAAAAAAAAAAAAAAAGACAAACAAACAAACAAAAGACTCTGTTGGTTGTGTGTATTGAAAAGTGGGAATGAGAATAGTGAGATTTGTTTTTTGTTTTTTGTTTTTTGTTTTTTGTTTTTTTTTGTTTTTTTTTACCTCAAACATTCACGTTTATTTGAATATAACTGATCTCCCTATTACAAACAACTTGTAATAACACTGCAATTCACTTTGTTGGGGTGTTGTGCTAAAATCCGACAATACTTCTCATCTCCAGCTACTTGCATTGTTTAATCTCACTTTCTCCGGTTATTTTGTTTCTTCTCAATTTCTCCTGCTATTTGTTTCTTTCTCACTTTCCCCTTGAAATTCCGAGTTTATTACAAGTTTCCATTCATTAGAATGGAGGAAAAACTTCCATTGTTCTACAGAATAACGGGCTTTCATGAGTATCAAACCAAACTTGTATGTTGTTCTATCGCTGTACAAACGGATTATATATATATATATATATATATATATATATATATATATATATATATATATATATTATAGTAATCCTCCAATATATATCTCTCCCTTACGGATTATCCCTTCCTCTGTGTTTTCTCTCCTGATCGTACAACGGACAGTCAGGAGTCTACATCCTCAGACCCACCGCCTAAGATATCCAGTTTCGCTCAGCGTAGTTACTATGAGCAGCAGAGGAACCCTCAGGATGCTCTACCGAAGCTGAGCCCTTCAAAGAAACCGGCGAGTTTTGTAATTAACCTCGGTTCGAGTAACTGACGGCGTTAGAATTACTCCAAGTCGTGTGGAAATTGCCGAAGCGGCCACAGAGATATTTTCTATTGGACAGCGGTGGCTGTTCCGCGACACTTTGTTACGAGGGGTGGTGGGAGACGCTTGAGGTGATGGAACATTTGTGGCAAACCCGGCTGGCCGGGGAGCTTTTGTTCACGCCGTGGCTGATACGAAGTGTGGACTTGCCATCCGATAAGGTGGAGTTGGAGAATCAGGTCAAGACCCATGTTTTATCAGAGAGTCAGGGACGGTGAGTTAGTTAAAAAACTCTGGAAGAAGTTGACAGAAGTAATGGGGGAGGCAAATGCCGTGTGGGTTCAGCTTCAAAAGCCGAAATCTTTAGGTGCTGCGAGTGATCTGTTGAAGATGAAACAGACTTTGTTGGCCGAGCTGGAGTTGATAAGCTAAAGGACCAAGGAGTTCAGGCATGAAATAAGGTGTGTGAAGTCTCATCTTAAGCTGCCATGCCCAGAGGATATCGATGACTCTGAGGAGAGTCTGAGTGTGTTGAAGCTCGAGGGAAATTTCAATTGGGACCGCTTACATTATCTAATGATGAGGGTGTGTAAAAGGCTCCAAGATGGATTGCCCATTTTCCCGAACCAGTCTCTCCGGTCAATATAGTGACCTGCAATTGCTAAACAAAATATATCATTCCAATTGTACGGAACAATGTTTTAACTGAACATTAAGAACTACACACTACATGTCAAACACGGGAAGATTTGGAGATTCACTGAGAATCTATGTCGACACAATAGTAAATCTTTTCTAAAACTGCTAACTTTATTATGAGGGAGAAAAGAAAAAAGAAAGGAAAAGGATGGGACAAGCAGCAAGATTCTAGAAAACCAGAGGTTGGGTATAGAAACTTAGAAAGCATAGTAAATAATCAGTGGATTAATGGAAACACAAGAACTAATCCTCCTCTAAATTAGTAAATAATCAAAATCGTACCCTTCAATATATTGCTAAAATGGTGTAAATTTTTTAAAGCAGTGAACATAAAATTAGGCGAGAGAAACAAGCAATTACCCGGTGACGCCGAATTTCCCTGAGAATTTGATGGCGGAAAGAGAAAATGGGCAACCCACCTTGGAGCTTTTTACACTTGCTCATCATTAGATAATGTAAGCAGTCCCAATTGAAATTTTCCTCGAGCTTCAACACACACAGACTCTCCTCAGAGTCATGGATATCCTCTGGACATGCAGCTTAAGATGAGACTCCACAAACCTTATTTCATGCCTGAACTCCTTGGTCATTTCGCTTATCAACTCTAGCTCGCCCAATAAAGCCTCTTTCGTCTTCAACAGATCACTCACAGCACCTAAAGATTTTGGCTTTCGAAGCTGAACCCACACGACATTTGCCTCCCGGTACTTCTGTCAACTTCTTCCGGGAGTTTTTAACTAACTCACCATCTATTAACTCTGATAAAACACCGTCTTGACCCGATTCTCCAACTCCACCTTGTCGGATGGCAAGTCCACCTTCCCTATCAGCCACGGCGCGAACAAAAGCTCCCCGGACAGCCGGGTTCGCCACAAATGCTCCATCACTTCAAGCGTCTCCCACCACTGCTCGTAACAGAGTGTCGCGGCACAGCCACCGCTGTCGCACAAAGAATATCTCTATGGCCGCTTCGGCAATTTTCACACGACTTGGAGTAATTCTAACGCCGTCAGTGTCTGATTATTTGAACCGAGGTTAATTACAAAACTCGCCGGCTTCTTTGAAGGGCTCAGCTCCAGTAGAGCATCCTGATGAGGCCTCCTCTGCTGCTCATAGTAACTACCCGGAGCGAAACTGGACATCTTAGGCTGTGGGTCTGAGGATGTTGACTCCTGACTGTCCGTTGTACGATTAGGAGAGAAAACAAAGAGGAAGGGGTAATCCGTAAGAGAGATATATTGAAGGATTTCTATATAATATAATATATATATATATATATATATATATATATATATATATATATATAATCAGTTTGTACGGAGATAGAACATCATACAAGTTTGGTTTGATACTCATGAAAGCCTATTATTCTCTAAAACAGTGGAAGTTTTTCCTTCATTCTAATGAGTGAAAACTTGTAATAAACTCAGAATTTCAAGGGGAAAGTGAGAAGAAACAGATAGCCGGAGAAAGTGAGAAGAAACAAATAGCCAGAGAAAGTGAGATTAAACAATGCAAGTAGGTGCAGATGAGAGGTATTGTAGGATTTGAGCACAACACACAACAACGTGAATTGCAGTGTTATTACAAGTTGTTTGTAGTAGGGAGATCAGGTATTCAAATAAATGTGAATATTTGAGGTAAAAAAAGAAAATGTTGAATAGGAATGAATAAGAAAAGTAAATACTGTCTCTCTGGTCGGAATGACCAGCTTCTCCTTCTTGTTGCATTAATGCCGGCTATCCTTAATTTGATTAAGGCTCACCTATCCTCCCTTTATTTTCATTTACTGCTTCTCACCAAACCCATCAACAACCTTGGATGCTTTAATGCATTTTAGTGTGTCCTTTATCTTACTGGGTACTTACAAGAAGACCGACACAAGTCAGCTAGATAGACATTGGCCGACCATGTTGGAAACTACATCACCAATGCTGGAAAAGCCCTTCGGACCTGACTTGAGAGCCTCGGGAAAGAGACAAATGCCGGTAACGGGCCAAAAGTGGATTCTGTTGGAACGGAGGAGGAAAAATGCTGAGAAGGAAAGTGGCAGAACCACAGCCAACCATGCAGAACGTCAATTTCAATTTTTATCAGAGAATAAAGAAATGGAGGAAGAGAAATGGAGGAAGAGACACCTGTCCAGGATATTAATGGCATTGATGGACAAGCTGACATCTATAATACGGAGCATTTAATGGAAGAGGGAAGGTCTTTACACAATGATTTGGAGGTTGGAATCCAATTCACATTTACACAACAATCCAAAATATGTTTGGAATTTACTACAGGTGAAGTAGGGCTTAGTGGAATTCAGCCCAATACTTTAGGCCCACATCGTATGGACTACGAGCAGAGAAGGAAAAGGAAAGATATTGATGGCCCAAAAAGGAATTTGGATCAGGACAACATAGCGGTGGATATCTCAAAAAACTTGTTGGAGGCGGGCTCATAATGTGTATTATATCATGCAACTGTCGCGGGCTTGGCAACCAGGCGACGGTTCAAGTCTTTTTGGACCTAATCCAATCTAAGAGGCCTTTTACTTTATTTTTTATGGAAACAAAGTTGGGCTCACAAGGTATGGAAACAATAAGGGTCAAGTTGGGCTTTGACAATGTTTTTGTGGTCAACAATAATGGTTCTAGTAGAGGGTTGGGCCTCTTCTGGAAAAATGAAGTGGATTTCTCTATTGCTAGCTGTAATCAGAATTTTATTGATAGAAAATTGGCGTAAACAATTCTCCTCACCTCTGGAGATTCACGGGCTTTTATGGCTGTCCGGAGAGAAATCGCAGGCGTGTTTCATGGGATATGCTCAAGAGTTTATCAAGACAAAGTGACTTACCTTGGATTGTTATGGGAGATTTCAACGATATCTTGCACCCACACGAGAAAATCGGAAATCACCCTCAACCTCCGTGGCTAATTCAAGGCTTCAAAGATGTAGTGGAGGACAGCGGTCTAAGGAACTTGGATTTCAAGGGATACCAATTTACATGGGAAAAGGGAAGAGGAATCCCTAATTGGGTTCGTGAGAAGCTTGATCGTATTCTTGTCAACAACGCATGGTTAGAATTATTCGGAGAGGTCAAAGCTACTTCCTTCGAAGCCCCTATGACTCTATGAGCGATCACCTCCCGATAGTCGTCTGGCCGATTCCGTCAATTCAGGTCAGAAAGAGAAAGAAGTTTCGCTTTGAGAATTATTGGTTGAAGGAGCAACAATGCAAAACCTTAGTTGATTTGAGCTGGAAAAAATCTGAGGGTTACAACATCTGCGCTAGGTTTGAGGCTTGCAGCATGGCAATATGGAAATGGGTAAAGGACTATAACGGGAATTTCCACCACAAGCTTGAAGCGGCTAGAAAAAGTATGGAAATTTTGAGAAATAGAATTGATGATAATGGTCTGCATGATTTCGAAAATGTCCAGAGAAACTTCATTCATCTCTTACAACAGCAGGACAGTTTCTGGCGGCAGAGGGCAAAATTGTTTTGGTACAAAGGTGGAGACTCCAATTCTAAATATTTCCACAACATGATCACCGAAAGACAGAGAAACAATGCTTTATCCAAGCTTCATAACTTGAGGGGAGACTAGGTGTCACAGGGTCTAGAGATGCACAATCTTATTAAAGAGTATTTCATCAATCTATTTACCAGTACTGCAGGGGATCAAACTCCAGTTTTACAGTGCCTCACTCCAAAGGTTACGGCTGCCCAGAATGATGAGCTGATGCATCCCGATAAAAGTCCAAGCTAAGTATCAATGACTTTAACCCTGACTTTTTTCACACCTATTGGGATATTGTGGGAGATAAGTATTGTGCAATTATGTAATGATTTCTTGAGTTCTTGACAACTTCCGAAAATTTTGAACCAAACTCATATTGTTTTAATCCCCCAAAAATTGAACCCTGAAACCATGGCTACCCATTGCACTATGCAATGTGGCCTACAAAATTGTTACTAAAGCTATTGCCAACAGACTCAAACCAATTCTGCATCATTTGATCTCTGAAAACCAAAGTGCCTTTGTGTCGGGAAGACTCACCACCGATAATATCATGGTGGCTTTTGTGATGCACCATTTTCTGAAAAGGAAAACCCAATGGAAGGTGGGTTATGCCGCTCTAAAACTCGATATGAGTAAGGCATATGATAGGGTTGAATGGCCTCTTATGCGTGCTATCATGATTAAACTTGGTTTTGCTGAAAAATGGGTCAATATTGTTAAGTCATTTTGGACGTGGGAATTCTTGATGCCATTTGGACTAGGAGTGCCAAAATCTGTGAACAAGAAAAAGTTAACAGGAATTATATTCAAATTTCAAAATTGCACGGGTACAAGATCTCTATCAAAATCCTCTGATTCTCCACTTAGTTGACTTGACTTGAAACTTTGGCTGAAGGGCCTCCGGAATGCAGCTTGTTCTTCAAAGAAGGACTTTGTTGCTTCCAGAATGCAGCTTGTTCTTTAAAGAAGGGCTTTAATTTGTTGCTTCCGGAATGCAACTTGTTCTTCAAAGAAGGGCTTTAATTTGTTGCTTCCGGAATGCAACTTGTTCTTCAAAGAAGGACTTTGTTGCTTGATCTTCGTAGCTTGTTCTTCAAAGAAGGATTTTGTTGCTTGATCTTCGTTGAAGGGTCTTCTGTCTTTAATTGGCTTGATCGATCTTTAATCCACTTAGCTTAGTTTGAATGGTTGAAATATTTGATTAAAATCCATTTAGTTTCGTTTGATCTTCAATCCTTTAGCTTGGCTTGATCTTCTCTTCAATTCTTCAAGTGTGTTCTTTGGAATGAATGAAGAGCTCTATTTATAAGGGAGAATATGTAAGACTTTCATTAGAACCCAAACTCTTCAATATTATCTTTATATTATCAATTTATATTTTAGGATAATATGAATATTTATCCACAATGTATCTAGTCACCATTGCATCCAGGTTCATAACCTTATCATATATTCAAATTAAATAATTAATTAATTTAAATATATGAATATCTTATCATATATTCAAATTAAATAATTAATAACTTTAAATATTTTCTTGTTGGGCCAAATATGGATCAGTCCATCACTATAATCTGAGTCAACTAGTCTTCAATTTATATTTAATTAGGACAATTGGACCAATTTAATTCATCCAAATAAATCAATAATTAGCTCAATTTCATCAAATGAAGCGCAAAACATATGAATCAGCCCATTTGTCGGCTTCAAATTTTCAGTGTCTACAGACACACTGGACACTAATTTCACTAAATTGCTAATGATTAAAAATGTTAATGATACTCATATCAATTCAAAAATGCAAATACATAATGATATATATATATTCGGGGAATCGGGAACGGGTCAGGGTTCAGGGCGGGGAATGTCTTCCTCGTCTCCGTCCCCGTCCCCATCGGGGCGGGGATCAATTTTTCCCGTTAGGGTCGGATTAAATTGTTAGTCCTATATTACATGGACCATGATCCACACAACTGTGTGAACTATAAAAAAAAAATACATTTTTAATATACTAAAAGTAAATTATTTGTGTACGTAAAGTACATTTTTTGAAAAGTATATTCTTTGAGTACTGAAAGTACATTATTTTATATATACTATCAAATAATGTACATTTAGTAAACAAATAATGTACTTTTAATATATTAAAAATGAACATGATATTCATGGTTAATACACCTATGTGGACCACAGTCCACACAATAATTTGCCATTTCTACAGGAAAATTATTGTGTAGACCATGGTCCACACAGTGCTGTGTGAACCACTATAAAAAGTACAGAGTACATTTTTAATATACTAAAAGTACATTATTCGTGTATTGAATGTATATTACACAAAATAATGTACATTCAGTACTCAAATAAAATTTTTTTTCTTGAATACAATGTATATTATTAATATATTAATTAAAGTACATTATTTGTTTACTGATTGTACATTATTTAAAAGTATAGTTCACACAGTTATGTAAACCATGGTCACAAAATAATGATTGATTTGTACTTGTTAGATTTTATTATACGGAGTATCAACTATTATTTCAACATAATAATATTGCAAAGACGTACTTTCAAGAATAGAATTAATATATTTCTTTCTTATATAGAGAATAAAATATACTCCGTATAAAATATTACTTAACATTTTGGTTAAAAGCAATACTACAAATTCCTTTATGTATTTCTCCCACAAATTTTCTTTTTGAGTGTCATCATGTGATTGGTAGCCAAATTTATTTATTAATTAGTGACGGGTTAGCAATTCATTTGGCACTCAATGAATGAAAGCTACATCATGAGGAGAAAGTCAAGAGATAAAAATTAGGAGGGTAAAAAAGCAATTTTCTTACTTAAAATGTAATGATATATATATTATATGAGTTCAAATCTCTACACTATAACACTATTATAAAATGAAACATGATCTTAAATTTCAATTACTATAACTTTTAGCAATTTATATCGTGGATTAGGGTTTACATAACATTCTGAACAATTGATCAAAATGACGTTGTTTTGATATTTAAGTTTTAATCAACTATGTAGTTTTCCGTTTTTTATGTTTCAACACAAATTTTAATTTATTCCAGATACAGAATTTAATAACGCGAGACATAGAAACTCACAACACATGTTATATAATTACTTATTCTTAAATATGATTTATGTAGATAATATATGTCCTATAGGCACACAATTTCATAACAGAGACATAAATTCGTAAAATTAGACACACAATATATTGTGGGTTACACAACTATTAATATATTTTGATTAGGTACAGAATTTGTACGCTTAAGGTACAAAATTACATAACATGAGACACGAAAATGCTTAACACAAGACACATACATATGTTTTATATTTACTTTAGTTCATGTACAAATCAATATTGTTAAGGTACAACATTGCAGAACATAAGACACAAAAACGCATAATAGAAGACACGAAAACGCATAGCACAAGACACAAAAACGCATGTTATATTTACTTTATTTTAGGTACAGAATTCATACGCTTAAAGTACAGAATTACATAACATGAGACACATACACATACACATACACATGCTTTGCAGTTAAAAAACTGTAACGTGAATTGAATAACAAACGATCGCCGTCAAAACTATAATTCAAAACTATGTCGTTTAGAACCAGAGTTTACAATGCATCGTGAACCCTTATACAACAATTGATAAGTTTTGGGTTTTCCAAGAAATGGTAAACAATTACAAAAAAGTAAACAATTGTTGTATTGCAGGTTTGAAAGCCTTTTGCTCGTGAAGAATGAAGAACAATAAGAACAACAGTAAGAAGACAATGAAGAACAGAGAAAAGGATTCTTATTATTTTATTCAAGTTCTCTGTACAGCATTACATCATATATATAACAGCTATTCTAGAATCATACCATAAATAACAAGCTGTTACAAATCAAATCATTAATGCTAGAATAATGTCCATAATTAGATTTTACAACACTCCCCCTTGGACATTATTTTCCATAATCATGCCTCGTTAAAAACTCGCTAGAAAAACCCTGTGGGAAAAACCTAGTCGAGAAAAGAGTACATGATGTATGGATAATCATGTGTTGCATTAGTTGCCTCATTAAAAACCTTACACTAAGAAAAACCCAGTGGGAAAAATAACTTAGTTAAGGTAAAAAGAGTACAACTATAACCTTCTGGGTTTAATCTTCAGGATTCGCAAGAGTTGTTGGTCTTCTAGACCGATAATTTATGTGCACCGAGATGTTGTTGCTCCCCCTGAAGACAACAATCTTTCTAACCTACGCATACCGATTTTGTAAACATATTTCTCAAAGGTAGAAGTAGGTAAGGACTTGGTAAATAAATCTGCTAGATTTTCGCTTGATTGAATCTTTTGAACTTGTATGTCACCACTCTTCTGGAGCTCATGTGGATAAAAGAACTTTGGTGCAATATGTTTAGTGAGATTACCTTTAACATATCCATTACTCATTTGTGCAACACATGCTGCATTGTCCTCATAAAGGACGGTGGGGGTCTTTCTAATACTCATTATTCCACACGAGTCTTGAATATTATGTATTAGTGACCTCAACCATACAGATTCTTTTGAGGCCTCGTATAAAGCAATGATTTCAGAGTGGTTAGATGAGGTAGCTACTAGTGTCTGTTTAACTGATTTCCATGAGATAGCAGTACCTCCATATAGGAATACAAATCCAGTCTGAGATCTAGCATTATGCGGATCAGACATAAAACCAGCATCCGCATATCCCACTAATGTGGTGTCTTGGTTTCTTTTAAATAGAAGCCCAAGATCCTTTGTACCTTGTAAATATCTGAGGATATGTTTTATGCCATTCCAATGCCTTCTGGTTGGAGCAGCACTAAAACGAGCTAGCATGTTTACTGAAAAGCAATATCAGGTCTAGTGTTGTTGGCAAGATATAAAAGTGCTCCAATGGCACTTAAGTAGGGAACTTCTGGTCCTAGAATATCCTCATTATCCTCTTTAGGTCTGTACGGGTCCTTATCAACTTCAAGTGATCGGACTACCATTGGAGTACTAAGTGGATGTGACTTATCCATGTAGAATCTCTCCAATAATTTGTTTGTGTATTTGGATTGGTGTATGAATATTCCTTCAGGGAGGTGCTCGATCTGCAGGCCAAGACAAAACTTGGTTTTTCCCAAGTCTTTCATTTCGAATTCCTCCTTTAAACATAAGCATGCCCTCTTGACATCTTTGCATGTCTCTATGATGTTTATATCATCTACATAAATGGATATAATACAAAATCCATCAGATGATTTCTTAGTGAAGATGCAAGGACTGATATCGTTATTCTTATATCCTTGTTTTAAGAGGAATTCACTCAATCTATAAAACCACATTCTTCCTGATTGTTTTAAGCCATATAATGACTTTTGTAATTTTACGCTGAACATATTTTGATTTGTTTTTCCTTTACATAAAGGATTTTGGATGCCCTCGGGTATTTTCATATATATATGTCAGCATCTAATGACCCATATAAATATGCGGTCACGACATCCATTAACTGCATTTCTAAATTCATTTTTACTGCCAGCGATATTAGATAATGGAACGATGTGCCATCTAAGACAGGAGAGTAAGTTTGTTCAAAATCTATTCCAGGTCTCTGTGAGAACCCTTGAGCTACCAGTCTCGCTTTGTATCTGACCACCTCATTTTTTTCATTCATCTTTCGTACAAATACCCATTTGGATCCTACTGGGATCACGCCTTTAGGGGTAAGTACAGGAGGACTAAACACTTTTCTTTTATTTAGCGAGTTGAGCTCAGCCTCAATTGCTTCTTTCCATTTCAACCAATCGGAGCGCTTCCGGCACTCTACTATAGTATTTGGTTCTGGATCTAGATTATTGAAAGAAATGTGAAGAGCAATTGTAGAGGCGAATTGGTCGTCGACGACTGTTACATTTCTATTAAGATTTTCTCCTGTTTCGAAAAAATTTATGGCAGATTCTATATTTACTTCAACCAAGTCTTTCTCATTTGCTATCATATCTTGGTGAAGGTGTTCCGTATTCCCAGTGTTAGATTTATTTGTAGCACGTGCATTTACACTGGGTATTTCGTCTTCAAGACAATTTTGGAGTAATTGTGATTGTTTATTGTTTTTAGTTTTCCGCGGATTTAAATCTTTTGCACCAACTGGTCTTCCACGCTTTTGGCGTTGGATAGTGTCGGTGTTAGTATTTGGTCCTTGGGGGACTATTATTCTTGATGGAGCATTTTCTGCAGGAATATAGGACCTAGTTACTCCTTTATAATCAGTAAACGCATCTGGCAGATTATTTGCTAGTTTTTGCAAATTTATTGTTTTATGAACTTCAAGTTCAGTTTGATTAGTACGTGGGTCGAGGTATTGAAGATCTTTTTCATCCCATGAAATTTCCTGGCATTTTTCCAAAGCTGGGCTTTTCTCTCCCCCTAATGCCGGGAAATGATCTTCATCAAACATGCAGTAAGCAAATCTTGCAGTAAACTGATCTGCTGTCATAGGCTCAAGGTATTTAATTATAGATGGGGATTCATACCCAATGTAAATACCTAACCTGCGATGTGGGCCCATCGAAGTACGATGTGGAGGTGGTATAGGTACGTAAACCGCACAACCAAAGACACGCAAATGAGAAATGTCTGGCTCATTACCACGTACAAGTTGTATAGAGGAGTATTCATGATATGCAGTTGGCCGGATTTGTATCAATTCAGCAGCATGCAATACTGCATGTCCCCAACAAGTGACTGGTAGACTGGACTGTTGCAGTAATGGTCTAGCTATTAACTTAATTCTTTTGATAAGGGATTCAGCTAAACCATTCTGGGTGTGGACATATAGTACATGATGTTCCACCTTAATCCCCATGGCCATACAATAATCGTCAAAAGCTGACGAGGTGAATTCACCAGCATTATCCATTCGTATGTTCTTAACCGGATAATCGGGGAATTGGGCATTCAACCTAATGATTTGGCTCATGAATTTTGCGAATTCCATATTTCGAGTGGACAACAAGCACACGTGTGTCAATCGGGTGGAAGCATCAATAAGGACCATGAAATATCGAAATGGTCCGGATGAAGGATGAATTGGTCCACAAATATCACCATGTAACCTCTGCAGGAAGACAGGTGACTCAAAACCAATCTTAGGATGTGAGGGCCGAACAATAAGTTTTCCCTTTGCACAGGGAACACAAGTGTAGTCTTTTGTAGAAAGAATGTTTGTCCTAAGAAGGTTATGTCCAGTCGAATTAGAAAGAATCCGGCTTATCATTGTTTGCCCAGGGTGACCTAAGCGGTCATGTCATAGACCGAAAGAATGTGTATCTTTAAATTTCACTGCAAGTGAAACGCAGGAAATTTGGGGCTTGATATAAGAATAATACAAGCCTGAAGAAAAAGAAGGAAGTTCTTCAATTTCCTTTTTCTGGTTATTGACCGTTTTGGTCAAGACAAGGAATTCTGTATTGTTTTTTGTTTTAGTTTCTATGTGAAACCCATTTGATTGAATATCCTTGAAACTAAGGAAAGTTCTTTTTGATTGAGGATATAGGAGGGCGGTTTCAATTATTAACTTCGTTCCGTTAGGAAGAATAAGTGAAGCTCTTCCAGAGCCTACAACAGGAATGTTATCATTTGCTATTGTTGAGAGTTTGCCTTCATGTTCTTTGAGTGTTTGGAAAAATCTTCTGTCTGTCAAAACAGTGTGCGTAGTTGCACTATCGACCAAGCATAAAGCAAAAACATCCCCCATATCTCTATAGAAAACGAGTAGTTAGGAAAGGGATGGATGGATATTTTATTCATCAGAAGATTTATTTAAAGAACATAGAGTACTCGTTCAAAAAAAACACACAACCACTAAAAAAGTACGAAAGAAACTGTCGTGGGCAAACCACGACTATTACATAAAACAAGAATTATGGAAAAGAAAAAGAATCATTCTTGATCTCTAAAATCTTCAAGCTCATACTTCATGAGGTCATCATCGTCAGCATTAACAAGTGCGTTTGCTTCTGGTAACGCAACATGGTGGGACTCATTTTTAGGTTGTGTTTTGTCCCTCTTCATCATTTTTTGATATGCCTCTACCAAATGCTTCGGGGTGCGACATGTACGAGACCAGTGTCCTATGCACCCACATCTATAGCAGGCTTGCTGCTGCCCGGAATGATTGTTTGATGAGATTGGTTGTCCTTGATGTTTGGGCTGCCTATGTTTGTTGCGGGAGTTATGATTCTTGTTGCCTCCATTTCTTCCTCCACGACTCGGAACCCTTCCACGACCTCTTCCTCGTCCTCTACCTCGGCCCCCCCTAGTGTTGCTCGACTGGGCAACATTGTGTGCTTCAGGCGCTGGTGCAGAGCCAACAGGGCGTGCATTATGGTTTCGCATTAACAACTGGTTATGCTTCTCAGCTACTAGGAGGGCAGAGATCAGCTCAGCATGCTGGGTATAGTTTTTGGCCCTGTACTGCTGCTGGAGTACAAGGTTACTAGCATGAAAGGTGGACAAAGTCTTTTCGATCAAGTCTTTGTCAGAAACTTCTTGCTTACAGAGCTTGAGCTGTGACACAATTTTATGTAATACTGAATTATATTCGGTGACAGACTTATAGTCTTGGAACCTCAAATTCAGCCAGTCATATTGTGCCTGGGGGAGGACAAGTGATATTTGTTGATCAAAGCGGTCCTTGAGGGATTTCCATAAAATGTAGGGGTCCTTTTCGGTAAGATATTCATTCTTAAGATCATGATTAAGATGGTGGCGGAGGAAGATTAGTGCTTTGGCCTTCTGGGCTGCATCGCTTGTGGAATCAGCAATAATAGTATTTTGTTGCTCAGTTGATGTGAGATAAATCTCAACATCAAGAATCCAAGTCAAATAGTTGCTCCCGTCTAGGGCCAATTCGGTAAATTCACGCTTGGTTAGGGCAGCCATAATCTACAAAAAATTATTAGGAATATTTTATTATCCTAAAACCAGCCGACAATATGATTGAGAAAAAACATAGGCCCAATAATAGGCTCATGGTAGAAAATATCACAATTTTTTTTTGTCCCAAGGAAAAAAAAAACTGATAATGGGATAAAAGATTAAGATAAATGGGATAAAGATTAAGGAAAAGGATGCTGGCCCAATTAAGATAAATGGGATAAAGATTAAGGAAAAAAATGCTGGCCCAATTAAGATAAATGGGATAAAAGATTAAGTTAAAAAAATTTGGCCTGCAAAGAGAAGATAGAAACGGCAGGTTGTTGCCATCACCGCCCGATCAACGTCGCAACCGGCAGATCTTCGATCGTTCGTCAAATCGTGCCGCCGCTATGGCCGGAACCTTTATCACAGCTTGTCGTTACCGATCATCCCGGAGCCTCCATCGCTGCCACTACCACCGATCGTCATTACCATCTCAGAGCAGTGACGCCGCCACCGAACGTCGGCGCACTAAGCACTTCCGCCATCGCCGATCGTTGAAAACGTGAACACAAATCGAGCCATCGACTCCGATCATCGAGGTTTGATTGATTTTATTTATTTATTTATTTTATTTACAGATGTTTGGGAAGAACACAGTATGTAAACAAAACACAAATCTGTCTCTATTCTCTATTCTTTATGTAAAAATGCAGTAAAACATACACAATATGTAAACAACAATTATTTGTACTCATCATTCATATATTTTCGATTTTGATTTTTGGAATATAAATTTTGATATGTAGTTCGGGGTTTTTTAACACATAAAACGGGGAAAATATAAACATATTGACAGAAATACATATATTCTGGAAATTATATAAACATACAGGCATATACAAGTTTCAGGAAAAAAAATATATTCTGAAAATTTTTTTATCAAAAAAAATGTATATAATATCATAAATCATAGAGTTGCACAGTAAATAGAGTTGCACAGTAAATAGATACTACGGATGCAGAAGTATATACTAAAAAAAATAATCATATGATCAAGTTATCATAAAATCACAAATCACAAATACATAAAACATAAATACATATGATTTTGAAGCATCCGTAAAAAAATACAAGACATAATAAGTTTATAGGATTACCGTTCACCGGGGTTGAGCGTGCTGATAACGTGTTGTATTGTAGGTTTGAAAGCCTTTTGCTCGTGAAGAATGAAGAACAATAAGAACAACAGTAAGAAGACAATAAAGAACAGAGAAAAGGATTTTTATTATTTTATTCAAGTTCTCTGTACAGCATTACATCATATATATAACAGCTATCTAGAATCATACCATAAATAACAAGCTGTTACAAATCAAATCATTAATGCTAGAATAATGTCCATAATTAGATTTTACAACAACAATTACAAAATACTAACGCCCCTTTATTTAGCCTCCTAGTTTTTTATTTTATTTTTATCTAATCTTTTATTCTTTACTTTTTCATTTTTCATTTTAAAACATATTTACTAGCATGTCTTCTGAATTCTACGTTTTGAGACTTTGGGGCGTTTCATTGGGAGAAAGAATTAAGGAGGAGACGAATTGTAATTCGGTGGGAAAAAAATAAGTTGATAATAAAGTAGAAATTAAAATTACATTGTTTGGTAATGAGAAATAAAATTATTATGAATGGGGAGAAATGAGTGGTATAAAGACTAGAGGCAAATTATATCGTGCACCGCGGGTGCATAATCGATTATGCACCGCGCATCAAAACGACGTCGTTTTGTTAAATGAGAAGAAATGGCATTTGTTTTCCGCCGTTCCGCACCCTTCCACAAAAAGTAACTCTGTTATTCAGTTTCATTTTGTATACACTGCAGTTTCAGTTCAACACAACTACAGTTTCATTTCGATATAACTACAGTTTCATTCGATATTTATAGACTCAAATATGTGAAAATGTTATTTAATTTTGTTTTATATACACTATAGTTTTATTAAAACACAACTACATGATCATTTTGATATAATTACAGCTTCATTGTACAACATACACTCAAATATGTGAAATGTTATTCAGTTTCATTTTATATACACTGCAGTTTCATTTCACCACAACTGCAGTATCATTTTGATATAACTGCAGTTTCATTTGATAATATAAAAATACGTGAGGCAGTGTCGGTTTAAATATATTGTAGTGTCAGTTGGTGTTTAATACACCAAACATACGGACTCCGTTAACGGTAACGGCGGGTCGTTTCTTTACTTAAAGAAACGGTGCCCTTTTTTACCACCGCGGTTTATGATATAACAACTGAAGACTAGAATGTCTTTGTAATCATAATAAGAGTGAATTCCATTTTTGGTCCTACTGTTATAGGGGCATTTCCAATCTTAGTCCACCTTAATTTTTTTTGCCACTTTACAACCACTGTTATTGAATGTGTTCCACTTTTAGTCCATCGTTAATATTTCCGTCAAGAGGCCGTATAATCCAAGAGTATTTTTGTCTTTTTATGGTTGTCTCTTCTCTTTTAATCCAGACGCTTCGTCCTCCTCCTCCGATATTCGAAGATGGCTCTTTGAACAACGAGAATGGGAAGCCAAAGCTACATCGTTTTGTTCGTACGTTCCAACATGGGCCGGCGAGGTTTCTTAGGTTTTAGGTTTAATGTTCTCATTTCTTTTAGTCAAACATAGTCTTCGATGAGAAGAAAGATCAAAATACCCCTAGATTACACGACCTCTTGATGAAAATACTAACAGTGGACTAAAAGTGGAACACATTCAATAATAGTGGTCATAAAGTGACAAAAAAAATTAAGGTGGACTAAAATTGGAAACACCTATATAATAGTAGGACCAAAAATGGAATTCACTCTCATAATAATTAAGGGCCCACAAAGTTATTTTCTTATCTTTTTCGTTACCATGCTATGCTGAATTGTAATTCATTGTCGAATTGTAATTCATGGGGGTGGAGCCATGAATTGCAATTTAACAAAATGAAGGAATTGCAATTCTCTCCAACCAAACAATATAGTTTTCTTGCATGCATGTTGAATAACGTTGGAAAAGAATTCCAATTACAACCAACCAAACACCAATTAACATATACTTTTTTTTTTTTTTTTGTGAGAAAGAGGGACCTGAGGGTCCCAGAAAGATGAGTAGATTCTTCTAGTAGCCATTGTAAGATTTTCCCTAATAATATATGTTAGGAAATAATATATTTTGTGCGTGCCTCAAATCCGTTGCAGTCCACGTACGTCCCATGCAGCATTGAGGAGCTTCTTGCACATTCACCGCAATTGCCGCACAACCTTGTCCTCAATCTGCATGTTTTCCACGTCTCTTCCGTAATGCCGCATTTACCTCTATTTTCATTGTATAAATAGCTAACTTTGCTTTGTCATTCATGCATCATTATTGAATTCATTCTTTCTTCTTTCTTTTTGTCCCCACGTAGAATACATACATATATATATATATATATATATATATATATATATATATATATATATATATCTACTATCTACTATACTAATAAGAGCCCAAGAGAGTTAGGCCTATAATGGGTAGAAAAAATGGCGGTCAAAGATTTTAATCAAATGAATAGCTCAGATTGATTAAAAGATTGATCAGATTTAAATTTTACACTCAAATTTCCTAAAATACCCACACACCGTTACTAATTCCGTTAAAATTTTAAGAATTGCCGTTAGTTCACCGTTAACTTACTCATTGATTTCAATAGAAAAGGGTCTTAGGTTCGAATCTCATCCCAATCAAAGTTGACATAATTAGTACTCTATTTTACTCTAATTAAATTATATAAATAATAATTTAGTAGTTACAACAAAAAATAATACATATGCATTTCTTTAATTTATAATTATGTGTCCACAATGCCTTTATTCAAAAAAAAAAATTATTCATTATCAATAAATTAACTAAGAGAAATAATTTTATTAGTTATATTGTCTTTATTTTTCTTCAATATAAAAATTTTTTATATTCAAATTTATTAATTGATTATATTCGCTACATTATCCTTACAATGTTTTTATTCAGTGAAAAAAAAATTATTAATTATCAATAAATTAATTAAAAGAAATATTTTCATTAGTTATATTGTCTTTATTTTTCTCAAATGTAAAAATTTTTACATTCAAATTCATCAATTGATTATATTCACTACATTATCTATTATCTTTTTTGTGCACTATTTTTCTAATTAAATATCAAAGTTATAATACAAAATAATGCTATATATTTATTTACCAAGTATTTTATTAATACCATGAAAAAATTAAAAAAATATAATTAATAAAGTCAACCATATTAACTACTTGAGAGATTTTGTGACAAAGAGAGTATTCAAATCACACAACTAATTGAAGTGAGAACTACCTCGCAATGTCCTTGTTTGACAATCAGTAGTTAGGGGTTAGCGTTAGCGGACTTGACCAGCGAATTTATTTAATTATTAACATTGGGTAGAAAAAATGACCGCCAAATTATTAAATCAAATGAATGGTTCATATTGTTCAGGTTTTAACTTTTTTCTTTTAAGATTTTTCTAATTTATCCTTAATTATATGATTATCCATTTAATTTTTCCGTTAATTCACCGTTAGTCTAATTCTAATATTAAAGTCTAATATAGAATTATAACTACACCATTAATCTAATTCTAATATTAAAGTCTTAATAGAACTTAACCACAAATCCTAATGTCGGAATCTCCTCAAACAATATTAGTATATATTTAATATTTTATGCCCTAATTTTTATTTGTTCTCCCTTATGTTCCGTATTTGGTTTCAACCATACCTATACAATTATTTTATTGAAAATTATAATCAATCTTGACTATATTATCTTGCATTTGTAAACTTAGAATTACCTATTTAACCCGCACCGGCTTAGCTCAATGATTTAGTAGATAGTATTTGGGAGAAGAGACCAAGGTTTGAACCTCGGCGGCGGCAGTGCGGGAATTATGTCCAAAGTGGACAGATTCCTTGTGCGTATCAGCATTTACAACCTCCCACAATGCTCTGTCGGGTCGGAGTGTGGGGGGCCCTTGGGGTTGGAGACTCAACCTTCGGGAGAAGAATTACCTATTTAAACACGCAAATTCAACCTTCAATTATCTATGCATGAACAATTTCAATATAATCCTGCCTTAATATACTTTAAAGTACTTATTTAAAAAAAAAAATTAGGCATTATCCCAATCGCGCAATGCGCGTAAAAAACTAGTATATATATATATATATATATATATATATATATATATATATATATATATATATATATATATATATATATATATATATATATATATATATATATATATATATATATTTCCCAATTCATCAATTCCTTATTTTGTCATTTAGATATTTTTCCCTATTATTTAACTTCTATAATTCTCAATTTTCGATTCTTCGCTTCCGCATTACGCTATATTCCTAACAATATATATTATATATTATATATTAGGGCCTTAATTAAGTGGTGCAAGTTGACTAGGCTTATTAAGTGGTCTGGTTGGACTTAATAACTAGTAGTTGTTAGTCAACCAAACTCTGTGCCTAATATAATCTTGGATTGATGGGATACAGGATGATTGATGTTAGCACATTCAGTTACGGTACTCAGACTGCTCAGTAGATACCAATACACCATCTTGGATTCTGAGTCAGGTCTGAGGCAAAACATGGCTAACGGTCTACCGTTAACAGGCAACACAACAGGAACATCAACTATGGCTGGAGATCTACGTGACTACGCTTCCGCTATCATACGAGGTCAGGTTTCTTGTATACTATTGTTCAGTATTAGTTAAACTATTGTATATTTAACATTTGGTTTCAGAGCCTTTATAATCTCTGTCTGGTTGATTGTTTTGCCTAAAACAATATTAAGTTAAAGCTTTCATATACATCAAGTTTTTGTATATGTTTCATATATTAATTCGTTGAAATATGCATACAAAATATATCTATTCAGTCATGATATAATTAAGTAATTTAGTATGTATGTTTTGAGTGAATTAATTAGTATTGATACTGCCGTAATTAATCTTTATTATTGAGCCGGCGACTGTAGATGGATTGAGAGACGGGGGAAATTTTAAAAAAAAAAAATTGTTTTCCCTCCTTTTGGCAGCGCTGACTTTAGATTGTCACTGCTTCATCGCTGTTGATTCTCACGGCATATAGGGTTGCTTTAGGCTAATTAATTTGAGGAAGATGATGGTGGAATGTTATGTGGGCCGGGTCTGGCCGATTCGGCCAGACCTGGACTATTAGGCAAATTATGCCCGGGAAACGTGTTCACCGAGAATGGTGGACACAAGGCTAAACGACGTCGTTTTTAGGCAAAAAAAAAAAAAATCGCGGATGTGGAGTTAACGGCGCGCGTTGATCAAATTATGAATTTTCTGTTATGAGATTATGAATTTTCAGAAAATTCATAATCGCATAACAGAAAATTCATAATCGCATAACAGAAAATTCATAATCTCATAACAGAAAATTCATAATCTCATAACTGAAAATTCATAATCTCATAACAGAAAATTCATAATCTCATGGTTCCAAAGTGAATGTGTAGGCATGGTTCCAAAGTGAATGTGCAGGCATAGATTCATAATTTATGAATGTTCGTGATTTCGGACGGGAATGTGTAGGCATGGTTCCAAAGTGAATGTGCAGGCATGAATTCATAATTTATGAATGTCCGAAATCATTGTTCATCTCAAATTAAAGTGAAACCGCAAAATGTGAAAATGAAGAAGAAAAGTCACGCAATTAATTAAGAAAAAAAGAAGAAGAAGAAGATAACGGTGTACTAACACCGTTGGAACCGTGTTCACCATGAATGGTGAACACGGCTCCATGGCATAACGCTCCGGACTATTAAAAAAAAAAAAAAACAAATACTCTATTGGGCCTGTGTGTGATTTTGGGCTTGCTTTAATTGATCCACCATTATATTTAGACTTCTTCTAGTTAATTATTCAACTTTAATTTCTCCTTAATTCATTATTAAATTATTATTTAATTTGGAGCAAATATTAAGTTTTAATTTGCTGTTTGAATTTTAATTTAATGTTAAGGTGCAAATTAAATTGTCTCAAATTTTTAAATTTATGGTTAATAATATATTAATATGCAAAATCAATGCATGCTATGTATATTTATTAAATAATTATTTTATTATTATTAGTATACATTCCTAAAAGCATGCATTAAGGTTGGATTTAGCATATTATTAACTCATAAATTCACTATTAAATATCATTCAATTTTGGATCCTTATATTAATTTTAGGTATTATGACCTACTAAATCAGCTTGTTTGGTTTTCCTTTAATTTGACATTTTAGTTTTACGTGTCTCTGAGACTTTAGAACCTATTTTGAACAAGCTATTAGGGACCTATCTTGGGTCATTAAAGTATGGATCTCATCATTTTGATTGATATTTAAATAATAATTGTAGCTCTTTTATTCAATTATAACATGTTTATTAAGTTTTAATTATTACTAACTATCATATTTTGGTATTCATTGTTGGTAATAATATTAAGTTTTGGATCTACTTCAGTATTAGACCATTTTCCATCCATGTTATAATTCACTTGGACCGTTGAGATTTATGAGCCTAATTTTAGTGATTAAGTGTTATAATTATTGTCTTGGCCTGTTTTTGAGACATTAATGATTTAAGGATTTAATTGTTATTTTGGCCATTAAGTATTACAAACTATTGTTTAACTTTATTATGTTTTTAATCTATCAATAGTTTCCGGCCTTAATAATAATATTAAATCTTTAATTTTATGACAAAAGCAATATAATTGGTATATTGTCTAATTTGGTTATTACCTTAACTTCAGTCTCCCCAAGTATCATAATAGTCATGGTTAATTATTATGTGGTAAAATTGAGATTAATATTTGTCATCCCTTAATTACAGTTTTTGCCTTTATTGTAGTTATTATTAATTGGCATTATTAATTACTGTTATTAAATTTAGGGGCTAGTCTCATTTTATTACCATTCATAATAAGTATTATTTCATGGTAATCTGCTATATTTGGTACATCGGCATGATTACCACTTCATTTTACATGACTATTAATGTTGGTAAGTAAGTCCTACCAATAAATTTTTTGAATGTACCATTGGACGCAGCATCGAGTTTATTGACACCGATAGTGAAGATTGGGTGTATTCTGAAATTTTTTCTTCTCTTGTGGATCGTCATCGTTGTTAGCGCAATGGAGAGATGCAATTTGCATCATTAAGGTTAGTCATTAATTATCTTTTATGGTTATTATTGATAATTAGTGCTACAGTTACAGTTAATCGCCAATTTGGACTAGTCACATATTTTTTTCTTTAGAAAAATGGAAACATTAATAGGTGCATTGCCATACTTTAGTTTGTCGTTATTATTAATGTTAATAGTGGTTATAATGTTACTTATTACTATTAATAATTAATTAATGATTAATGATGACATTAATATTCTTATGGTATTCAGATGTGTACCTTGAACTGTTTCCAAATAAATTTATGTGATAATATTCCAGTACAGAAAATAATTTTCTTAGACATTAATGTTTTTCGGACTTCAAATTTTATTAAGTTTTCAAAATTTCCGAAAACGTTTATAAATGTTAGCGGTTTTAATCATTGTTTTTCCATATTTAGTCTCCTACATAATGTGATAATATTATTATGGCTATTTATTGCAATTTTGGTTATTTGCAATTTTGCCATTCATAATAATATTATTATTATTTGGGTTATGGAGAGTGATTTTGAATCAATTTAGTAATTTTGAAAAAACATGTTAGCTAGGCAATTGACTTTTGCCATTAATTCCATAATTCATCTAGTTCTTTGAATTATGATTGCCCATATTTGGTTAAGTATGAATACATGAATATTTGGTTTAAATTCATATTTTTTAGTTGGTTCATACTCTTTAGATTGTTTTATGCATTCGATCACATTAAGTGCATAATATTAAGTTTAATTATGTAATTAGGGTTTATGAGATTGTAATTTACAAATGCTAGCATATCCTTTTGGTTTGATATTGTTTGAATTTGTAAATTCAGTTATTTTTCATAAATTTGATCTTTATGCATTAAAACATTTTGTCATGGGCTTACAGTTTAAAAATTTTTAAAGTATATATTCAGTACATTATTATTCAAAATGTTGGGTCTCTTTTGGTTTGGACTCATTGGTCTTTGAATATTAAGTTTATACTTTAAAATCTCATATTGTAAATTGCTTTAAGTTATGCAATTTATTTGGAATATATGAGTTTAATGTTTAATTTTATGCACATTCGTCCTAAGCATAATATTATGTTTTAAATTATGCAATTTTATTATGCCTTTAGCAATGCATACTTTGAGATGGAATTATATTAGTTCCTATTTAAGTTGGACTTATGCATACACTTTAGTTGCAGTAGTGCCTGAATTTAAGCACGTTTAGTTCGTTAATCTAATTCACCATTTAAGATTTAATCATAGGTGAACCCTACAATTTTTTGGTGTATACCATACAGTTTAGGTTTATACCCCAAACAGTTATACATTAAGTATATATGAATCGGGGAGGCATACTAGTTTTAATGGCCAAGAGTTAAGGACATCTTGAGCCACTAGTTACCTTAAATTGATACTCTATTTAAGGAATTGGTTTTCAGTGAGACTTTGTCTCTAACCACCTTTCCTGGGAGTATATTTAGATTTTCCCATCACAATCTGGTATAATCTGGTTGCCAAAATTTTAAGTATTCCCTGTCAATGTGATTTGATTTCGGTTCATTAAAGAATAGTCAAAGCATCTTTAATTTACTGAAGTCTCTTATGTTTTCAATCTTGGTTAATTAAGAAAATGCTACAGCATATTCAGCTACCTAAGATTGTTAAGTTTCAATCACATAAAGTTTAGGCAATGGATTAATAATTGTCTAGTGATCTTATAATTTTAATTTGGTTTGGGAGTAGCCGCAGCATCCTTAATCTGTTAAAATTATATATTAAGCGGTTTATTTTGATCACATAAAGTTTTGGACATATCATTTTTGATTAATTGTATGTAATATGATGAAATTTAGCTCACATGCAATTTTCGTTATATTTGTATAATTAATCAGGATGAAATATTGGATTACAGTCATAATTTAGCACACAGGCAATTGTGTATCGGAATGTAGTTTAGTAGTTTTATCAGTGACGATGGAAATAAATGAATTTATTTACTTTATGGTTGTTTGTAAATAATTTCCAGTTCTATCATCAAGTTTAATTTTATGATCTAAATTTAGGTCATATTTCTTTATTTGCCCACAGGGATTAAGAAAAGGAACATGATCTCTTAAGTTTTTTTATCATAATAATAGCAATGAATCTTATTGACTAAAACGTTGGCCTATAGGCAGGTTTTATGTCATTTGATTCTTCAACTCATTTGATAATAGTTTCATCATAAATAAAATTTTTCAGTTAGATCTAATTGAGTAAACCTTTAGCCCACAAGCAAGTTTTATGTCACTAGATTCTTCTGGCTCTTTTGTAATTGTGAAAAATATTATCATAAGGGTTTCTTAATTGGATTTAATAGAATTAAAACTTTAGCCCAAAGGCAAGTTTTATGTCAATAAATCCCTTAACCCATTAGATAATAATTTTATCACAATTCTTAGAATTTATAAATTTAGTTCAATTATAATTCTAAGTTTCATGGTTTGCATTGGCAAAACATGTTTTTCAGTCATTTCCCAAAATTTAGTCACTTCTATTAATTAATCCACGAATCTTGCTCGGTTCTTTGGACTAACTGTAGTAAGTTACGTGATTTGATATATATCTTTTGGATTCCATACTAATAAAATGTATCTTTTGAGCCAAATTCTAACTTGGTTTTGAAAGGTGTATTTTGTTTTGTTTTTTTTTTTTTTTTTTTTTTTTTGTTTTTTTTAGTATGTCCAACTATGGTAGAGAATTGTATCTTCATTATTTAGTTGGACTTTAATTGGAACCAAAAATTGATTATTTAGTATGTCTAACTAATGGTGGGGAATTATGTCTTCATTTGTTAGTTGGTCAAATCAATTATGAGTATCTATATTATTAAGTTCACTTTATTAATTTTGCTGAAGAATATTTTAATAAGTGGGAGTGATCATTTAGAAAAAGATCATTAAGTTACTCCACTAAAGATTTTGGATTTAATTGTTGCATTCATATGTTCCAAATTGGTTGTATGTTAAACAATAAGTCCAAAAGATTCCACAAGTATTAATCTTGTATTTGTTCATATAAATTCATAAGTTCAAATTATTGAACATTTTGTTGTACAACATATTTATGAAAATGTTGCAACAATATTAAGGAATTTATTAGAACAAAAACATTTAACTTGTGGTGCACTGTCATTTAATAAATTCTTCAGTGATTAATAGAGTATTTAGTTTCTTCAAAATTGATCCTGGACCATTTCGGTTGTAAGGCTCAAAACAATTTTGTGGGACGTATAAGTAAGACTCATTATGTTCAGTTCATTTAAAATGAACATTGAAGTTATTTGGGAAGTTATGGTGTATGATTAAGATTCCAAATTCATGGACTTAGACCTTTGGTTTATTGTCTAAGTTATTGAAATGCTTTTGTGACTTGACTATCTTTTGGCTATTTTGATGAGTGGGAGTGACAGGCGTGTCAACTCCAAGCTCTTAGCTGTTAGAGATAGTACTTAATGTTAACTTATAAAGAAGTCATAGAATACAGTTAGCATTATGCTAACATTAAGAGATCTTTACTTAAGGCATGCTTCTAAAGTTTTAGAGATCATGCAGTGTACTCTTTTGTACAATTTGGATGTGTTTCACTTTCAGTTGTGCACATAATGTATTTTGAGAAACATCCCTTAAGATACCGAGAATAAACATAGGGTTTGTTCATAAAGGACCTAAGTTAGAGAATTAAAGTGCATGTGACCATAGTGGATATTACTCTGATTAAATAGAGGACATGTCACTATGATTCGTGTGTTTTGTTCTTTGGTGAAGGTTGTGCTAGTACTTGCACCAAGTGGGAGAGTGTAATATTTTCCCTAATAATATATATTATATATTATATATTATATATTATATATTAGGGCCTTAATTAAGTGGTGCAAGTTGACTAGGCTTATTAAGTGGTCTGGTTGGACTTAATAACTAGTAGTTGTTAGTCAACCAAACTCTGTGCCTAATATAATCCTGGATTGATGGGATACAGGATGATTGATGTTAGCACATTCAGTTACGGTACTCAGACTGCTCAGTAGATACCAATACACCATCTAGGGTTCTGAGTCAGGTCTGAGGCAAAACATGGCTAACGGTCTACCGTTAAGAGGCAACACAACAGGAACATCAACTATGGCTGGAGATCTACGTGGCTACGCTTCCGCTATCATACGAGGTCAGGTTTCTCGTATACTATTGTTCAGTATTAGTTAAACTATTGTATATTTAACAGCCATGCCTTGAGCATTGCTAAGGAGGATGGTTTGAATCCCATCTGGAGGAAGATCCAATAAAGTTAGGCCTATAATGAGAACAAAAAAATATCCGTCAATTATTTGATGAAATGAACTGTTTAGATTATTTTGATTTTAGTATTTTTTTTTTCTACTTTACCCTCTATTATATCATTTACTTTTCTTAAATACCCCTACACTCCGTAGGTGTAAACTTTAGTAACGGAATATTCCGTCAACTATTTATTACTCTTAACTTACTCATTGATTTTCATAAAAAATGTCTTAGGTTCGAATTCCATCCCAATCAAAGTTGGCATAATTGTTGAACATATACTATGGATAAGTTAGTTTATTAAAATACAATATAAAATTTAACATTAACTTTGATCAATTAATTAGCTAGACTATATACATAACATTCAAAGTTGAACATAAAAGATTACAAATAAAAAACCTTGAAAATTATTTTCTTACATTTTTCTAAACAAATCTATGTTAAGTGTTTTTTTTTTTCATTTAATTAATCCTCTTTTGATTATTAAGAACAAGACTCAATATTTTAATTATGCTTTTGCATTATTAGGAATGATTTAGGTCACTATGGTTTTAAGTTAATACTTTTTGTCTTTATTTCTATAATGGTACAATTATAAATTACTTTACAAATATTATACTATTATTTTTTATTATCGGGCAAAATTGTTACGTTGTGGGGGGGGGGGGGATATATATATATATATATATATATATATATATATATATATATATATATATATATATATGGTATAATCATAAATGGTATATTTAAATGCAGGGAACTCGAGTTCATGCAATAGTGTTTGATTACGACATTGGAATGTATGATATCACTATACAGACCAATCACTGGTATACTATTTCAAATGTCATCGTCAAACACGCGCGGCCTAACTACAAAGTTATTGATCAGAAATATAACTCCACTTCGACTTTAAACGGTAGGACCATTGTCCAAACAATTGATAATGATCGACACCCGACCAGCTCCGATTAAACAAGTTTACATATTATTCTCAAAATTTTATCAATGAATAAAAACTTCTAAAGGAATTTGTAAGTTACTTTTTACTATATCATTATAACAATATCTATTGCAACTATATATTTCAAATTATTTATCTTTATCACCGAATTGTCATTGACAAATTCCCAAAATAATTTGTCTTTAACAATGAATGGAAATTAAAAAAAATGACTTCATTGTTGTTGATGAAAAGTAAGTTCCCCACTCTATTAAAAATAATAATATGCATTTCTTTAATTTAGAATTAGGTGTCTACAATGCCTTTATTCAAAAAAAAATTAAAAATTATTCGTTATCAATAAATTAAATAAGAGTAATAATTTCATTAGTTATATTGTCTTTTATTTTCTCCAATGCAAAGATCCGTTACACTCAAATTCATTAATTGATTATATTCACTATATTGTCCATTGTCCTCTTTTTACACTATTTTGTAATTAAATATCAAAGTTATAATACAAAATAATGTTATATATTTATTTACTAAATATTTAATAAAATATCATGCAAAAAAAAAAAAAAAAAACAGAATAATAATAATTGAAGCCAATCATATTAATTACTTGAGGAATATTTGTTGACAAAGATAGTATTTAAATTACCCAATAAATTGAATCAGAAAATTACCCCGTAATATCTTTGGACTACATCATAGTTGCTCACTTTAAAGTAAAATTGTATTTCTTTATTAAGATGATTTAAAATGTTTTACTACCTTATCTAATCTTGTTCCTTAAACTAGAGATTTCTCTATCCACAGAAACTCATTCAACAATAATGATTGAACCAAATGTACCCCGAGCTGCTTTTATATTGATAATAATATGTAAACACATACACATGCACACATACAAAATCATGTACTACAATCATTCATATTAATTCTAAAAATATGAACTTGAAAATGAACATGTGCAAAATATCTAATCTTGTTCCTTAAACTAGAGATTTCTCTATCCACAGAAACTCATTCAACAATAATGATTGAACCAAATGTACCCCGAGCTGCTTTTATATTGATAATAATATGTAAACACATACACATGCACACATACAAAATCATGTACTACAATCATTCATATTAATTCTAAAAATATGAACTTGAAAATGAACATATGCAAAATAGATGTGGAAATTGTTAATAAAACTGAATACTTTGCGACATAAGTATTCAGACTACTTGTAGAGTTATTGTTCTTACTATCAAGTAAAAAAGTTATGAAAATAGAACAATATGTACTACTTATGAACCTTCTACAAATATAATAAATATTAATATTTTATTCAACACTTTCACATGAAACATGTAGGGAAAAAAATACCAACGCAAAATATTAATAGGCAATTGCGAAATAAAAAATTCACTATTTACAAAGTTACAAACATTTATTTTAGTAACAATTATAATGAATCTCCTATATTATCTTGCATCATATATACTTTGAATTACCTATTTAAATAAACAAATTCGACATTCAATTATCTATCAACTTCTCTTCTATAATCTTGCATTGATATACTTTTAAATACTTATTTAAATATAAACATTATTGGGTATTAGCTCATTCGCACGTGTAAAACTAGTTATAATCATAAATTTAAAATGTTGATGCACTATATGAAAGTACAAAACAATAAGATTCTTTTAGGTTAATAGTGTTAGGTTTCATAAAATCATAATTAGATGTTCCTATTAAATATTTTTTTCCCACATCTCTTTGCATGAGATCACTGTCTGGTTCATTTCAGAGTACTTTTTAGATAATATAATAGAGTAAATACCACCTATGGTCCCTCGAGTTTGGTGGCATCGCCATCAATGGTCCCTAACTTCCGTAATTACCATCCGTCATCCTCCGAGTTGTGAAAAGTTACCTTCTAGCGTCCTTCCGTTACTTCCTCACATCTTAGCCGTCAAAATGGAGGGTAATATTGTCATTTGACTTATACGAAAAGAGTTAATACCAGCCATGGTCCCTCGAGTTTGGTGGTTTGGCCATCTTTAGTCCCAAACTTGGCCAAACAATATTAAAGAAAGTTGGTGGTTTCTCAACTTCCAACTCGAACTCCCTCTATTCCTATACAATATTCACTACTACAGAAAACGGATTTAACGTCGCCATTATAACGGCGATTTTTAGAAAATTCGACGTTAAATATTTAAAATTATTTTTTATTTTTTTAAAAAAAATACATATGACGTCGGTTATTTGGTATAGTCGATGCCGTAACTCGAATAAAATAAATAAATAAAAAATAAATAAGAGATACGATGTCGGCGTATTATATAGCCGACGCCGTATCTCCAATAAAAAAATAAAAATAATAAATATGGTATATGGCGTCGGCGACGTATATAGCCGACGTCGTATACTCGAATTAAAACAAACAAATAAAAATAAATAGGAGATATGATGTCAGTGAATTATATAGCCGACGCCGTATCTCCAATAAAAAATAAAAATAAAAATAAAAATAAATATGGTATACGGCGTCGGCGAGGTATACAGCCGACGACATATACTCGAATTTTTTTTTTTTTTAAAAAAGGAGATACGACGTCGGCGTATTATATAGCCAACGCCGTATACTCCAAATTTAAATGTTATACCCTAATATATATATATATATATATATATATATATATATATATATATATATATATATATATATATATATATATATATATATATATATATATTATAAATTAAAAATGGTTTTATATATATATATATTTTTTGAATTTCGAATTTTATATATTATTATTGTGTATATTCGAAATTTTAGGAATAATTGTTTATATATTTTTAATTTTATAAGTTATTGGGTAAATTATGAATTGTTGTGTGTATATGTGGAATTTTATGAAATATTGTTTATATATTATTGTGTATATTTTAAAATTTTAGGAATAATCGTGTATATATTTTAAATTTTATAAGTTATTGGGTAAATTATGAATTGTTGTGTGTATATGTTTAAGGTTTACTCTTTACATTAAAATAAATTTAAAATAATAAGAAATAGACAAAATGATTTCTAAATTTCAAAACATATTTTTTAGCAGTAATAAAATTAGTCCAACGTATTTAATAGAGTTGTTTAGATTTTAATTAATGTTACAGAAAATTGGTTTGAAGATTGCCTTACAACAAACAAGAGATTGATGAAGTTAGAGACAAATGGTCTAAGTTTCTTATTGATGAATGGGTTAATAAAACGCTTCTTAGTTGATACTTTACGTTTAAAATTAGTTTATGTTTAGTAGTTTTGTTGAATTGTGTTACTTATATTAGTTTTATGTTTAGTAGCTTGAATTAGCTTAATGAATTGTGTTCTTTATATTAGTTTCATGTTTAATAGTTTGTGAATTAGTTTTATTAATTAGTTGATGTTGAATGTTAAATTGGTAGCTGCGCAGGATCTGAAAATTGATACAGGTTGGGGTAGAAACCATAAAACAAATATAAAATAATAATAATAATAATAATAATAATAATAATAATAATAATAATAATAACATACGACGTCGGCTTTTAAGGTAAAGCCGACGTCGTATAGTTTTTAAAAATTTAATTACTAAACTTGGGACTAAAGATGGCCAAACCACCAAACTCGAGGGACCTTGGCTGGTATTAACTCTTTTAGTATAAGTCAAATGACAATATTATCCTCCATTTTGACGGCTGAGACGGGAGGAAGTAACGGAAGGACGCTAGAAGGTAACTTTTCACAACTCGGGAGGATGACAGATGGTAATTACGGAAGTTAGGGACCATTGATGGCGATGCCACCAAATTCGAGGGACCATAGGTGGTATTTACTCTAATATAATATTCTTGAAAATTAGATATAACTTAAAAATTCAGAGGAATATGGTTTTCATAAATTCAGTTTGTTCATTTTTTGTTGAGTGAGAGATAAGAGATTTAATTTAATGTGTTGGGGCAGCAGAAATAGAGAGCGGTATAAGTCGATATCAGTGCGTGCCAAATATTCCTTGAACAGAACAGGTCATTTGGACCAGTTGCTGTACACATACAACATGGCCCAGTTCTGAAAGGTCAAAATCTATGGCATTTAATGTTCATAACTCATAAGCCCAATAATTTGGCACATCGCACTTGTGTAGTTGTATACTTTTTTAAAAAAATTGAATCCTTAATTCCGAGAGACCTGACAAAGTATTTAGGAGAATGTAAATCACAATAACTTAGTGACTCAACCGACAGGGTCACTATCAAGTTTCAAATTTAGTCTCTTCTCTTAAATACTATATCTATTGAACCAGTGCGCTAAACTTGTGCAAGCATTACACACAGTATTTCAATACAAGTGTGCACATTTGTGATCACGGAAAACATTTAATTTTCTTTTCTTATATACTCTCTTCATCCCAATCTATATATGTAATTCAATTGATGAGATTTAACTCGAGTTATTTTTAATTTAATTTTTTAATATTTATTTTATTAGGAACAAATTCTATTTTTAGTCATCCACGATTTAATGTTTGAGCACTCAAACAAAAAACCCAGCAAACTAGAACAAAAGCTGAGCACTCTATACAATTTACAAAAATGTTAGCATAAAATTCTTTGTAAGAAAAGAGTAGTTGAGAGAGGAAGAGAAAAAATAGATTTTGCATGTTCAAAATCAGCAGCTAAAACAATTTTCCCAACACCAAGGCTTATATAGGAGATGTGGAAATTAATAGCATTAACAACTGAAATAAATTTAGCTTTGTAACTGACAACTTAATATGGAGTTCAACACAGCGGCCGCTAGTTCTTAAAATATAACACAACGACCGTTAGTTCTTAAAATATAAATTGGAATTAAAGAGTAATCTGGAGTTTAACACAGCGACTATTAGTTCTTAAAATATAAATTGGAATGCAGTACCCACGTGGAATTAAAGAGTAGTTCAATAGTAGTTAAAGAGTAGCCTCTATGCCATACAACTCAACATGTCTTTAAAATGCTCTTGTATATATAGTCATGGGCGGAGTTACAATGGGGGCAGTTGCCCCCACTCCCCCCACCCCCACCCCATATATAACATTGTATCTATATATGTATATATAGTACAAGTTATAGTATAAATAGAAGAAAACATAAAATGTTAACAAGAGTTGAGGTAGATCAGGTGGCAAGTAATGTGTGTTATACAATGAGAGTGCTCGGGTTCGACTCCCTCCTATGGTTATAGTGTAGACTTTCACTATTTTTATTAATAGTTGCTTGTTCTACAGTTTTTTAAATTACTTTAGATTTTTACAAACCTACAAATTATTATATCAAATTAATTATATTTCATATTTTATTATAAATATTTTTATAATGTTTTGATGTGTTTTATTTTTTGTCAATATCCAACAATATTTATGGATAACTTCTTAAGTGTTTTATTTTATTTTTCAAACTATCTTTTTGTTGTAATGTTCCGCCCCCACTGAACAAAAATTCTGGCTCCGCCCCTGTATATAGTGATGCAAACCTACCCTTAAACCAATGTGGGACAAGTGCTTTTACAAAGCCATTCCACCTTCATTTTTCAACTCAAATGGATATAATTTGAGAATCAATTTCTCATTCACCAATTACATATTTCGAGCGTACAATATATCCATCACTTTGTCTTAGTACGAAGAACCCGAATCCACTTCGACCCACCTAAATTAGAAATGAACCCCACGTATATTTGTATCACAACATAGCCACCTAAAAACCATTTTATGTTAAAAGTTCCAACAAAACCAACTGAATTAGGGATTGTGGACCACCTGAATATGGAAACAAATATATAATTTTTATTTTCTTGAAAATGGAAAAAATATATATAAACAGTCCTCGAAATTCGACAGTGATCTGGCTGTCGGAATCATGCAATTAGATTAGGTAAATAATGTTGAGGGAAATGGAATCTGACCATATGAGTTTGAGACAGCCGGGGAAGACTCTGCTCCCTTCCTGTCTTTATTTTATTTTTTAAAAATATAATTAATTGTTTATATGTCAATTGCACTAAAACCCTTTAATTTGTTGGGGAGGCATTCGTGGCCATAAAAATTGTCCATCCTAAGTCAGAACCGAGTCCATTTGTGTTGCTGTCTACAAAATTATTATTCATCCACTTTCAATCAATCATACACAAATTGTATTACTCTCCTGATCTAGTCAAGACATAAGTAGCTATCAAATTAATGAATTAATTGTGAATTTTGTATCATTATTAAGGTGATAAATGTTAACGAGAATCAAAGTTAATTCATTAAAAAATAAATAGACAGTTCTTTCGAATTCAAATAATCATTTTTCAGCAGGTAATGTATAAGCTTTTATCTTTTCTCTACAAATTTGTTATAAATTAAAACTTTATGTAAACAAAAGAATATGGTCAAATCAAGAAACAAAAAAGTTTCCACTCAAGAAAAAAAAAAAAAAAAAAAGTTGACAAAACATAAGCAAACAATAATAGTATGTAGGGGCATGTTTGTTTTGTCTTGGTGACCCACTCCAAGAGTTCTTATAGGACCTAATACCATTTGTCATCTGGCTGTATTTTTGCTGGGATGTTGGCCAGAACCACAACTTAGACTATATGGAATATGGCCATTATTCAATTCACAAGTGGCAAGTTGCATCTTGATCCCAAAGTTGGTGCCACATTTTCAATTTGAATTGACATTTTAAAAACAAAAGTATATATGGCAATGCAAAGTAAGGGTCCTCCTTTCTTTTTATTGTTGAATTCTACCTTGTGGATCCATTACAAATACCCATCTCTGTCTTGTTTTCTTTCATCAATCACTTGAGTCTCATGTTGTCTCCTTTTTGTTGAGTTATTTTCCATATATATTTATCAATGTTAGTTGTTGCTAGACAAATTAAAGATTTCATCACAATATTGGGATAAATAGTTATTATATTGAACAGAGTAAAAGTATTACATATATAAATAGTAGTAGAATTGTTTATCTATGTCGGTTATAAGTGAAATTGCTTCGATGATATTGGATATGAAGCACTAAATGTGATCATGTCTTCGGTCACCTTTTATTTAATAAACAAAGTTATTTTTACAATTAGATTTTTTTTTTTTAGAAGAATCTTATTCATTTTCTTCTAAGACCAATTAATTTTTATTAATGAAGATTAAAAGTGTTTCGTTTTATTATGGAAGGGACTGTTGGCCCTTTCTTCCTTATTGACCAACAACCAAACAACCATCTAACAACTCTAGTACAACCTACTAGTTATTTGTACAATCAAAGTGCAATCTTAGATATCAAAGTGTTGATTGAAATTGTTGGAAGGGCAATAAAAAGAACACCATGATTAAATTCATTTAACTTCTCCCAATGTAATAAATTCATTTAACTAATCTTACTAAATGCAGGTTATTACTAATTACTTGTCATAAAACTGTATTCTTTGAATTTGATCTTATTGGTGCAGTGCTTAAAAATTGAATCTCTAATACCCTAATATAAAGTAATAATTTATGCAATGTGATCACAAGATTTTGTATATATGAAGACATAAATGTACAACGACTTTAAATGTCAAATTTATTTCAATTTATTAATTGTCAAAAAAAAAAAAAGTAATAATATGAGATTCACTACCTATTGAAGGAGAGTAGTAAACAAAATTTATAACTGAAGTACACGTTAGGAAATATTACTAAAAATAATAATAATTTCCAGAAAATACAAGCACAAAATTAAAGGACGAAAGGTTTAGGATTTTGTTCGAGTCGAAACACTCTTTTCTTACAACCTTATTTGCTACATCCATTTGGTGCTAGGAACGTTGTAGCCTAGGTTTCCAAGCATAAAATGAATTATCACTTATGGTTTGGGGACTCAAACAATAAGCCCGGAGAACTAGAACAGTGGTATGAACACCGAAATTTGAGGAGGAAGATGAGCATAGGTTTTCTGAGAGCAAAACATAAGTTGTATATGTTGTGTTGTAAAAATCCACCTGCTCAACAAGCTTATATATAGGAGATGAAGGATTAAATTGCATTCAGTATGGCATTTACACATGTTTAAAACCACTCTATAACCTTCATAATAGACAAATATTTATCAGAAAATTAATTCTAAAAATTAAGATTGGAATTAATTTGAAATTAATTCTGTAGTATTGGAGTTAATGTTCTAGAACGGTACTCCAAGCAGTACAAACGAAGAGTACTTCAAGCAGTACCCAAACGAGAATCAATTTCTCATTCACCCATTATCTGTTTTGAGCGTACAATATATCAATCTCTTTGTCTCCACTATGAGGAACCCAAATCCACTTTGACCCGACCCAAATCAAAAGTGGATCTCCACATATACTTGTATCATAAAATAGCCACTTACAATGTCATTTTATGCTAATTTTTTCAAAAGTATAAAATTTAAGCATTTCCATCTCCTTAATGGTCTCTCATCGCGATCATACTTGGTTTGTGAATCTACATGATTTCAAATCTAATTTTTAGTTTGAGAACTTTTTAGTCCTTAAAGAAGCAAATTACAAAAATTTTGAGAAACTTTCAATCATGAAGCTAAAAATTACAGATTAAATCACACTATGTGACTCATCAATAAAATTTTAAAAAAAAATGTCTAATTGCCACAAAGTATACTTTAATTTGTTCCAACCTGTCAAAACAACTATAAGCCTCACAATATTCACGCTTAAAGATTGATATATTATAACATTCTAATTCAACTTTTATGTGAATTTTGTGTTTGTAATAAGTTTAATATTTAGATCTAAGAAGTGTTAGTGATTGGGGCTCATATCAATTTTTATATAAATTGGTATTGAATATTGAAGTTTGATCTAACTTTAATTCAATTAGTTAAATATTACTCCGTACATGGTTTAGATCTTGTATCTTTGTTGTAATGGTAAAACAAAAATATACTATTCCATCTTATATCTATGAGCGAAAAGAAAACAAATCATCTAGTCATTTTTAATCTACACTGGGTTGCGTCTCAACGTGATGCCTTCGTCAAATATATATATATATATATATATATATATATATATATATATATATATATATATATATATATATATATATATCAGAGCTGAGTTCAGGTGCGGTCGCGCCTTCTTGTGCGGTCAGTGTGGCCGCACCAATAGGTGCAACTACTTATAACTATGGATACACCTAGTTATAATGTCAGGTGCACTTAGTATTGATGCTCAGTGTAAATTTTACTTGCACCTATAATATATTTTACATGCACTTGTAATACATTTTACTTGCACTTAGGTGCACTATATGAAACTGCTACTTGCACTTGTAATACATTTTACTTGCAGTCTTGCACTTCGATGTCCAATTATTTACGAAAATGTCACCGCGCTTTTTTTTTTTCAAATATCAGTGTTTCTCATCCATTAAATCTGGACACATGGACGGATGCCATGCATTCTCATTTCTATCATGGGCAAAGCGTTCTCACCTGAACGCAACCCATATATATATATATATATATATATATATATATATATATATATATATATATATATATATATATATACTAGTTTTGTACGCGCATTGCGCGATGGGATAATGCCCAATGTTTTTTTAAAATAAGTACTTTAAAGTATATCAAGTCAAGATTATATTGGAATTGTTCATACATAGATAATTGAATATCGAATTTGCATATTTAAATAGATAATTCTAAGTTTACAAATGCAAGATAATATAGTCAAGATTGATTATAATTGTCAATAAAATAATTGTATAGGTATGATTGAAACCAAATACGGGACATAAGGGAGAGCAAATAAAAATTATGGCATAAAATATTAAATATATACTAATATTGAAGAGCTAACTACTGATTGCCAAACAATGACATTGCGAGGTAGTTTCCCACTTCAATTTGTTGTGTGATTTGAATACTCTTTTTGTCAAGAAATCCCCCAAGTAGTTAATATGATTGGCTTAATTATATATATATTTTTTATTTTTATATATATTTTTAAAACAATTATTATTATTATTATTATTATTATTATTATTATTATTATTATTATTATTATTATTATTATTATTATTATTATTATTATTATTATTATTATTATTATTATTATTATTATTATTATTATTAAATATATGTATACTCTTAGGTCATTTTACATGTTAATCTAAACAGCTAATTTTTTCAAATATCTTTTTATCACCATTGATATAATTCGTTGGTCAAATCCACGCTAACCGCTAACGATTGATTGTCAAACAAGGACATTGCGAGGTAGTTCTCACTTCAATTTGTTGTGTGATTTGAATACTCTCTTTGTCAACAAATCCCTCAAATAGTTAATATGAATGACTTTATTAATTTTATTTTTTTATTTTTTTCATGGTATTAATAAAATACCTGATAAATAAATATATAGCATTATTTTGTATATAACTTTGATATTTAATTAAAAAATAGTGCACAAAAAAGATAATAGACAATGTAGTGAATATAATCAATTGATGAATTTAAATATAATGAATTTGTAAATTGGAGAAATATAAAGACAATATAACTAATAAAATTATTTTTCTTAATTAATTTACTCATAATTAATAATTTTTTTTAATAAAGACATTGTAGGGACAATGTAACGAATGTAATCAATTGATGAATTTGAATGTATAGAATTTTTATATTGGAGAAAAATAAAGACAATATAACTATTGAAATTATTTCTCTTATTTAATTTATTGATAATGAATAACTTTTTTTGAATAAAGACATTGTAGACACATATTTCTAAATTAAAGAAATGCATATGTATTATTTTTTGTTGTAGCTACTAAATTATTATTTATTTATATATAATTTAATAAGAGTAAAATAGAGTACTAATTATGTTAACTTTGATTGAGATGGGGTTCGAACCTAAGACCTTTTTATTAAAATCTATGAGTAAGTTAATTTTTACACGTTATTATTTATTTATGTAATAATAAGAGTAAAATAGAGTACTAATTATGCCAACTTTGATTGGGATGAGGTTCGAACCTAAGACCTTTTTTTTTTTATTGAAATCAATGAGTAAGTTAACGGTGAACTAACGGCAATTCTTAAAATTTTAACGGAGTGTGGGTATTTTAGGAAATTTTAGTGTAAAATTTAAATCTTATCCATCTTTTAATCAATTTGAGCCATTCATTTGATTAGAATCTGTGACCGCCATTTTTTCTACCCATTATAGGCCTAACTCTCTTGGGCTCTTATTAGTATAGTAGATATATATATATATATATATATATATATATATATATATATATATATATATATATATATATATATATATATAATTAGGTTCTGGTGCGGTTGGCAGCCCCAGGTGCAGTTGTGCGGTTAAATCTGAGTCATTGATCTTGCTTAAATCAACGTCAAAGATTACCAAAATAATAAAAAAAAATTTTAAAAAAAAACGCAGTCGGGCAATTTGATAATTTTGGCATCTAAATAAATTTAAGGTGATTGGGTTTGGGTTTAATGTGAGTGAGTTTTGTGCGTTATGTGCGTGTGGTTTGTGCTTAAGTGCATGAGTTGTGTGCTTAATGTGAGTAGTTGTAGAAACTTAAGGTGCGTGAGGTTTGTACTTAAGGTGCGTGGAGTTTGTGCTTATCGTGCGTGGGGTTAGTGCTTAATGTGAGTAGTTTGAAACTTAAGGTGTGCGAGTTTTGTGCTTAATGTGCGTGAGTATTGCGCTTAAGATGCGTGTGTTGTGTGCTTAAGTTGCGTGATTCGTATGCTTAAGGTGCGTCAGTGTTATAAACTAAGATGCGCGAAGTTAATACTTAATGTGCGCCGTATATATATAACCAAAATACACTTACTCTTTCATCCTTGTCTTTCAAATCTATCCTTATTTAATTGTTGTTTGATCAATCCTATCCATCCATTGAAACGTTATCAAGGGATGAGATGTGATATCATGATCTCACCTAATTAGGTGATCTCATTGGATCCATAGCCTATATGTATATATACAACGCACCTTAAAAAGAAAAACCACGCACCTAAAGCTTTAAGCTAACGCACCTTAAGTTTCAACAATTGACGCACCTTAAGCACACAAACCACGCACCTTAAGAGGGAAAACCACGTACCTTAAGAACGCACCTAAAGCTTTAGAGGATATGAAGTTTCTAACAACTAACGCACCTTAAGCACACATCACAAAACCACACACCTTAAGCACTAAATTAAACCACGCACCTTAAGAATGAAAACCACACACCTTAAGAAGGAAAATCACCCACCTAAAGATTTAGGATGGTGCACCTTAAGTTTCAACAACTGACGCACCTTAAGCACACAAATCACGCACCTTAAGAAGGAAAACTACACACCTTAAGAAGGAAAACCACGCACATAAAGCTTTAGATCGACACACTTAGGTTTCTAATAACTGGCGCACCTTAAGCACACAGCACAAAAACCACACCCCTCAAGCACAAAAACCACGCATCTTTAGAAGGAAAAGCACGCACCTTAAGCACAAAAACCACGCACCTTAAATTTGACCTAGATTCATAAAGACCAAATTGTCACCACATTTTTTAATCATTGTTACTCTTGTACGTTGCTTTAGGCAAGATCAATGGCTCTCATTTTACCACAGATCTGCACCTGGCACCCCAACCGCACGGGAACCCATATATATATATATATATATATATATATATATATATATATATATATATATATATATATATATATATATATATATATATATATATATATATATATATATATATAAGATCACCTGTTTAGGTGAGATTGTGAGATCAAATCTTGTGCATCCATCTAATAATTTTTAATGGTTATGATTGATCAATAATTCAAGTTTAAATTGTCTTAAAATAAGGATAAGGGGTGAAATAGTAAAATAAAGAAGAATCTTTATATGGATTAAATTATATTAAATATCGTGTCCATATTTGTAGGAGATTTATTAAAGGTATGAATGTAAATAATATAATATGTAATCAAATATCCTCAAGAAACGCAGATACCATATTTGAGATTGACTATCATTTCGTTTGGGACAAGGTAGCGTCAGGGGACTTCAAGGTCAATTTTGTGTCTACGAAAGATCAACTGGCTGATTTTTTACGAAGCCTCTACCTGCACCTCGTTTTGGGGCTCTTCGGGACAAGCTCAATGTTGTTTCCCTCCAACCTTGTGCTTGAGGGAGTGTGTTAGAGTTATATAGTATTGACTAGGTGTAGTCAGTTAGATTTGTACTAGCTCTCCTATTGTATAGGAATATATAGATATTCACTTAGTTATATTCTCTTGTATTGTATTACGTTTGTTCAATATATTGAAACCTTATCTCTCATCCGCAACACTATCAAGTACATTCTCTGATATGTACAAATGCAAACATCTTAAGGTCACGTTATATATCATCAAATACACTTGTACATGTTAGAAAATGCACTTTTATAGTCATAAATCTCGAGTGCATTTATTGTAACAACCCAAAATTTTATTTTATAAATCCGGATTTAAGAAAATCCAAATAGCCAATTTTCACTCCATAAAATTTTGTTTACAAAGAAAGCGGTGTTGAATAAAATATTTTGAGCCATTTTAAATTTAATTCGACATCAAGAATGAATTTAATTCCAATATCCTAAATTTTCGGGTGCTTCGCGTACCAAGATTTAAATTGAGAAATTTATCTGAGTGAGACCGGGTGAATTCAAAAAGACTTTAAACAAGGGTTCATCTAAATAGCTTTTTGAGAAAATTCATTTTCAACCCCAAAGTATTCAAAGTTAGCATTTCTAGCCCATGGTCCATGATACAAGGTGAACCATGAGATCCTTATAAGCTTTGTCTGAGATATTTTGAGCAAGCAAATTTACACCTTTGCCCTCAACCAATCATTGTGAATCATCCTAGGATTTTGAACCCTTATAAATAAAATAGTGTTAGCATTTTTCCTCATGATCTCTTCCTTGGCTGCCAACATCTTAGTAGTAAGCTTCCTTCTCCTTTCATTTCCTCCTTCTCTAAGTTTCTCTACATACCATCTCTTCTTAAGGTTTAAGACTTAGATTTTGTGTGGTTGTTTGAGATGTTTAGGTGGTGAAAGAAGTAGAGATCCTTGAGTGAAGTGGGGCTGTAATCCAAGCAAGAAGATTAGACTACAAGATGTATAACCCCATAGATTCCTTCTTGAAATTTGGCTCTGTGAAGCCTTAATATTGAGTAGAAATGAGTAGAAACTATGAGATTTTGTTGTGTTTATGCTTAGAATTGATCTAGTATTTGTTTGTGAGTTGTTGAGATTGTTTTAGACTTGTTTGATTGAGTTTTGCAGATGAAATTGCCATTTGGTGCACACACAGGGTGCACCAGATTCAGACCAGCGGCCCATCAGGAGGGCCGCCGACTAGGACCGTAGTTACACGGGACTAGGGCACGGCCCTAGAGGAGGTCCGTCGCGTAGTCTCGTTGGAGTAACGGGGCTCATGGGGCGGCTCTTGAGGAGTCCCGCCCCAGGTCCCTGAGTTTGATTCTGGGGAGATTTTGTGCAGTGGCCGGGCCCTTGTGGCTTAGCTACGTGTCGTTTCGGACCAAGTGTTATGGGCCCTTGTGGCTCGGCTCTACAGGATCGTCTCGACGCACGTTTTGGCTTTGATTTCGTAGAATTTGGATTAAAAACATGTTAAGAAGGATTTTATGAAGAAATGTTACACAGTGAATATTTTGCTAAATTCTCTGTGTTTGAGAAATTGTTGTATATGTGATTAAATAATGTTTTTATTGAGTAAAGAAGCATGATCCTTTGAGAATATGATTTATTATGAAAGCATGATTAAAGTGTATTATTTGATCAATGAGAATAGAAGCATACTTGTTGAGTGAAATGTACAGAAATTGCTATTTTGCAAACCGAGCATGTTGATATATTTTTAAATACTTCATGTTAGTGTATACATGATTTAGAAGCATATTATAGAGCATTTTGACATTTCACATGAGTCATATTTCAAAAATGCATAAAGGGCCAACGTGAGTCCAAGAATACTTTCAAAAACCATAAGCATGTGGTATATCATTCTTTGATACATTGAGAAGTAGTAGAATTGTTGCATGCATGAGATTGATACATGAGAGATATATTTATGTATTATCTATATCGGTGAGGTTTTGGAGGAAACCGTTTGGACTATGTTCCTCTCGGGAGATATTTATGGACATTGCGGTCCCAGTATATGTAACGCGGCGTATTCCCACGTTACGAGGTTGGAAACTTCCCGCCAGGCTTGGAATCCTAGTTAGGGGGTCTGCACACTAATTGTTCGATACCTGATTCCACAGAGTTTGAACCACAAGATTGGTTCCGTAGACGGTAGGAGATATTGGGTCGGAATTTTGCCGTTCCCGATGGGGTAAGTCACACTTCTGTGAAACCCTAAGTCGTCTACGAGTATAAGAGAAAGAAAGAGAGTCAACAGAGACTCAAGTATGAGAGTCAATAAAGACTCGAGAGAAAGAAAGAGAGTCAAGAGAGACTCAAGAAAGTAACAAAGAAACCTCCACAGAAAGTACTATAATTTATAAATGAGTGTACGAGTATATTGTTGCACTAGATTGCATAAGAGTATGATTATATTGTTGCACTAGATTGCATATGAGTATGAGTATATTATTGCACTAGATTGCATATGAGTATGAGTATATTATTACACTAGATTGCATAAGAGTATGATTATATCGTTGCACGAGATTGCATATAAGTATGAGTATATTGTTGCACTAGATTGCATAAGAGTATGATTATATTGTTACACGAGATTGCATATGAGTATGAGTATATTATTGCACTAGATTGCATATGAGTATGAGAATATTATTGCACTAGATTGCATAAGAGTATGATTATATAATTGCACGAGATTGCATATGAGTATGAATATGTTATTGCATTAGATTGCATGAGAAGTATGATCATAATATTATACGTGATTGCATGCGAATAGAGCATCGTAGGAGATTGTATAACGAGAAGTTTGACTTAAGATATTCCTTTGAGCATGTTTATCGTGTTGTAGTAAAAGCTCTACTTATCAAGTTATGAGGTAAGAATGTGAAAGCATGTAAATACCTGTTATTTGGTCTTTTGACAGGATCCAATCCGTAAGCATGAATTGCTTGATAAGTTATTTGATAAGTTTATATGTTGTTAAATCTACGTGATCAGTCTTATACATATATAAGCATGCCAGCTGATGTTATAGGGTGCAAGCATCTAGAAAGAATGTGATAAATCTAAAGATGATTTGAGATTAGCTTATCGCTATAGAAATATCAAATATTTTCAAAGTATATGCTAGAATGCTTTACAGGGTTGAGTGTGGTTATACTTAACTTCGTGCTAACGGATGTTTTCCTATTTGTCTATGTGTTGCTTGCAAAACCCCTTTCAGGTGGGCCCAGCTGTGTGAAGAAGTCGAGTTAGATTAGTCTCGTAGATAGAGATATCTAAACTCTAGTGCCTTTAATATTATGTATGGATTGTAGTTTTATCGACTTTATGTTTGAGGATTGATGTAGACTATGTTGGGGTGACGTTTTTCCCCCTTACATTTCCAGTATTTATTTTTAGTACCCAGACTTAATCTTATTTATAGTTTTATCCCTTTTAGCATGTGCAATCACCAAAGAGTGGTGGTTGTGGCGGTGTCACTCTCACTATTTATCTTCTAATTTTTCGCTGCTTAGTTTATAATAATGACTATTTAGAGTTGTACTTAAGAGTTAGAAAAGTGGGGTGTTACATTTATCCATGCCAAAAAAATGCACTTTGTAGTGTTAGTAAAGGAATGATCATATGGGAACAAACCACGTATAAAAAGAGTAGTCCATCCATTTGAGTTGATAAATGACCCAAAAAAAAGAAAAAAAAAACGAGTAAAAAATTATGGTAGCATTTTTGTAATTTTTACACTGCATTGAAAAATACTTGATAATGCATTCGCATATAATTAATAGTGCACACATTTGAGTGTATTGTCAATTAGCCACAAAAACACAATCAAGTGATTTCAAATATACCATAATAACTATGAATATATTAGATTAATCCGCACTTTTAACAAAATGGCTTGTTCCCACTTAAACATATTTGCCCTTATATATATATATATATATATATATATATATATATATATATATATATATATATAGGTTCAATTGTGAACCTGTGTACCATTGTGCACCGATGATCTTGTTTGATCTTGTGGTTTATAATTTTTTTGACTTGGTAAATATACATCACTGCACTGCAGCACCACTGCATCACTCGAAAGATCTTGACCGTCTGACATCTCGTCTAAATGGTAGATAGGAGTTTACAAGTTCACACCCAAGCTCTGTGTGTGTGTGTCACCACTCCTTAATACTTTGTATTATATTAGTAGGTACTAGTTACGACACGACCATTGCACGAATAGTCTAATGCCCAATGTGTAATTTTAAATTACCGTTTTTAAAATTTATTAAAATATCATTCGGTATCCTAGCGTATATCAATACAAGATTATCAACTTTTTCATAAAAGTAAATATTTCAAAAATGTATAACTTTGACCTATGGCAGAAATGTTGGATTAACTGGTGCAATAACAGTTTTAGAGGGAAGCACCCTCATTGGATAGTACCCTAAGCATAGTTTTTGCAACACAAAACCCTATTAATTGGCGTGATCCATGCTTCCTCATTGCCACTTCCGCCAAAAATGAATTCTTGATTTGATCTAGTCTCCTGGTGTGCTTCAATGTAATTTTAGTGTCTTGGCGCAGTGCACTTCAAAAAGAGAACCAAATCCTCCTTTCTCAAAAAGACCATGATAATATGCATAGTTTCTTATCTGTGTTGAATATATATTATAAATTAGGTGTACCGCTTCATTAATGCCTAATGTGTGATTCTAATTAATTGACCAAAGTTCATGTTAAATTTTATATTGTATTTTTTTTAAACGCAGCCATCAAAGCGAATTATTATTGCGAAATCGAATAACCAATATAATGAGGGATATCTGCGTTACACACCTCCCGACCAGTATACGAGCAAGATGGAACACCAATATAATGAGGGATATATATCTGTGTCACACACCTCCCGACCAGTATACGAGCAAGAAGCTCTAGCCAGAGAGTGAGCAATCACATTGGCTGTTATATTGTATTTTTTAATACACCATAACATATTCATAGTATATGTTTAAAAATTATGTCAATTTTGATTGGGATGTGATTCGAACCTAAGACATTCCTTATGAAAATCAATGAATAAGTTAAGAATAATAAATAGTTAACGGAATATTCTGTTACTAATACATGTGTATTTTTTTTTGGAAAGTAATACATGTGTATTTAGGAAAACTAAATGATATAATAGAGGGTGTCAAGTACCTTGTGCTCAGATGGCATATAGTGACCTTTCTCATGTGAGAGGTCATGAGATTAAGTCTTAGTTGAGGCGTTATTGACTTTTTGTGCTTCATTTGGCCATACTACAATGTAATATAGTCAGCAGCATTCAAAAAAATAATAATAGAAAAAATATTTTTTTTAGAAATACTAAAATCAAAATAATATGAACCAGTCATTTTAACAAACAATTACACCAATATTTTTTAGTTCCCGAGGCCTAACTTTATTGGCTCTTAGTAGGTTTATAGATAATACATTTTCATTATATAATTTACCTTTAATTATACTTCATTTGATTAATTTATATTAAAATTGCTCAATTTTTGAATTATATTATTAATAAATATTACTCCTATGTCACATTTTACTTGACATATTTATTATTTATTGATCAAACTAATTCATTATTCTTTACTTTTTTTTTGAATGCTACTGGCTCTAGCTATTACATTGTAGTATCTGTTCATATACTTTCTCAACCTACTTTAACACAAAGAACCAATAATGCCTTCACTGAGGCTCGAACTCACAACCTTCCCAATGGAAGTCCAACCCGGGTACTTAATTTCATTAATATTTTCTTATAATTTTTAAATTTAACCTTTTTTTTTTGTGTGTTTAATAGTACTTTTAATATAATTTCTAAATACATATTAATTTTATATACTAATTCTAAACACAATATTATGAAAATTCGAATCATAAATAACTTCAGTCATGTCGCGTTAATTTAACAAAACACATAAAATGAGGCGGAAGAAGTAAAAAATAAAAATAAATAAATAAAATAACTTTTTTTTTGTATCATATATAATTTTGTCATAAAAATTGTGAAATTGTGTTACATATTTTATTATTTAGAGAAACAAAAGAGTAATACACTATTAAATATAAACTACAAATATTATAACACCATTACGTGTAATACTATAAAACTTCCTAAAAAAAATAAAATTGATATGCAGGTCATGAGTACGTTCATAACACCATTACGTGTAATACACAATTTTAGCAATAATAAAAAATGTTGGTCAAATCTGACCAACAAATTCATTAAAGAGTGATTGTCATTTGTCAGTGTGTGACAATAATTACTAGTAAGACTGAGTGAGTTGGTCGGTCTTTGAATTGAAGCTAATGAGTTAATGATGCATGGCGGTTTAGGATGAGAATCTCTTTAATTTGTTCTGTTATCCAATCATTTGTTAACAGTAGTTGTTATTGAACGAGAGAGTTGGACGGCATATGCATAATTGCATATTATCATGGGATTAGATCATCCTCACATGCTTAATTATTTTTATCCTTAATTCAAACAAACGAACAAACAAACAAAAAACATGGAAAAGAATGAATAAAATATACATACACTTTGTTCATCAATAGTAAAATGTTTAAATTGACACTTAAAGTTTGATCCATGTAATTAAAATCTAAAAATGTTAAGCGTACTTTCTGAAAATTTATTTCAATCACATATTCTTGTTTTTATTTGAGGTAGAAAATAATAATAATAATAATAATAATAATAATAATAATAATAGTAATAATAATAACAATAATAACAACAACAACAACAACAACAACAACAACAATAATAATAATAATAATAATAATAATAATAATAATAATAATAATAATAATAATAAATTACACTTTTCGATCCGTTCCTAAGTTATAGGTATTTGTAGAATTTGTTTTTATTTGTTGGTTGTATTCATTTTTCGTCCCTAAGATATAATTGACGTTGTAAATTTTGTCTTTTAAATAACAGGTCGTACTCACTTTTCATTCATAAGTTATACTAATGTTGCAAATTTCATCCCTAATGTTTTCTTAGTAAATAGACGAAATTTGCAACGTTAATTATAGCTTAGGGACGAAAAGTAAGCGTGACTAACAATTAAGGAGGAATTCTACAATTATTATATAACTTATGAACGAAAAGTGCAAATTTTTTTAATAATTATAAGATTTTAAGTTAAATTTTATGAGAGCGATCTATTGACTTTCTTAATATGAGTTGGTTAAATATTGACAACTTAGGCAACATGCTTTTCTGTAAATTTAAAAAAAAAAATTAACCTTTCTTTTTTAATCAAACCATGTGTGTCAGGTCAACTGCTAACATAATAAACAAAATAAATACTGAGTAAATTAATAATTATATTATTATTATTACTCATTAAACTATGGGGATTTGTAAACTCGCCGAATGTGTTCAAATTTTGAGATGATTTGAATGTTTTAGATGTTTTCATTAATATTTACTTTTAAATGAGGGTTTGAAAATTATCAAATATGGAATACCATGTTAGTTTCAACCATAAATTATACGAGCTAAAAATTGTAGATGTTGAACATTTTTGCCAGATTGATAATGCGTGTGTATATATAAGCACTAGAAGTTTTTTTTTTTTTTTTTTTTCTTCTTTAAATTTAACAAAGAAAAAATTATATAGTCATTTGGAAAGATAGCACAAATTTAACAAAGAAAAAATTATATAGCCATTTGGAAAGATAGCACAAGTACTTTATATTAAGAAAAAAATATCAAATTAATCTCTAAATCCATTAGAAGTGCAATTGGTTACCCCAATTTAAAATTAAAACAAAATGACTCTAAAGAGCTAATTTAAATTGACAAAATAGTGCAATTATTATTATTATTTTTTTGAGTACTACTAACTCTATTATAATGCAATATATGTTCATAGCCACTTTTTCAACCTACTGAAGCACAAAGAATAAATATCGCCCCGCTGGGGACTCAAACCCATGACCTCCTATTTGAGAGAATCACTTCATATATGCTATTAGATCACAAGTTCATTGGCAAATAGTACAGTGCAATTATTTCCTAATTTACTTATTCAATATGTTATCGTGAATTTGACACTAACTAAACTAACATGTAGTATTCAGATGCCTACATGATCTTAAGTGCAAAATTTGTTGTTGTATTTTTTTATTTTTAAAATTTTTTTATACAATAACCGACTATTTTTGAAGAAGACAAATCACTACAAGAAAAATGTAGATAGACAACTGTAAAAAATTGTTATTGGAAGTGGTGTTATTGCAAGTCTCGCTCAAAAACAACGATTTAAAATCATTGTTTTTGTATTATTGTCTATGTATATTTTTCTTATAATGATGATTGGTTTCATTGACAAATAGTCATTGATTATAAAAGCCTTGCTAGTGCTACATTAGGAGTAACTTGTTAACTATGTAAGATTAGTATCTCATTGCATTATTTTACTTATTCAAGATAACTCATTGAAATTTTCTTTTCAATTAAAAAAATTCAGTCTCGCTAAATTTAGTTATTCAATTTCACACTTTTTCTTTTATGTTGTTTTTAGGCTTTCATATTTTCAATTTTGATAATTTTATCTTTAAAGTTTAAAATTATCTAACATTATCTTCATTATTTCTATTTTTAATTTTTTCCATTAGTCTCTTCATCAATTATCACCTCATAGTCAAAAAGTGACTAACAAAACCACAAGCTAAGGATGTTAAGTATCCAGACAATTTGCTAGGGAGCAATGATGTAAAGGACAGCTTTTACATTTCAACCAATATAAATATGTGCTGGGCAGTGGGCACGTTTTATTACATTTCAGTTTTGGTTTCTAGGACGTTTACACTTTACAGTGTTTTAGAATTTTTTTTTTTTTTTTTTTTTTACATCATCACCTAATAATACTCATTTTAATTTCAACTATCATTTCTTTCTATTTAATTATCCTTCTACTATCAGGACTATATGGTCTAATGGTACCCGGGTTGGACTTCCATTTGGAAGGTTGTAAGTTCAAGCCGTTAGTGGAGGCGTTATTAGCTCTTTGTATTTCAGTAGGTTGAGAAAGTATATGAACAGATACTACAATCTAAACTAGAACTAGTAGCATTCAAAAAAAATTATCCTAAATTAGGAACTTGGCCCCAAATTGCTCTCTCCTATGAAAGATTTATATTTCATTATAATAAAGTCCCACCCATTCAAACTTCACCATCATTTAATTTATATTTATAAATAAATAAATATAATAAATATATAAATAACTATAAGATGGAAACTAATAATTGTTTGCCATTTAGGAGTGGAGTTAATTATCGAAATGGTCCCTTGATTATAGCAAAATTATCAATTTGGTCCTTGACTATTTTTTTGACCAATTAAGTCCTCAATTTTAAAAATCTTAGCCAATTTGGTCCTCAATTTGTTTTGCCGTTAGACATCCGTTAACTCGAGACCAAATTGATAATTTTGCTATAGTCACGGGACCATTTTAGTCATGACGTGTAATATTTCCTCCGAAAAGTTAATTACCGGAATGATTCCTTGATTATAGAAAAATTACCAATTTGATCCTAAATTAACAGATGACTAACGGAAAAACAAATGGAGGACCAAATTGGTTAAGATTTTTAAAATTGAGGGACTTAATTGGTCAAAAAAAAATAGTTAAGGACCAAATTGATAATTTCGTTATAGTTGATGGATATATTGGAGACGAGCACAACCCAAAGATAAGTGGAAGCAACCAGGAGGATGACCCAGGCTAGGAGAGGCCCCAGCTTGGGGCGACCTCGGCCTAGGTCGGGGTGGCTCAGCTAGGGTGGCCTCGGCTGGGGAAGCCTCGGTCAGGGTGGCCTCAGCTAGGGTGGCCTCGGCTAGGGAGGCCTCAGCTGGGGTGGCCTCAGCTAGAGAGGTCTCGACCTGGGTGGCTTCGACTTGGGTGACTTTAGCTTAGGCTGGATTGGTCACCTTGTACGCTACGCGCATGGACACGGTTAAGGAAGATCCAACCGCCCTCCCTGTTCTCATAGAGACGATTAGGGGAAGCTTTAGTATAAAAGAGCTCACTATAGAAGAGCTCTTTTATACTAAAGCTTCCTTATAGCCAACATAGTGAACACATGAGGAAGCAAAATTGCAGAAACACGTTTTTCAATTTAATTATGTTATGTATGCAATTTGAATTCACCATATTGTAAATTAAATAAGAAGTTTTCTTATTTGAACACATCTAACTTGTTGGATAACCGTTGGTAAAAACAAATAATAATCTAACAAAATAAGGATTATTATTTTCTGTGAAAAAAGGGGCAGGAAAGGATGTAGAGATAGGCTCGTGTTTGGTGTAGGGTTTCAGTACGAGTCGAGCGATCACTCTTTCTTTAAAACCTTATTTGCTACCTCCCACAAGTGCTAGGAGCGTTGTAGCCTAGGTTTCCCAAGATAAAACGTACTACGGTTCAACGTATGAGCACCCAAACGAGTGAACCCGGCGAACTAGAGCAAGACTCTGAACACAGTAGGCTAAGAAAGGAGTAGAAGTAGAGAGTTTTGAGGCTGAAAAAATATGATTTCTCTTGTTGTAAAATTATGTTGCTCTACCCTCTCTTATATAGGGGTGAAGGAATTCAATAGCATTCAAATAATGACATTAAAACACCCATGTAACAGTACCATTAACCTGAGAATTAATTATGTAATTTAAAATTGGAATTAATATGAAATTAAATCCATAACAGTTGAATTAATCTCTCAAACGGTCAGATGAACTGTACAGGCATGTATCGTTCCGGAAATGGTAGACGTTTACCGCAGCATAACGTACTAAGATCGTACGTACCCTTCGGCGTAGTGCTTGAACGTTCACTGCAGACGACTCCATCCGGTCCGGTATGTTCAGTAATACGCAATTTAGTCCCATACTATTAAAAGTATCCAATTTAATCCTCTAACTTGTAAAATCATACCCAATTTGGTCTTCCGTTACAATTTTCATCCATCCACCGTTATAAAGAGGGGCAAAAACGTCCTTTTATCTAATAGTTGAGGGACCAAAATGGGTATTAACTATTATTATCTAATAGTCGAGGGACCAAAATGGGTATTAACTATTATTTTTTTTTTTATTGGGACAATGTCTCCCACCACCATATTAGTTCCTACAGTATTATTTTAAAAAATAAAATGTAAACTACTAAAGTTAGTCTATTTGTCCTGCTTAAATGTGGTGTGCGTTAATTGACTAAAAAAAACTAATGAAATCTCAATTTCTTTTCTTTTAGTTAAATAAACATATATGATTAGAGTGCACTAATTATTATCCTCTTGAATCTAACCTTATGATTGTTATTTGCTTCCCAAAGTTGGCATATCCATTACGACATCATATGATGTATTCTAAGATTTCCCTCATTTTTAATTTGTTTAATGTGACCTTTGTTCTTGGAAAATGATTTTCACAAAATATTCTTTAGGTTGATCTTGATCGATCCACTATCAAGATGTCTTCTCTTTATATATATATATATATATATATATATATATATATATATATATATATATATATATATATATATATATATATATATGTATATATATATTGTGAAGAAAAAATTTTGCAATCATTATTTTATATGTGCCCAAAAATCGAGAGAGTGGTGACAAAAATTGAACTCTATAATGATCTTCAAATAATGTTTCTCTCACTTGACCACTCTTTAGTCCTTTCAGAACATATGATATCTTTTGATGATTTGATTTGGTTAACGGTTAATTCGGTTCAAAATTGTCGGTTAACTAAAATTTTAAATATATAAATAAATAAATAAATAAATAATCTAATATGTAAAATCCTTATAAATTTGTAATGTTGTTATTGTATTGTTTTTTGTATATTTCTTATGGATTTATTATTATATCTATTATTTTAATGAGAATTATTATTATATGTATTATTTTTAGGATTTAACCGATCGATTAACCAAAAAAACTTCAGTTCTGTTAATTCGGTAATGTTGGGTAATAAGGTGGAAAAAACTCAAAATAATAATCCTATGGAAAGATTATTATTATTATTATATGGGAAAACAGAAAAAATTGGGAAGGAAAAGATGGAATATTTGGGTAGAGGTTAACATGAGTTTGAACAAATTGTTGTTTTCCTTAAAACCTTATTTGCTACCTCCCACAAGTGCTAGGAGCGTTGTAGCCTAGGTTTCCCAGGATAAAACGTGCTACTAGGGGTGGGAATAGGCCAGGCCCCTATGTCCAGGCCTAATTAAAGCCTAGTTAGGCCTAGCTCGTTTAGTAAAAAGGCCAGACTTGAGCCAATTTCAAAGCCTATTAAACTAAACAGGCTAGGCCTATATATACCAGGCTCGGCCTTCAGGCCTACAGGCCTGGCCTATATATATATATATATATATATATATATATATATATATATATATATATATATAGAATATAACCCCAAGTATATATAATTACCAAACCCTAACCCTGCACCTATATATATATATATATATATATATATATATATATATATAGAATATAACCCCAAGTATATATAATTACCAAACCCTAACCCTGCACCTCCAAAATTCCATTGTAAATTATGACTCAAGTATAAACATTGCTGTTAATTCTGCTGTAAGTGTTCTTATTGTGTAATTTTTTTTATTAACTGTTCTTACTATCATAATATTTAATGAAATGTCACAACTTAATTATTTGAGTTGATTGTTAATTATTTACTATATTATATAGGATAACAAACAATAACACAATTAAATTTATTTCTAAACAAGTTAACGAACATGTTGAAGTCGTGACTTGTTTTGTTTTATTTTATATTTATTTGCTATTATGTTTGCATTGTGGTGATATACTTATGTAATTATGTATTAGTTTTGTATTAGGTACATTTCTTATATTATTTAGATATACTAAAGTTTTTAAAAAGTCTTAACATGTAGGCTTTAATAGGCTCAAGGTAGGACTTACTTTGAAGCATTTTTAATGACCTAAATATTAAACAGGCTTTTAAAAAAGGGTTCAGGCCAGGCCAGGCTAATTGCAGGCTCAGGCTTGAGCCTAACAAAAAGCCTACATACAGGCTCAGGCCCGGTCTTAGGCTTTAGATTTTCGTAACAGGCCCAGGCCTAATTTTCCAAAGCTCGGGTCGGATCGGCCCATTTCCACCCCTATGTGCTACGATTCTTTGTTTAAGCACCTAAACAAAGAACCAGGCAAACAAAGCAAAGCAAGAACACTGTTGGCTAAAGAAGAGAGTAGAAGCAGATTTTTGGAAGGTAAAACGTATTGGAATTCCTTGATTTCTTGTAGTGTAAACTGCCACTGCTCTACCTCTCTTTATATAGGGCTGTTGGAGTGATAGCATTCAACATGGCCATTAAATTGGTATTAAAACCAATTGTATAACACCTGTAACAGCTACCCACTAACTAGGATTAAACTCAGATCTAAAATTGGAATTAAAACAATATTAATTCCGTAACAGATGAGTTTAATCGCTGAACGGTCACTGCCAGAGAGGACGAAACGTCCTGACCAGAGAACGAATCTCGTTGTAGGGCAAAACTGGACAGTTTCGGCCCCAAGGCCGAAACTTTGAGCTGTACAGTTTCGGCCTTGAGGCCGAAACTTGTGGTGTTCAGTTTCGGCCACAAGGCCGAAACCATGGCTACAGTTTCGGTAAGCACACAGTGCTATGGCCGAAACTTGGCTGTGTTGTGATGGAAAATGATACCGAAGTTTGGCATAACTTAGCCCGCAAGGCCTGCCAATTTTCGGATGACATCCGTGCCTGCGGGTGCCCGCGCACATGAGCTCGGGCTTGAATCAAGCCTTTTCGATCTCGTTTCTAGTTGGAATTTGATTTGCACCCCCCCCCCCCCCCCGGCGCGAGAGAGCCTCTATGCTATACAATTCTACAAGCTCCAAAAGAGCTCTTGTATAAAGGGAGGGAGGGGAGGGGGGGGGGGGGGGGGAATCCTCTTTCCAAACAAATGTGGTATAAAAACTCACTTTTTCCCTTCATTTTCCAACTCAAATGGGTCTACTTTGAGAATCAATATCTCCTTCACCCATTATCCGTTTTGAGCGTACAATATATCAATCTCTTCGTCTTATTACGAAGAACCTGAATCCACTTTGACCCGACCCAAATTGGAAGTGGACCTCACTGATAATTGTACCACAAAAATAGCCACTTAATATGTCATTTTAAGCTATTTTTCCAACAGGTAATACAATGTTCGGTTCGGTTAATGGTTAAAGCTTTAAAAACTTCAGTTAAAATGGTCGGTTAACCGATTGCACACCCCTAGCCATAGTCTTGATATACAAAACTAAACTAAGAACAACATCATCTATGATTTTTTGTGGGGTCCAATATTGTTATAATTTAAGATTGGGCCATGGTCACTCAACTGGGCTATAATGTACATGGACCAAACCACACTAAAAGATTGAATCCAACCAATTAGCTAGTCTAACCCATGGCCTTATAAAGGGTGGACAACCGGGCCATTTTGAATCTAACCGGTTGACCACTTGAAATTGGACCAGACCCTCCCCTGAAAAGAAAGCTATGGACACCACCAATACCCATAATCGGGTGAACCATGGCCTTATAAAGGGTGGACAACCGGGCCATTTTGAATCTAACCGGTTGACCACTTGAAATTGGACCAGACCCTCCCCTGAAACGAAAGCTCTGGACACCACTAATACCCATAACCGGGTGAACCAATGGCCTTATAAAGGGTGGACAACCGGGCCATTTTGAATCTAACCGGTTGACCACTTGAAATTAGACCAGACCCTCCCCTGAAACGAAAGCTCTTGACACCACCAATACCCATAACCGGGTGAACCCAAAGTGGATCGAACAGGCTCTGATACCATGTTATAATTTAAGATTGGGCCATAGTCACTCAACTGGGCTATAATGCACATGGGCCAAACCACACTAAAAGATTGAATCTAACCAATTAGCTAGTCTAACCCATGACCTTATAAACCCATATGTTCCCTCTTATTTTATAGATGTGGGACTCTTAACAAATATGAGTTGGAGGATAGAGAAGAAGGAGAGAGAGTGTGTGCATTTTGAATTCCTAAGAGATAGTGATATTTTGTAGGTCCCAGGAGAGAGAAAAAAAATGGAGGAAAAACCGCGCATGTGTTTTTGTGGTACATTTTAGTTTTAAATTAAAATAATAAGAAGTAATATGGTGGCAGGAGACATTATCCCAATAATAATAATAATAATAATAATAATAATAATAATAATAATAATAATAATAATAATAATAATTACATCCTCCCAAATGCTCTGTCGGGCCGGGATGTGGGGGGTCCTTAGGGTTGGGGTTCAGCCTTTTGGAATAATAATAATAATAATAATAATAATAATAATAATAATAATAATAATAATAATAATAATAATAATAATAATAATAATAATAATAATAATAATAATAATAATAATAATAATAATAATAATAATAATAATAATAATAATAATAATAATAATAATAATAATAATAATAATAATAATAATAATAATAATAATAATAATAATAATAATAATAATAATAATAATAATAATAATAATAATAATAATAATAATAATAATAATAATAATAATAATAATAATAATAATAATAATAATAATAATAATAATAATAATAATAATAATAATAATAATAATAATAATAATAATAATAATAATAATAATAATAATAATAATAATAATAATAATAATAATAATAATAATAATAATAATAATAATAATAATAATAATAATAATAATAATAATAATAATAATAATAATAATAATAATAATAATAATAATAATAATAATAATAATAATAATAATAATAATAATAATAATAATAATATAATAATAATAATAATAATAATAATAATAATAATAATAATAATAATAATAATAATAATAATATAATAATAATAATAATAATAATAATAATAATAATAATAATAATAATAATAATAATAATAATAATAATAATAATAATAATAATAATAATAATAATAATAATAATAATAAATAATAATAATAATAATAATAATAATAATAATAATAATAATAATAATAATAATAATAATAATAATAATAATAATAATAATAATAAATAATAATAATAATAATAATAATAATAATAATAATAATAATAATAATAATAATAATAATAATAATAATAATAATAATAATAATAATAATAATAATAATAATAATAATAATAATAATAATAATAATAAAATAATAATAATAAATAATAAAATAATAATAATAAAAAAAATAATAATAATAATAATAATAATAATAATAATAATAATAATAATAATAATAATAATAATAATAATAATAATAATAATAATAATAATAATAATAATAATAATAATAGTTAATACCCATTTTGGTCCCTCGACTATTAGATAAAAGGACCTTTTTGCCCCTCTCTATAACGGTGGATGGATGACAATTATAACGGAGGACCAAATTGGGTATGATTTTACAAGTTAGAAGACTAAATTGGGTACTTTTAATAGTATGGGACTAAATTGCGCATTACCTAATAGTCGAGGGACCAAAATGGGTATTAACTCAAAAATTTTACCATGTCAAATAGTAAGAATACTGATCATTATAATTTTTTAAAATGTTGATCATAATTTTGTAAATAAAACAATAAGAGAAAATGATTGTTTTAGTCCATTAATTATACATAAATTATAGACTCAATCTATGAATTATTATTCCATACGAATTTTTCCTTTAATTATGTTGAAAGTGTTAGTTTCAATACATTAGTTAATATTAACAATATAATTTATTATGAATTTCGAAATTATTAAAGGACATGTTGGTCATTTCGTAAAATTTTTCAAATTTCTTACATGAATCTTCATATATATATATATATATATATATATATATATATATATATATATGCTACTAGCTTTCAAAAATATATATGCTACTCTTACTGCAAAATAACATCCTAAGTTGCACAACATAATAGTTGAAGTTACGTTGCAGTTGTTTAGCAAACACCAAATCAACCAAAAATATCCATGAGTTACCAAAATACAACCTAATTTGCAAATGATTTAATAGGCACCAAAACAACAAAATGATCATATTAGTTACATGGTTCAATAAAAAAACAAAAAACAAAAACAAAAAAAAAAAAAAAAAAAAAAAAAGCTTTATCTAAATACACAACAAATGCTTTCAATTATTTAGCTTCTTAAATTTAGAATGATGTTGCTGCTTATTTGTTAGTCTTCTTTTTTGAGATGGTTGACTAATAACAAATGTTGGAGGTTGCATTGAATCGTCTTGAATGTGTTGGCTACTAATTGGTGGAGGCTATATAATTATATATATTTTTTCATTAGTTGCTTCATCTAAAGACCAATAATGATAATTATCTCTGATAGGGTAAAATACGGTTGCAATACGGTTGTATTATTATTTGGACGTATATCAGTATTACAAGGGTCGGCTGATTAGAATGACTGCCTATCCTCCACTCTTACGCCTAAGTGATGTAGCCCGATAGACGTGACAGTGGGTTAGAGGTTCCCGAGCTCTATGACTGTCGTTGTTGTAAACATCCAAAAGTCCCCCCCCCCCCCCCCCCCCCTCACTGCATTAAATGTGGTATTTATAGGGGCCAAGAGAACACACTCCGGTCCTTTGGCATGCTGGCCACGTGGCGACCATGCATTAGGTGCACGTTCAGTCTTATCGAAAGCTGCCGCGTGGCGGTAGATTCCTGAACAACGTAATATCAATCAAGTCCTAGTAGTTGGCCGGAACCGACCTAAAGAGATCGGGAGAAAACGATGCTTCAATCTGGGCGGTGTGTCCTTTTTAGGGAGCTCAGCAATCTCGAGTGACCGGGACGATCGACTAACCGTCTTGGCACACTAACCGATTTAGGCTGAGCATGACCTATATGTGCAAGACCGGTCAATGCCTTTGACGCGAGGCACTGGAATAATCCCTATCAATCTCATCCACCCAACTTCTATTAAATCTAAAATCAACGCCATGATATGGTGAAAAAAAGATTGCATCTCCAACAAAATACAATAATACACAAAATTAAAGTAATATTTAGATTAAAATACTAATCCATTGCATTTACCTTTTCTATAAACCTCTACACACAATCAGAAATCAAAAAGAGTAATTTACATTCAACATAAGAAAAATTTGTAATAAACTAACATATTAAACTTATAATTTGGTGTATGTTCAATGCTAAATAATCTATTGTTTGTCATTTTTGCTTATTAGATTCCTCCTCAATCAAGGGAAACAAGTATTTACAAAGGATTTTGCGGTAAGAGTAGCTTATATATGAATACTCATGGAGGGAATTGAAATTAGGAAAATTTTCTAAAATGGCCAATATCATTTAATAATTTAAAATTCAAAATAAGTTGTTAATGTTAACAAAATTTATAAGTAATAGATTGAAAATGTCACCTTCAACATAATTAAATAGAAAATTTTGCATAGGGTAATAACTCATGCACTGATGGGGTGTTGGGTTGACATGAATTGTAATCCAATTACAATGAAATTCAGTAGAGGTGGTTGAAGGGAATTACAATTCAACCAAATTGCAATTCCCTAAATTCAATGAATTGTAATTCATACCTCCCCTATATGAATTGCAATTCATTGTAAAAGGGAGCCATTGGTTCTATGGTGTAGTGGTTAGCACTTTGGACTTTGAATCCAATGACCTGGTTTGACTCCCAGTAGGACCTATTAATAAGTTGTTTCGCTTAAGGTTGGGGATTCAATTCATTGTGGAAAGGAAAAAAAAAAAAAAAGAACACATTTATTCCATCTATTATACAATAGCATTTAGTATTTTTCCGTTCTCATTCCCAATAATTCTATTTTTCTCTATCAAATAATTTGAATTCCTTATAGACTAAAACTGCTATTTTTCCAAACAATATTTTAACTTTTATGATTTATAAAACTATCATTATTTTTTATTTTAAATAACTTACATTTTTGCCGAGAATTTTTTTAATTAAAATATGGGATGAAAAGTTGCCACCTTGGAAGAAGAAACAATTAATAGTAAGCTCAGAATCTTAGGTGTATTTATATCATCAAGTATTTACCATCTGTTTGCAATAAAGACTTTAAATAGTGAAGCAAAGAAGAAGAAAACAAAAAAGGAGCAGATAGCCATGTGATACTGTTCCCTACGGCTACGAGGTTATACTACCACTCTCAATCTCTCATCATCATTATAAAATCTTTAAATGAATATTATTTTAAAATTTCGTTCCATATAAAAAAAAAATATAAAAGTGATTCTATTTTATTAGTTTGGTTGATTTAATAGGAGAAGTAATAAATAGAATTAATTTCTGTCCTATAATTATTGGGTCCATTATGAGTGTATAATTTTAATTTTTTTTTTTTTCATTTTAGTGCCTAAGGTTCATTTTTTAAATCATTATTGGTCCTTTCGCCAAATCTTGCTGGATGTCATTGTTTGAGGGGTAAATTAGTCAACTTAGGTGATGGTCTATATTTTTAGTCAAATTAATATTATTTTTGGTCTCACGACTTTTGGTGTCCTATTAATTTTAATGCACTACTTTTTTATTTTTTCAATTTTGATGTCTAACTTTATATGAATTGACATTCAGTCAAACGTTAAAACATCTCAAAAAGGTATGAATCGAAAGAAAAACGATTAGCACTAGGCTAAACATAAAGTGCCTGAAGTGAAATTTGATATTTTGTTTTGTTTTGACTGATAATGTAGACTATCACTTGAGTTTACCATTTTACTTCTCAAAAAATGACATTTGGTAGACCCATAAGATTTGGCGGTCAATTTGGCCATACCAATAATAATAATAATAATAAAAAATTAAGTTAGGCACCAAAACTGAAAAAAAAAATTAAAAGTGACTCAAAGTAATAAGGACCCCAATAATCGTGGGACAAAATTAAAATTGTGCACATGAACAATATTTTTAAAAATCATAAAATAAAAAGACATTGTAGTTGAGGGAGAAATTTTAAAATATTATTTTTTAAAAGAAATGATTGAGTAGGTGAAACATAATTCACATATCAAAGGTCACGAGCGAGCTCGATTCTATGTGCACACTATAGGGTAAAATAATGAGATATATACAATGTTATGTTTAAGTTATTATTATTACCCGCACGGGCTTAGCTCAATGGTTTAGTGGGTAGTATTTGGGAGAAGAGACCAAGGTTCAAATCTCGGTGGTTTAATCCTCGGTGGCGGCAGTGTGAGAATTATGTCTAAAGTGGGCAGATTTCTTGTGCGTACCGGGATTTGGCTATGTCTACTAAACCATTGAGTCACCGTAATTTACATCGCGTCGGAGTGTAGGGGGGCCTTGGGGTTGAGGATTCACCTTCGGAGAAGTTATTATTATTTTTAGTTATATTAGAAGTCTTAAGTCCTTGGGGTTGAGGATTCACCTTCGGAGAAGTTATTATTATTTTTAGTTATATTAGAAGTCTTAAGAATTGAATTTGTAAAAATGGAAATTCATAATTAGAAGAGTTATACTCGTTTACTCATCAAGCAATGAGTCACCGTGATTTACATCGCGTCGGAGTGTAGGGGGCCCTTGGGGTTGGGGATTCACCTTCGGAGAAGTTATTATTACTTTTAGTTATATTAGAAGTCTTAAGAATTGAATTTGTAAAAATGGAAATTCATAATTAGAAGAGTTATACTCATCAAGCAAATTTTTTTTATTCAACTTACTATATCAATATTGGTCAATATATATATATTGAAAGTTACTGGCTCTATTACATTGTAATAATCTCATAATCTTCCAAATGGAAGTCTAACCCGGGTCCCACATAGTCTTTGTATATATATATATATATATATATATATATATATTGTAACTAATATGTAAGAATATAATTGTTAGCCTTAAAAGACTTTCAAAATAATGTTGGTTTTAGTTCATAGAATATTCTTTAGTGACAATGTAATACTTTCTTGCATATCTTGCAAATTATATCGTGTACCATAAATTCACGTTGTAAGATTTACTTAATACTTTAATACAACTTATACAAGTTTATTTTTAATATAACGGCTCTAATACCATATGGTTGATCCACGATTAATAAAATATATTTTTAAATAATAAAAACTAAAAAGTAAGATATTCATGATAATGAAAGAAAAAAATAATATTCCAACGGTTTACCTTAGTCCATTTGGCGGCCTTGATAAGATTCATTGTGTATTTCTGTTGGACACTTGGACGCAGAGAACATCGAAACACTAATAACATTCCAATGGTTTTATAAACCTTCCTTGAATCAAGTGTCTTTGTGTCTCAAAATTCATTTATAATAATAATAATAATAATAATAATAATAATAATAATAATAATAATAATAGAAAAATTACATTTTAGTCCCTAAGTTAGTTATAACTAAGTTTCGATGCAGTTGCTAAGTTATGATCGTATTCAAGTTTAGTCCCTCGGTTATGAGCGATTTGGTGAGTTTGATCCTCGACGTTAGTATTCCGTATGCAACTAATGGACAACTGTTTAAAAAAAATTAATAATAGAGGTTTAAAATATTAATTTCAAATTATAATCCCCTCACAGGTAAGTTGTTTCTCTATTTTATATGTTTAAGTAAATAATCAATATTCTCTAACCAAGGACTTTGTGCTCAAATGGCATATAGTGACTCTCCCATGGGAGTTCACGAGATCGAGCTTCAGTAGAAGTCATGTTGACTTTTTGTGCTTCAACAGGTTGACAATGTATAGATGAACAGATACTATAATCAAATAGAGTCAATAGTACTCAAAAAAAAAAAAAAATCAATATTCTCCGTATTGATGAACTAATTTAGCCATTTGTGATATCTTTATCCAAATTTGGGGATAGTTTTTTATGTAAATGTGGTGATTTATTACCCATAAAATATCATGGAATTATGCTAATCCGGGGAAAGGATACTAAGCTTGCTCATGTTATGGAGTTTTTTTTTTTTTTTTTTAACAGGAGTAATTTTTTTTATTTGTCAAAAAATTACTTTGTATAATTTAAGTTTTGTTTTATAAATAGAATTGAAATATTAAAATTTGATTTTTCAGAAAACTAGGAGTTGTGAAGTTTTTAGATGGATTTCTAAGGATGTGTCTAACTGAGTTGCAATAATCATACGAGGGTTATTAAAACGACTAGACAATAATAACACAGAGATTCAAAAATTGAAGTACACAATTGAGAAGAAAGATATTGAAATCCAAAAACTTAGCTTGGAGGTCATGGAAATGAAGTTTCAAATGAAAACTAGAGGTGGCAATAAGTTCCAAATTTACATAGGTGTTGCATGTGGTTTGGTTTAAAATGTACATTTTATTTCAAACTGATCTACTATGTATCACACAAAACTTCTTTCTAGTTTAAGAATTTAAAAGTAAAAATTTCATTATCTAATCAATTTTATAGGAAAAACATCAAAACTGTTGTAATTCGGCCTATCAACTTGTTAGTTCTCGCGTGATAGTTGTACGGTAACGCATCGATTGTATGTATGAAGAATATTGCAATATGGAATGGAAGAGTAGAGAGAAAAATATAACACAAGAATGTAGAACTCAAGAACACAAGTTCACCCTTTCATTATGCCTTGAACATGTATATATATACATCCATATAACCCTTCATTTTCTATAACATAAATAATGGAATAAATATAAGGCAAATGAAAGGTCTTGTGATAATGGCCATAATAATAATAATATTTATAACACTCCCCCTTGGCTATTATCAAACTATACTCATGCCTCGTTAAAAACCTCGCTAGAAAAACCCAGTGGGAAAAACCTAGACGAGGAAAAGAGTACACGAAGTATGTTGATCCATGTGTTGCATCGGTTGCCTCATTAAAAACCTTAGCCTAAGAAAACCCAGTGGGAAAAAAAACTTAGCCAAGGAAAAGAGTACAAACATAAGCCTTCTGGGCATAATCTTCAAGATTTCAAGAGTCTTCAGGACTATCCACTCAAGTGCACCAACATCGGTTGCCTCATTAAAAACCTTAGCTTAAGAAAACCCTGTGGGAAAAACTTAGCTAAGGGAAAAAGAGTACAACCATATGCTTTCGTAGCATAATATTCAGGATATCAAAAGTCCTCTAGATTGTCCATTCTAGCACAGCTAAGCGTTGTCGCTCCCCCTGAAGATAACAATCTTCTAAGCCCACGCATCCCAATTTTATGAACATATTACACAAAAGTGGATGTAGGCAGAGACTTAGTGAACATATCTGCAAGATTGTTCAGTGGGGAAAACATTCTCAATAAGAATTTTACAACTCTTCTAGAGTTCATGTGTGTAGAAGGATTTAGGTGCAACATGTTTTGTAAGGTTCCCCTTAACAAAACTATTACTTGCTTGTGAAACACAATCTTATTTGTCCTCATATGGGACATTGGGGGTAAAAATATAACATAACCAGTTCTGGACTTGGCATCATAGGGATAAAATAAAAGAGCTAATGCCCAAGTTGCCCATCAAAACCACATATTGGTTTCTCACATAAACGTCAAAATCTTTGTACCTCGAAGGTGTTGGAGGATATGTTAAATACCATTCCAATTTTTATTGTAGGGAGAAGCACTAAATCTTGCTAGCAATTTCATCGCAAATTCAATATCAGGCCTGATGCGATTATGGAACTTCTAGTTCAATAATAGTGCTCCAATAGCAATGAAGTAATGGACTTCCGGTCCCTAAATATCCTCATTATAACCTTCGAGTCTAAATGGTCATTTATCTACTTCAAGAGATTATTGGACAACCGTTTGTGTGATAAGTAAATAATACTTTTCTATATAAAACATCTTCAAGATATTTTTCAAGTAGACTAACTGGTGTATAAAACTTCTTCAAGGAGAAGCTCGATCTTCAGGTCGAGACAATACTTGGATTTCCAAGTCTTTTATTTTAAAACTCCATCTTTCGGCATGAGCTAATATCACCAAGCTCTCTATGTGTTTCAATGATATTTAAACCGTCAATATCGACTGAGATGATAAATAAATAACTCCATTAGCAATTCTTTAATGAACACATAATGGTACATATTATTTATACATTCCTTCTTCGGGAGGAAAACACTCAGTCAATAATATTCAAGTCATACAAAGACTTTAGTAGTTTAATGATACACGTTGAGATTTTCACTTTCCACATTCCAAAAGTGTTGAATCCATCGGAGATTTACAAATAAATATTAGTGTCTAATGACCAGTAAATTACGGTCATGACGTTCATCAACTGCATATCTAAATTCATAATTCACTGCCAATAATGTTAATTTGTGGAACGTAATGCCATATGTTGTGGGAGAGAATATTTGATCAAAATCAATTCAGGGTCTCTGCGTAAACCCTTAAGCTACCAGTCTCGCTTTATATCATACCACCATATTGTTTGTATTTCTCTTTCGTACAAACACCCATTTGTAACCTACAGGGTTAACATTAAATGGTGTACGTGTTATAAAGAGAATACAGTTTTAGCGAGCTGAGCTGTACATGCCTTAATTGCTCTTTTATACATAAAAAAATCAAGGCACTACTGGTGCCTAGCTCTGGATCCAGATTCTCATATACTAAGAGCAATTTATAAGGCAATTGTGTTGTCGACAACTATAACATTTTTCATAAATTTCTCCCATATATATAAAATAATGGCAATTTCTAATTCAACCAGACTCTAGCCATTTCCCAAAGGTATTTTTATCTAGTCGTTCCGCATCCCAGTATTATGATTTTGGGTGCACCTATAATTTTACTGGGGTTTTTCGCCTTCCAGACGAATGTCTTCTGGACGAATATCTGCAGGACATACTTCTTTAAGCGATTTCAAGAATGACACCATTTTCTACTAGATTTAGCTTTCCGCGGATTATACCAACATGTCTCCACGCTTCTGGCGTCAAGGAGCATTGGTAGATATATATGGTCCAAGTTGGGGAAAATATATAGGACCTAGTCACTCATGAGTATATATATTGGCAGATTAATTATCTACTGAACTTCTAGTTCAGTTTACTTCTTCTAAACTTCTAGTTCAGTCTACCTAGTACGTGGATTTAAATATTGAAGATCAATCATTCATAGAATTTCTCGGCATTCTATAAAATTTGAGATCTTATCTCCCCCTAATGCCGTGAAATGATCTTCATAAAGTGTGCAGTCAGCGTACCTAATTATATATTGATCCCTTATCATGAGCTCTAAGAATTTAAATAACAGACAGAGGTTTATAATCAACATATATATGCCCACAAAGGTACGCTATGGTGGTGATATAGGAAAAAGACTGCACACTGTGAATAAAACGCAGATGGGAAATGTTTGGTTTTATACCACGTACTAGGTTCTAGGGGAAATAATTATGATATGCAGTAGGTCAGATTGTGATAACCACAATAGCATATAAAACTGATGTCCCCAACAAGAAAAAAATATATAATCAGATATGAAAGCGTACATATCAATTGATATTACAAGGGTACACAACAATCATAGGGAAGCTGTGAAGCTTGTCAAATAAAATATATCTTCAAGATCTCCCAAAAATTCTTATCCTCAACTTTACATTAGTTCACTCACTGGTTTGGGAATTGCTTCGTGCAAATTCACATGATATAATTCATTCCCTCATTTGCTTCGGGCAAACTAATATGAAATAATTTAGTCCTTCGTTTGCTTCAGGCAAATTGATATGATATGATCCATTCTATCTTCCAAACCAATAACATCTAAATCAATCATATCATGTATGTCATAAGTCAAAGATCATTCTTATAAAGGAGTATACCACTCCTTAAACAACACAGAATTGCACTAAGCCATAGTCGGAGAGGGATTTGTCATGTTGACATCTTAAATTTAGTCAAAAGATGATTATCATAATTTGTTGATAATAGCAATCCTTCCGGGATTGATATAAGATTTATGGAACAAATAATAATTCAATTTTGAATTAGCAGCCAGTCAATTGCATACGAGAGTTATGTTGCATGCATGAGAAAAATTTCCATATATAAATAAGCATGCAAACTAAGAGAATTAAATCTGAGAAGTAAACTTCCTCTGGAAAATAAAGTTCCAGAAAGTAAAATTTCAAGAAGTAAATCGAGAAGCAAGATTACAGAGGTAAGCTTATAGATGTAAGCTTAGAGAGGTAAACTTTTTGAATAGTCAATTCGAGTAGTAAAATTAGCAAGAAAAATCAGCAAAGTAAAGTCACTTTGCACTCATAATAATTTGCCTCCAAAAATAACTTTGCACTCAAAAACACATTTGGAGTGTATATACTCCTCGGTTACGCAATAAGTTATTGCAGTCATGAATTAACTTTTCGAGTGCTTCAGGCATAAACTAACTTCTCGGATGCTTCAAGCATGAGTTTACTTCTCGGATACGTCATGCTTCAGGCATGAGCTAACCTTTTTGTCCATGAATATATTTTCATGAATTACTCAAACATTATCATGACACTAATCATTTCTTCATCAATACCTTATCATTTCATTATCACAATTTATCACAATATTTGCTTCAGGCAAATTAGCTAGAATCATCAAGATGATGTTCATTCTCCGATGACCAAATGCTTTGGTGTGCGGCACGTAGGGATCAATGCCCTTCAGACCCACATTGTTAGCAAATCTGCTTCTGGCTAAGATTTTGCCTCGATAAGTTTGGTCATCCTTGAATATCTTGATCACTTTATTTCTTATTCTGAGCTCGAAACTCATACCACACTGGTTATAATCTCGACCACAACCTCTTATGAAGTTACTCAACTAAGTAACATTATGTGCTTCAGGCACCTGTGCAAAATCAACCAAACATGCACTTTGATTCTTCATCAACAACTAGTTATGTTTCTTAGCCACAAGAAGTGCTAAAATCACCTTAGGATGCTTCTCATAATTTGTTGTCTTGTACTACTGCTGGAGTACAAATTACTCACACGAAAAGTTGACAATATCTTTTCAATTAAATATTTCTCTAAAACTTCTTGTTTAGAGTTTCACTTCTGAGACTATTTTGCGCAGAGCTGAATTATAGTCAGTTACTGACTTATAATCTTAAAACTTAAGATTAATCTAGTCAAATTGTGTCCGAGGAAGGACAATAGATGACTACTAGTCAAAATGGTCCTTCAGGGACTTACATAACGCAATAGGGACTTTTTCAATCAAATACTCATTTTTAAGATCGTAGTTCAAGTAGTGACGTATGAAAATGAGAGCTTGTGCCTTCTGGGCATCGGTTCTCTATGACTTAGCAACAAAATTTTGGCTCGATTTCTTAGATGTCAAATATATTTCAATATCCAAAGCCCAAATAAAATAATTGCTATCGACATGAGCGAGCTCAATAAAATCACATTTGACAATTGAATACGTAATCTACAAAACATATATTATATGTTCTCATATACATTCATAATATCACATGTTTATAGCAAAATAAGGAATCTAACATCTTCTAGATGCAAAATGAACTTTCCGAGATGAAGTCAAAAGATAAAATCAGAAAACAAATTGATCTTTCGAATATACACAAAAACCGAAATGGTGCAACACGAATTGGTGAGGCAAACACCAAATTGAAGCAACAAGCATCGGCTCGTGTTTATACCATCAACTCGTGCTACAAGCAACAAGGCACGAATCGGTGCGAAAACATCGAATTGATGCAGCAAGCATCGACTCGTGTTTATAGCATCAACTCGCGCTACAGGCAACGAGTGATGTTTCATTCTCCAATACACCGAATTGATGCTCCCAAGGCATCAATTAAGCTTTAAAGTCTTACTCACTCTTAAGCTTCCACAAAATAAACTTTAACAATCTTAATTAAAAACCATTCATTCATTGCCTAATCGGCACAAAAACTAATTGCTAATCACATGCAAACGACATATCATAAAAACATAATAATGCACTACATCATAGGGTATATAACATACAAAGTATGCGAAATGAAAATAATATGTATACATACATTGCATCTTCATACGAAAAGCCCCATCTATTTACACAAACATATATATCACATGCTTTTCTTTCAATTTTAAGAATCAAAAATAAAATTGGAAATATATATTCAGGAATTTACACAATCATATATATATGAACCGGTATGTGCAATTTATATTTCAAATTTTAGAATCAATATGTATCATATCAATCATGTATTTCATAATCATATCAAGAGGTGTAGAATCAACATGTGCCATATAAAAACATGTATTATATGAAACCTATGAACATGTTTGCCTAGTATAAAAACATGTATTATAACATGTCCGAGCATACCGTTCACCGAGGAATATGTTGGCGATTCGTGCTGATAACGTGTTGTAATTCGGCCTATCAACTTGTTAGTTCTCGCGTGATAGTTGTACGGTAACGCATCGATTGTATGTATGAAGAATATTGCAATATGGAATGGAAGAGTAGAGAGAAAAATATAACACAAGAATGTAGAATTCAAGAACACAAGTTCACCCTTTCATTATGCCTTGAACATGTATATATATATACATCCATATAACCCTTCATTTTCTATAACATAAATAATGGAATAAATATAAGGCAAATGAAAGGTCTTGTGATAATGGCCATAATAATAATAATATTTATAACAAAAACAATAATATTTCAAGATATCAATACAAGTTTACAAGATGAATATTTCAAATATAACAACAATTGAGGTCTCAATCATATACACAAAAGAAAACTAATGAATTCATACGCTATAACTTAATTACATGACTCTTTAATTACTATTATTCGAAAACATTAGTAAACATATTATAACCATATCACTTTCAACAAAAAAAAAAAAGTTTTATTGACTCATTAATATCTCATTAAGAAGACTTAATTTATTTTACTGTTAAAATTGTTAGGACATCATTTTTATTATTGATTATAATTATCTATAGCAATACTCATCTTTACTACTATTAAAATGCGTACTTATTTTGATTATATTAAAAATAATCATTTGTATTTTATATTAATTATTAATATTTAAAAATTGAAATATGTATTTACTTATTTTAATTTTCGTGTTGGACATTAATTAAATCGTGCAATGTGTTGATTATAACTAGTTGAATATATATATATATATATATATATATATATATATATATATATATATATATGTATGTATGTATGTATGTATGTATGTATGTATGTATGTATGTAGAAGAGCGCTCATATGTGGTCATGTCATTAGGTGTGGCGTTGTGGTCGTATCTGTGTCGTTAAATCAGTTTAATTTAACGGCGGTGGCTAATTTTGAGGATTTTTGGATTTTCGCGCGTTTTGGTAAGTGGGGGTGTTATGGTAATTATAGTGGCCATTTATAGCGGTCGGGTTCCAGAATACACCAACAGTGTTGACAACATGCACCAATAGTGTATTCTCGAACACTGTGTGGTGTATTTTTTCATATCTAATGGCACGTTTTTGGTGATGCATACCTAATTTGTGTATGTTTTTTGCTGTGCATTTCATAACATGGATGGTGTATATTTGTATAACAATTGGTGTGGCCGCACTGACCACACGGGAAGGCGTTGTCGCACCCGAACTTGGCACCAATTGGAATCTACAAATATACCAGAGTAAGGCTACTAATGCACCAATTACACAAATAAAACACACCAACAATGTGATTTCCCTTATTCCGGTGCTTTATGACGAGTTTACCCTTGCAATTCGCTAGGTAGGAGAACGTGTGCGAAAATACTGAAAAAATCTTGATTAATATGATTCATTGGATCTATATAATCTAATGTCTTGTAATTGACCATATATATATATATATATATATATATATATATATATATACACACACACACACACCAAAATTGTGTATAGATATTTATATAATATATTAGTGCATTTAATGACGCCATATTAATTATTAAAAAGGTAAAAATTAACTAATGTTTTTCTTGCAAATAATAATCTTTAACATAATTTTATTTTGTTATAAAATAAATAAATTTCTCAATAATTAATATTGTGTAAGATTATTTTACGTGAGATGGATATCAAATATGTAATATTTTTAAGGAAAATGTAAATTTTTATGAATCAATAAATATATTCTATGCCTTTTGGTATGGCTCTCAAGTTTGTCCAGGCAGATGCTGCGAGCACGGCGCAAAGCCGCTGGATCTCTATCAATGAAAATGAGTGATCTTCTAGGGTAGCCTCCCTCCATTCCACCAAAAAAAAAAAAAGTATTACACAATCACTGAATTTTATTAATACATTTTAAGAAACAACTTATATCTTTTTATTAGATTTTTTTTTTTAAATGCTACTGACTCTATTACATTATAGTATTTGTTCAAACATACTTTCTTAACCTAATGGAACACAAAGAGTTAGCAACATCTCCACTGATTAGCACAAGGTGCTTGGCTTATTAAAAATATAATACTTGTTGACTTATACAAAATATTACATTTTCACTATAAAAAAAAAAAAATTACTCCAAATATATTTTAGATTTGTCTCTTTGATCTCACATGAATTTTTATATTTTAAAAACAAGTCTTATGCAGATAAACTCTTTTGTTTTTTTGTTTTTTTTTTTTTCAAGTAATAAACCCAAACTTTACGAGAAAAATTATCAACAGTAGACATAAAATATCTATGACTTTCAAGAGACGGGACTTTAGTCAGTCTCCATAAATCATAATGTATATATTCCAATACATCTATGGTACGTGTTAGTCAAAAATACAATGCTCACAAAATTGTAAATTGCTCATGCCTAAATCACCAGGAAGCCTTTCAAGATATGCATGCCCTTCTTGTACGTGGTGAATAAGTCGATTTACCTATATATATATATATATATATATATATATATATATATATATATATATATATATATATATATATATATATATGGTTGCATTCTAATACAAACGCCCTTAAAATACAAACGTGCGGACAAAATGTAGCCATAGGATGAGATAAGATGAATGGATTAGATGTAGTGTAACTTTGGACACGCGGATTGCTAATTAGAGTAAACAAGGGCAATTATGTGATTGCACCCAAAACTTTAAAAAACGTAAGAATTCTATTGCCTATAATATGCTATAAATTAGGACGTAAAATATTGGTATGATTAGAATACACAACCGTGACTGAACTCACTTTCACGCCCTCGACAACTGCTCCATCGTGCTTCCATGGACGGAAGAACAGACTCCATGGACAATGCAACCCTACGAAATTACGGTGGCAACGCAGACACCATGGAGGATGCCAATTCAGGTAATTACCCCCTCCACTTAACCACTATAATGGTGCCAATTGATATTAATTTTTGGGGGTCCGTGGTTATGAATATTTGAGTGTCGACGCATTCGTAGCAGAGGTTAATAGCGCACACGACATTGTATGAATCTGCAAAAAAATATAAACTATGGAGTGTCTACAATGGAGGTAGGGGTTGTAGCGTTTCGTGATACTAGTGCACACCGTATTAGTCTCGTATGCACACATCTGACCGTAGGTTTATCAAAGGCGCATTCACAGACTGTGTCGTTCATATCATATGCAATAATACCCATAGTGCACACCATACTGCACTCATATGCACACAGCGGATCGTAGGCTTATGCATGGGCGCATTCACAGTTTATCACGTTTATATTATATGAAATTCTAACCGTGCTGCCATTGTCAAACAATGCTACTAATATTTACGCAAACCACTTTTGAGTTATAGGCGAAGAGCATACCAAAGCAGAGCAACCGATTGCGAAATGAGCATATTACTAGATGGGTCGAAACAGTGGTTACCTACTTGCAGACGAGTAGCCCCTCATGGTTTAAAACACTATGAATACTAATTCAATTTGAAGTTGAATTAAATACTTGTCAAACTTTTGCATTTCACACATCATTGGTAATTAATTTGTTCAGCTATGCACACTGACTACCACCATTGTGCACCCACAGTTTTTATTACTAGCCCTATAAGCTAACAGTCACCTTTTAATGTGTTCACCCATGCACACTGCCCACCATCGTGGTGCACACACAGTGTTTTACTACTAAGCATATAAGCTAATAGTCAACTAGTTAATTCGTTCACCTATGCACCCTGTCTACCACCATTGAGCACCCACGGTTATTACTAAGCCAACAAGTTATAAGCCAACTGCTCACTACTGTGGAATTTATTTAGTTTTTACCAATGTATGAAATGTATTCAGCTGTGAACGCATAGTATTTAACGCCAATGTGCACCCACATATTTAACAATAATCGTATACAATAAAATTAAACTAGGCTGATTTTAAATCTTATGAGTGGAAACTAATTTATTGATTTGAGACATTCACATTGAGCACAGCCATTGCCCACACACGTTTGGAACTAATAACTCCTGTAAGCTAATAGTAAACTTGTTACATGAGCTTAATTTTTTTTTTTTTTAAGTTTTTACCCATGCTTGATAATTAGTTCGTTGTGCGCACATATAATTCAAGCCAATTGCCAAGACCTAAGCGGGTAAGATAATATTCAACTACTATCTCTTGCGAAATTTCTCTACTGACGTGGGCAGTTTGTCGACATGTACGGCGCGTGCTCACAGAGGTATGCAACTGTGCACACGATCCCACCCACGAACATTACAAACTACTGTTGCATAAAACAAACAGAATTAGTTTAGAAGTGTAGGGTTGTGCACCCCGAATTATACCACTGTGCAATTCGACAAACACAAATGCAACCCAACCAAAAGTAGACACCAGAATTGCACTAAACGAGAACCAATTAATACCATAAAATTTTCAGTAATAAACACACAACCAGCTGAGAAGAAATAAATGTCCAAAGGGACCCCATGCGGGTACACGAGTGCAGCCCGTACATAGCAAAAAGAATGAGAACTCAACAACCTAAGTCGTGGCTTAGACTGCGCCCTCTTCTTCGCTCTAGGATACATATCATCCTCCTCGGGAGTGAGTACATGCTTAGGGGCATCCCCCTGCCGAGGCTCTTGCTCCATGCTAGGGTGGACTCGCCTAGGCGGCGACATAAAGTCACTATCATCCTCAGATATTCCCGAAGGACCCGCATCTAACTGAGCGCGCTTGGATTTTTTAGCTGCACAAATAACACAACACGCACAAGCACATGAGGCAACAACAAAACCAGGAAACACAAGAATGACACCAAACTAATGACTATGCACACAGTTGCACGCAAAAGTGCACACAACTGAGTACAATCACAAACAAAATAACCACACCATAGATGACAACTCGCAAAGAACCTAGGTCACATTTAAAAACGTAGAACATAAACCGAATAAATGCACCCATTTATTCACAAGCATGCACATAAAAAATTCATTAAATTACTTTATAACACACCCACATAATTAACCAACTCTAGAATTGAACTTACAAATGTCATTTAACAAACTGTGCAGACAAACATCACAGCAAATGCACCCATTTATCCACAAACATGCAAACAAAAAACCCATTACCTCAAAACACAAACTTTCAACTAGCCAAATCTTGAATTCAAATTACATATGTCACTTCCTAAAACTGCCCACACATAAATACCAGCAAGTGCATCCACTTATACACAACCATGCACTCATCAATTCCATTACTTTATGACACAACTTTGCAAGAAACAGTGACCTACACTTGAACATACAAGTGCCACTCAATAAAACTATGTACACATAAATCCCAGCACATGCACCCATTTATTCACAAAGCATGCACACACAAAAAAAAAAACTCATTACTTTATACCGCAACCTTGCAACTAACCAATTCTTAGATTTACACTACAAATGCCACTTACTAAATCTGTGCACACATAAATTCCAGCAAATGCATCCACTTACCAACAACAATAAAAATAGGAATAAAACGACCACATCAAACCCATTACTTTACGCACACAACAAATGTCATTCGACTTAAATTCGAAAATTAGAAATGTACTTAATATGCAAAAAAAAAAAAAAAAAAAAAAAAAAAAAAAAAAAAAAAAAAAGACAATATGCCAACTCCAAAAAATTCCTTTAATTTCAATCCATACTCTTGAAAGATTAGAACAATGTCTAGCAAGGATACTTTATACCATGGTCTGATGTTCAGCATTTAGACAGAACAATTTCAGCTATTGAGAATTAGTCTTTACCATCATAACGAAGGATTTGTCTTAGGACATCACAAAACAGTATACATTTTACAAGAAAAAAATAAAATTCAAGTACTCAAGAAGTCTCATATATGCTACTGAATATCAGAACCACAATTAAAAGCCCCAAAATGGAAACTCAAACATGGAAATCTGCAAAAGGAAAATTGTGGTTTAGACCCAAGCTATTTTATTATTGTGTTTTGTCCAATTTCAGCATTCTACATCCAAATTCAGCATTCTACATCCACGAGGGAAGTGATAAAACAAGCTGTTAGTATACTCACACTAGAACCACAATCTATAAACCCCTTATATTTCCGCCTCACCCGCCCCCGTGAACCACCGTACGCAACCCCCAATTAATCCAGGAAACCGAACCACCGTGTACCACCGCCCCAGCCCCGCGCGACACACCGTACACAAAAAACGAGCAAAAAAACGCAAGGTAGAGAAGGGGGATAAATACCTGGACCTACAGCCCTAGAAGGTGGACCGCGACGCTTTGCTCCACCGCGAACCCCGCCAGCGACCATCGTTCGTACAGCTGATGACGAACCCTTTCGACGGCGTGGAAAGCGTTGGAAGACGCAAGGTCACGACAGAGAGAGACCATTCGTGAAATTCTTCTTCCAAACAGTCCGTGAAACTCGAAATTACGGATGGTGATTGAATTACAATAGGATTAGAACCGATTAACCCAAAACACAAAACCCCCAAAATACCCCCTTAACATAAAACAGGCAACCGATTTAATAAAACATGCCTCAAATTAGAGATTAAATCCTGGCCATCCAATCTTAAAATCCAACGATCCCAACGAATTCACATGTTTGTATTTTAAGGACTGTTTTTATTTGAATATAATCCTATATATATATATATATATATATATATATATATATATATATATATATATATATATATATATATATATAGGTTCAGGTTCGGGTGCATTTCCCGTGCGGTTGTGCGGGTGATTACTGTGTGCGAGTTTTGTACTTAATGTGCGTGAGTTTTGTACTTAATGTGCGTGAGTCTTGTGCTTAATGTGCGTGAGATTTGTACTTAATGTGCCTGAGTGTGTAATGTTTAATGTGCGTGGGTTTTGTACTTAATGTGCTTGAGTCTTGTGGTAATGTGCGTGAGTTTTGTGCTTAATGTGCGTGAGTGTGTACTTAATGTGAGTTGTTGTGTGAGTTGTTGTTAAAACTTTAAAGTGCACGAGTTTTATGCTTAATGTGCGTGCGTTTTGTGCTTAATGTGCGTGAGCCGTGTGCTTAAGGTGCATATGTACTTAATGTGCGTGAGTGTGTACTTAATGTGAGTTGTTTTTAGAACTTAAGGTGCGTGTTTTTTTGAGCTTAACATGCGTGAGACTTGTACTTAACATACATGAGGCTTGTGCTTAACATGCATGAGACTTGTACTTAACATACATGAGGCTTGTGCTTAACATGCGTGAGGTTGTGTTCTGAAGGTGTTTTGTTTGCCTGCTTACGTGTGTTGTGTACTTTAAGTGCGTCAGATTAATGCTTAACGTGCGTCCACCCGCACAACCGCACGGTAAGCCTCAAATGTACGTGAACCCTACCATATATATATATATATATATATATATATATATATATATATATATATATATATATATATATATATATATATATATATATATATATATATATATATATATATATATATATATATATATATATATATATATATACTTTTGTTCAAATGCGGCCGTGCGGTAGCTTGACAGAATACACCAACAGTCACCAATAGTATTAGGAAAAAGCACAACAATGAAATACACAAATACACCAAAAAAACACACAACACACCCAAAAAAAAAAAAAAATGCACCATATAACACACATCCCCTAATGGTGTATTTCCGAACACTGTCTAGTACTTTTATTCATACTTAATGGTGTGTTTTTTGTGATGCTTACCTAATTTGTGCATGTTTTTTGTTTTGTGTTTCCTAACATGGATGGTGTATATTTGTATAATTATTGGTGTGATCTCACTGACCGCACGGGAAGGCGCGGCCGCACCTGAACTCAACTATATATATATATATATATATATATATATATATATATATATATATATATATATATATATATATATATATATATATATATATATATATATATATATATATATATATATATATATATATATTGGTTTCTGTGAGAACAGGTCTTCCCGGGCGGTCAGCGCGACATACACCATTAGGTATGCATAAATGCACCATACAGTGTTCGAGAATATACTAGAATGAAATGCCAAAAAATGCACCACAAAAAAAAAAAATTACACCACACATAATGGTGTATTTTCGAACACTGTGTGGTGCATTTATGCATACCTAATGGTGTATGCCGCCCTGACCGCACGGGAAGACCTGTTCTCACAGGAACCTGACCCTATATATATATATATATATATATATATATATATATATATATATATATATATATATATATATATATATATATATATATATATATATATATATATATATATATATATATATATATATATATATATATATATGGTTGAGTTCAAATGAGGACAATAATATATAGAGGACTGTGAGGACAAATAATGGGCACACAACAAATTAATACCAGGCACACAACTTAATACATAATGGCACACAAGAATAAATGTAAGCATCAGGTTTCGAACCCAGGCTATATAAATTAACAAATCTAGCACGCGACATACAAACTGTGGCACACGACTACATTCAGCTATGCACACAACATACTGGCTAATGGCACACACTACATCTGTCCTCACAGTCCTCTATAATATACTTGTCCTCATTTGAATATATATATACACACACACACACACACACACACACATATATATATATATGTGTGTGTGTGTGTGTGTGTATGTGTGTGTGTGTGTGTGTGTGTGTGTGTATATATATATATATATATATATATATATATATATATATATATATATATATATATATATATATATATATATATATATATATATATATATATATATATATATATATATATATATATATATATATATATATGCGAGTTCAGGTGCAGCGGTGCGGCATCACCAATAGTTCAATAAATATACACCATCAACGTTAGGAAAATACACCACAAAAAACATAGACAAATTAGGTACGCATCACCAAAAACACACCATTAGGTGTGAGTAAAAACACCATACAGTGTTCGGAAATACACCATTGGGGGTGGTGAGTTATATGGTGTATTTTTTTTTGGGTCTGTTGTGTAGTTTTTGATGTTTTATTGCATTTCATTTTTGTGTGTTTTCCTTACACTGTTGGTGCATATTGTTAATACTGTTGGTGTATTCTAAAATTCTGCCGCACCGCCGCACGGGAAGACCACGCCGAATTTGAACTTTTTCCTCTCTCTCTCTCTCTCTATATATATATATATATATATATATATATATATGTATGTATGTATGTATGTATGTATGTATGTATGTATGTATGTATGTATGTATGTATGTATGTATGTATAACGAAAAATAGAATTTAATTTTAGAAAATTAATTCCAAACAAAGAGCTTGGTACAAAACTAAACTTATTTATATATAAGATAAATAAATACGAAAAAAGGAGAAATCTGAGTCATATGTATTCACACTCTCTTTAAAACTGATTCGCTACATCCCAAGTATACTAGGAGCATTATAGCGTTAGTCTCCGAGGATAAAACAGATTACACTTCATAAATAAATCTGATATGTAACCCCATAACCTGGAGTTTAATTCTCAAAATTAAATCTCTGATACGTAACCCCATAACCTCTCAATTCCTACGAATCAAAATTAATACTACCCGCATGTGCAGCCGTATATGAGTCACGCCTTTTCAAGCTCACTTTGGGACTTGAATAACAGCCTCTGTGCTATACAATTCAATCTCTTTTTAAAAGGCTCTTGTATGTATAGTGGTGCAAACCCACTTCCCAAACCAATGTGGGACAAGTGCTTTTCCAAAGCCTTTCCACCTTAATTTCCAACTCAAATGGGTCAATTTTGAGAATCAATTTCTTATTTACCCTGTAACACCCCACTTTTCTTATACTTAATTACAAATTTAAACCAATTTAAGTTAAACTAAGCAGCGAAAAATCATACTTAATTAACAAACTAGTGGGAATGTCACCGCCACAACCACCTTTCCACGTTGATTGCACATGCTAAGGATAGAACTAAATCAGCGAGTCAAACTAACATTCGAAATTACTAATTCAAAGTAACTTGGGGAAAAGTACCCCGGTGTCTATCACCAAACAAAATAACATAAGTCTACAACCATAATCCATAACATCATAAAATAAAATAAGAGTTTAGACTAATAGATCAACTACACTAGTCTAACTCGAACAACTCTTAAACGCTAGGCCCACCTGAAAGGGGTTTTGCAAAACAACAAGTAGACAAGTAGGAAAACACCCATTAGCACGAAGCTAAGTATAACCACACTCAACCCTGTAAAATACTACAGTATATACTTTGAAAAAACATTTGATCACATTCTCAAATTAAACTATTCAATCACTTAGACAAACTTTAAGATAAACCACAAGCTTTCTATATGCTCGCAACCTATAATATCAACAGGCATGCTTCAACAATAAACAACTTAACAACATAATCATACTACACATAATTAACATAGCAAAACTCAACTCTTTAGAACAATTCCTTAACAATCTCATGCAATCAAGATCTCAACATGCAATTAAGAGATATTAACTTCAGTTTACAACTAAGGCAACCAAACTCAATATACAAACTCGGGTAATCATTCTCGATATGCAATCAAGTGAAAACATTCTAAAATGCAATCTCGTGCAACACTATACTCAAATGCAATGAAATACTATAAGTATACATATACTCTCGTTGTAAAATAGAGTACTTTTCTGTGGAGGTTTCTTAGAGCCACAAGGACTCGCTTGCTTTCATTTCTTAGAGTCACAATGACTCATTTTCTTAGAGTCGCCATGAATCACTTTCTTTACAAATGGACGAGGTAGGAGCTTCACCGTATCGTGAACGAACCTATCCAGACACGGCGTCTAGTCGACCTAATTACCGTCTCGTCCATCGAACCACTCTCTTGGTTCTATGCTCAACTCTGTGGAATCAATTATCGAACTTTTAGCGTGCACACCCCCTGACCAGGATTCCAAGCCTGGCGGACAGTTTCCAACCTCGTAACGTGGGAATACACCGCGTTACAAAATATCGGATCGCAATATCCGGTCAACATCATCCGAAAGGACATAGTCTCCCAACAGGTCCTCCAAAACCTCACATATATAGATAGATAATATATGTATATTTCTCGTGCACCAAACTTATGCATGTCACAACTCAACAACTTCTCAATGCAACAAGGTAATGACATACTACATGCTCATGAATTTTAGAAAATAATACTTAGGCTCACATTGGCCATTTATGCACTTATAAAACATGATATACTTGAAATGCAATTTACTGTACAACATGCTTCAAATCTATATATCACAGTGAACTCTAAAAAACACACAATCATGCTTGGTTTGCAACATATCATACTCTGTATACTTTCACAATTATAAGAAACTATAATTTCCATTGAACATAAAACACATTCTAGTCATGCTTCTCTAACAATTCTCATTCACAAAATGTTCATGCTTCTCTATTCAATACACAAATAGCATCAGGAGGATAAAACAAAGCAAATCTCATAGGCAGTGAACTCAAATAACATTACTGTGAAGCATTTCATCACAAATTCCATCATAACATGCTCATTTCTAATCCAAATTCAACGAAATAAAGGCCAAACGTGCGTCATAACGGTCCCAAGGTACCGAGCCACAAAGGCCCATGACACCCGGTCCGAAATGACACGTAGCTGAGCCACAAGGGCCCAGCCACTGCACAGGTAGCCTGCAACGGTCCTAGCGGCAGGGCAAGGGGAGTCCCACCGCCTGGAGCCGTCCAGCGGCGGCTTAGAGCCACGGCCCTTGCCTAGGGCGGTCCAGCCACGGCTCCCCTCGTGGGTCGTTGGCTAGGTCCGTGACTTCCACTGGTGCACACTGTGAGGTGCACCAATGACTCCTTCTTCACCTGTAATGCAAAACCAGACAATTTTTCACTTCCTAAACATCAACAAAACATCATACAACATCAACAAGTCATCTAATAACTCAAACACACAACAATCTAGCATTTCTACTCATTTCTACCTATAACACAGTGGCTTCACAAAGCCTAAAATTAAGATGGGAGTCCATGGGGTTATACCTTGAACATCCTTGTTCTAGCCAAAACCATTTCTAAGCTCTTATTCTTCACCCTTCATCTTCCTTCTCCAAACCAAAACATAGAAACAACTTCACCAATTCCACTCACAAGCACACAAACAAACCCACATAAATACATCATTTTAACAACTTAAACTATAGAATGGAATGGAAGAAGTGAGGAGGAAGCTTACCAAATCTTAGACTAAGGCTTGGAGAAGAGGAGCTTTCAAGATGAAGAAGATGAAGATGATAGGGAGATGTAGAGAGAGGCATGAGAGAGAGTTGCTGATTTCTTGGAATGAATAGTGCACAAGGGAAAAAGCTATCTCTTATACTTAGGATTTGGGGGTAAAAATGTAAAATAAAATTGTAGGGTTCACCTTGCATCATGAACCAAAGTCTAGAAAGATGATTTTTGAATAACTTGGGGTCAAAATAGATTTTCTAAAAAATAGTTTTAATTAAAACACTTGGTTCAGGTTTCACAGGTTCCTTTCCGGATTCACTCAGATTGACTTTTGGATCAAAAACTTGGTATGCAATGTACCCGAAAATCTAGGATTTTAGATTTAAAATGAGTTCGGGTGTTGAATTCATTTAAAATGTAACTCAAAATAGTTTATTCAAACACCGATCTCATCGCAAAAAATTTTATAGAGTGAAAAATGGCTATTTCGGAATTCTTAAAATCGAATTTATAAAATAAATTTTGGGTTGTTACATACCCATTATCTGTTTTGAGCTTACAATATATCGATTTCTTCATTTCACTACGAAGCCTGCGAATCCACTTTGACCCGACCGAAATTGAAAGTGGACCACACATATATTTGTACCACAAAATAGCCACTTAAAATGACATTTTATGTTAAAAATTTCAACACTTCTCACTCATATCATATGCACCAGATGCATATGCCATAATTGAGTGATATCAGCATCAACCACCGATGAGGACATTGCTACTAAACTTGTCATAGTATTGCCATGCAAAACATACACGCTTTCAGAGAGAGAACCTTTCATTAAAATAAGAGAACTCTTAATCACCTTTAAAACTCCACCTTCATTTGTGTACTTGCACCCTAGAGATTCCATGGTGCCCAAGAATATCAAGTTCCATTTCAAATCAGGAATATACCACACATTGGTAAAAGTCCTGACAATGTTGTAATGAGTTTTAATATGAACATTTCCAACTACACTAACCTTGCATTGAGTATTAATGTCCATCTAGGCAACTTCACCATTAACTTTTTCAAGGGAAACGAGTTAGTTTTTGTGAAGACACTTGTAGTGGAATGTACAATTAGAATCTAGAATAGATAACAACGCATCACTTCTGTAATCACTTTCAACAACACTAGCTTCAACAGACTTCTGTTTATCTTCCTTCTCCTGTTTATTCTTCAATTTAAAGCATTCAGACATATCGTGCCCAAACTTCTTGCAATACTTACAGGATTTGTTGGGCTTTCGTCCTCTAGACTTGTACATGTGCTTCTTATTTTTATTATTTGTCTCAAGTGAACGCCTCCTAACAGTCAAACCTTCTCCTTTGTCCTCAGAATAAATTTCTAAGACAATTTTTTCTTTGGACAATAGGTTTGACTTGACATCATCAGAAGTAAGGGTGTCACTAATACTATACAACATAATTTCTTTAAAATGCTTGTAGGACTGCGGGAGAAAGACAAGCAATAAAATAACACGATCATTATTATCATCAATATCAACATTTTCCAAGTCGTATAGAATATAATTGAATTCATCCAAGTGAGACGTAATAGAAGTGTATTCTGCCATACGGATTGTGTACATCTGGATTGTTTACATCCTTTAGACGCAACTTGTTCACTAGAGATTTGGTCTTATAAAGCAATTCTAACTTGGACCATAATTCTAACGTAGTCGGCTGGTCGAATGTAAAACCTCTTTAGACAAGCACAGTTGAATGGTTTAATGTTCATTGTCATCTAAATCTTCTCACTGCTATTATATCATTGCAGTCGGCTTCTTCTTTTTCTCAGATAGTGATTTCTTCAAACCGTTCTGGGTTAGACCAACTAAACCCTCCAAATTTTCTCGTTGAACCTCTCGATATCAAACTTGGTAAAAACTGACATATTCAAAAATAATTTTTTTTTAAAAAAAAAAACTTCAAAAAATAATTCTTAATTAAACATGGCTCTAATACCACTTGTTAGGAATATATGACAGAATATTGCAAAAACGAATAATCAAAATTGGGAATTATAGAAGTTAAATATATGTAAGGGAAAAAAACGAGGATATTATGGGACAAAATCTTGTAATAAAAGATAATTTAATTAAATATTACAAGAATGGAGAAATATAAGAAAATGGTGTAAGTGATAAGATGAATTGATTATTGGTGATGGAAATTGATATTACAAGAGCCCTATTTTTTTCTTTGAATGCTACTGACTCTATTACATTGTAGTATATATTCAAACATACTTTTTCAACCTAATGAAGCACAAAGAGTCAACAACGCCTCCACTGAGCTCGATCTCATGACCTCCCACTTGGGAGATGTCACTACATGCCATCTGAGCACAAGGTGCTTGGCACAAGAGTCCTATTTAAACTACAAAGGAAGTAACATAACAAGAGATCAGAGAGTTGCGGCCTCCATGAGGAGGAGCCATGTTTTCGGTGAATTGCAATACACGTGGGAAGAAAAAAAATCTCCATGGATTATGAGGCACAACATTTTTTTAATAGACTTGATAGCAAAAAGGCTGAGCAATGCCTAACATATGATAAATTAATTCCCAATCGAGTCATTAGGATAATTTAGATATAGCCTCCTCAGCTGTCGCTCTAGAGAAGAAAGGAGGAAAAAAAACTCTCTTTCTTGTTGTTTCTGAAATTGTACCGTGATACTTGAAAAATAAACGTTATGTGTTTTTATAAGATAATTGTGTTATGCACCAGTTTAGTTAATTAATTAAACTTGTTTATGCAAGAATAAATAATAACTGCAGAAAGCATAAATAAAATAAAAACACAAGGAAATTGTTACGCAGTTCGGAGCTCATTCTCCTACATCTGCGGGGCAACCCACGTCTGCCCAATCCACTTTAGATGTTCACCAAAGGAGTATTACAAGAGGTAAATAAATACGGCCTCCAGCCTTTACCACTACCACTCTTTCTAACACCTATCAGGACTGACACACGAATACCCGAACTATCTTCACAAGTTGCTTCAGCAGTACCACGTACTGATCATGCAGTACAATATAAATACTCTTACGAATTAAATCAGAAATTACATTTAACGTATAAATTGCTTCGTAAAATCTGAATAGCTCTCACAATGTATATCACTTAAATTAGCAGTGTCTTCATTTGAGCAGCACTCTTTTATAGCACTTCATGAGCTCCCTTTGAGATCCCCAAATGTAGCTCCTCTTCTTTTTCTTGTTAAATAAATCACTGCCTTTCCTTGTTAGAATAACCACTGCCACACTTTTTGTTTTCTTAGAAATCTTCTCACGCTGACTTCATACTCCAAGGCACATCATCTACATATTTATATCTCATGGTCCAAAAATATAATTTAACTTCAACAACTCTAATTAATTAAATAAATAATAAAACTATTTACTAAATAAAATAGCCAAAACTTAATGTGTAAATATTTTTACACTTACAATCTCCCCCTTTGACATTTTATTTGGGAAAACTTGAGTATCAAATACTTTGGGCAAGAATCAATTTAATTTTATTTATAGCCCGTAGTATAGGTACTTAACAGGACACAAAGATATAAAACCAAAAATAACAACTTAAATTCTTTTTAGACCATTTGTGAATAAAGTACCTGATTGGAATTCTTCAAGTCTTGGATCACACACAGAAGCATTGAATTCATAGCATACCACATCATATAATAACTTGTTCATGTGAGAGTAGCATAACCCGAAACATCCATTCAACTTGTTTAGATGCACCAAACAAAACTACTACTCCCCCTTACACATATAGTTCTATTATTTCCATAATGAAATCCAAAAAACAACCAAACACCACTGCCAGACTACCAAATATTTCATCATAGTCCTTACCAAAAATCCCATACTGATCCAATACGTCCAAAAAATACCATAATAATCCAAAAGATTCCAAAATCTCCAAAAGTTACCATAATACTCCCCCTTACTCCAAAACTCCCCCTTTTTGCCAAACAAATGACAAAGGAAGGTGAACATCATAATAGTGGATTAGATATACCGTGCAGACGGGGTGCCCGAAACTGAGCCGTCATCAGCATCATCAGTATCAGATATCATACACCAAGAAAAGCAATCCCATCCAAAATATTCTTCAGAAATAATCTCATCAAGTAGATAATCCAAGAAGAATCCAAATAAGGTGATAATTATAAAAGGAGACCCCAGAGATTATGATAAGCCAAATAAAACGATAACCCAACGAGATAATCCAAAAACTGATAGTCTAGTAAGAAAATCCATATATACCCAAGAAGTCCAATATAACCGAAAATACCCAATAAATACACAACTTGAATTTGTTCATAAGAGATTAGGAAGAACTCCCCCTCAAAATGTACATCGTGATTGTTTCCTTTGCCAAGAATTTCACATTTGCTTGAAGCAGTAATTGGGACTCCATAATAAGTTATTTGCTTTGTTTGAACCTGCAGAAGATTTAAAAAAAAAAAAAAAACGAGAGCCCTAGAGCCATGCACACGCAACTTGTAAACAACTCAGCAAAACACATAAGAAAAAATTCAGGAATTTTCAATTCTCAATTCGAGTCAAACAAATTATCAAATAAAACAGTAAGCACATTCATGTAAAGCAAGCCAAAGATTCAAAATAAATCGAATTCAGACATAGACACATATAAACCAAATTTAGGCACAGAGTCAGACCAGATATCACGGAAAACACACACATAAACAATTTAGGCACAGATAGCGTAGGAAACACGTAAATAAACACAAATACGGTCATGACCGGACTAAACACATAACACATAACACAGAGCAAGATTACAAATAACACTTTTATGGAGAAGCATGTAAATCAATAGGTACATTTTAAGGAGCAGATACTTAAAACATAAATGACATATAGGAGTAGCAAAAAAAAAAAAAAAAAATCAGGTAAAAAGATAAGAAAAAAATAAGATTCATAGACTAGGTATTGAAGTAATACCAACTAAAAGAGAAGAGATAGAGGTACCAATATCCTAAGTGTTTTGAAGCATTTAAAGAAGCGAGAATTTTCTTTTTTTTTTTTCCCGTTAATCTTCATCCTCCATATCAATTTTTCCATCGTGTTTTGTATCAGCTACCTCAGATGATTTGTCAATGATACTCTTAATAACATGCAGGAGGTAATCGGTACCTGAACAGATGAAATAGACACAAAGAACACAGACACAGATACAGAAGTGGGAGCATATTTAGGTATTGACACAATTTGGGATGTGTGTGGATCTGGAAAAAGAGGTATGTATACATATAGTGACACATTCCTCATGGAAAAAGCAGTACACATATGTTCAAATAAAGTGCAGGAGGTACTGAGCCAGACAAATTTGAAATAAGGACATTGTGTGAGGTATCCAAAATAACGACGGATTAGAGAAGAAAACACTTAAAAAATTTGGATATAGATGTAGGAAAACAAATGCAGTATTAAATATTAAAAAATAGGCAGAGAAACCCTAGATTTTTATTTTATTTTATTTTATTTTATAATTTTAATAAAATTAAGAGAGTGACCTGGGCAGTGTCGGGCAGGAGTGGCGGTGCAACAATAGTAGTCGGTGGCTTCGTAGTCTGCGGCATCTCCAATGATGGTGGTGACAGATGGTGACTGCAGGCATTGGCGTTGATGACCGGCTGGACACGTTGATTGCAACTTCAGGCGATGGCAATGGCATGTGGTTGGTCTCAGCAATGCTCAGTTGGTTCGCAGTGATGCAGCTGCATTGTTCTCTTTTGGCTGGGAAACAGTAGTCTGGATGGCAATGAAGGTTGGGCAGCGGGCGGTAGGCGGCTGGACAAGACAGGCTGTGAGGCATGGCTGGGTCGCGATGCATTTTTGGGGAAAAAAAATTGGAACAAGAATTTTGGTAGGTAAAGAAATATTTTAAAAGATTAGAAATTGAATTCTTGAAGGATTAAAAAAGCCTTTGTATAATTTAAGATATATAAACCTGTTCCTGAAACATTAGCAAAAGTTATGAGATAAAATAATTAAAATAAAAGGTAAATTGACTTACCTGTTACTCTTATTTGGAATCCTTAATCAGCATGTTTGCCAATTATTTTGTCATCCTTGAGATGTTATTGGAATTGATTGAGATACGAAGTCAGTTTTCCTAACCCAAATTTGTTTTGTAAAAGGCCGGATGTTCTTTTGCCTGAACTTCTCAGTTCTTTGATCCTTGTAGAAGTAGTAGCATTCAGGTCTGGTATGACCGCGTAACCTGCAATAGTGACAAACAGGATTATATAGTTTATAATGCATTTTATTTGCGCTTACTTTACCATAGGGGCGTTTCATAGTGCTGGATTCAGGGATGTCGTCTGGATCAGGTCCGGATGCTTTGACAAATACAGTCTTATCTTTTGAGTTAATTCCAGTGAAGCCCAAACCAAATTTTGCAGAAGACTTTCTGCCAGAATCAAGAATCTTATCAAGTGTTGAAGTGGTATCCATCATTTGGATTTGTCGTTTGTAGGTGCTGAGCTCCTGTTTCAAGTTCTGTACTTCTTGCTGGAGTTTTTCTTCTCGGTCGGCTGCCTCCTTGAGTAGTACATTTCCAGTTTGTACTTCGTTTTGTAGTCTTTCTTCTCGATCAGCTGCTTCTTTAGGCAATATATTCCTATCAGCTACTTGATTTTGATATACTTTATTTGCATTGGTTACAATCTCTATTTCACTAGCTAGTTTGCAGTTCATTTTTCTTAATGCTTCCCATTTGGGATACAACATATTAAATTCAGCTTCAAAAGATAAAGCATTTTGTTCCACATCTTCTGCAGAGACATAGTCACCACCTTCTGAGTCTTCAACAGGTTCTGAACTGTCAGTAAATCGTGCCGTAAATGCAACAAAATTACCCGAAATTTCCTCGACATCTGACCCAGTTGGTTCAACGTCGGGCTCGTCATCGCTCCAGGTAATGGCTGACATAGACTTTTTGCGTCGAAGATAGGTGGCGCACTCAGCTTGTACATGTCCAAATCCCTCGCATTCATAACACTTGATGCCTTTGTTGTTGGACCTTTCTTTGGATTGTCCTGGACGTGAGATAGACTGTTTGGAGTTTGACGCCCCTGTCCTAGGTGCAGTTTTGAATGACGTTGCTCCCTTTTGTGAATTTCTGTTGCGTGTGTTTTTGGATACCTGTTTCAAAATTTTGGAAAACTGTTTAGTTAAGAACGCAACTGTATCATCACTAGTTTCATCTGTATCGGATACTACATTATTTTCTTCAGCGGCAAAAGCCGTATTTTTTTGTTTTTTCGTATGATCAGTTAAAATCTCCATTTCATATGTTTTAAGATTTCCCATTAGCTGAGTAACAGATTTTTTCTCCCAGCCATCATGCTCTTGGATGGCTGTGACTTTCATTCGGAACCTGGGCGGTAAAGATCTCAGTATCTTCTTGACAAGTTTTTCTTGCGAGAATGGTTCACCAAGGACCATTGCGCGATTTGCCAGTTCCTGTATGCGTGTATGAAAGTCGATGACTGTCTCATCCTCGTTCATGTGCAGTTCTTCGAATTCTGACTGGACCAGTTGCAACTTTGACTGTTTTACCGAGGTAGTTCCTTCGTATGTAGACTCAAGAGCCTCCCAAGCACCTTTAGCTGAAGGAATACCTGCAACAATTGAAAACTGACTTTCATGCATAAGAGAATAAATTGTGTCTAAGGCTTTATCATTGTTTCCTGCATTGGTTATTTCTGTTTGAGTCCACTCAGTCTCTGGCTTAGTGACTTCTGTTCCATCAGTGCTGGAACTGGGTTTAGTGGGATATGTCCAACCTGATACCACGGACCGCCATACGGCTTCACCTTTAGCTTTTAGATGCGTACGGGTGCGAGCCTTCCAATATGCGTAGTTGTCGCCGGTCAACTGGGGAAGGGCTTTAATTCGATCCATTCTGCTATACTCAGTACCCCGTGAGATCAAACAAATAAATAATAAACTGATAAATAAAAAGAGCCGCTGAAGAGATAAAATCAAGATACACGGATTCGCCAGATCGAAAGACTAATAGATTAAGTCTACAGGCTCTGATACCAATTGAAATTGTACCGTGATACTTGAAAAATAAACGTTATGTGTTTTTATAAGATAATTGTGTTATGCACCAGTTTAGTTAATTAATTAAACTTGTTTATGCAAGAATAAATAATAACTGCAGAAAGCATAAATAAAATAAAAACACAAGGAAATTGTTACGCAGTTCGGAGCTCCTTCTCCTACATCTGCGGGGCAACCCACGTCTGCCCAATCCACTATAGATGTTCACCAAAGGAGTATTACAAGAGGTAAATAAATACGGCCTCCAGCCTTTACCACTACCACTCTTTCTAACACCTATCAGGACTGACACACGAATACCCGAACTATCTTCACAAGTTGCTTCAGCAGTACCACATACTGATCATGCAGTACAATATAAATACTCTTACGAATTAAATCAGAAATTACATTTAACGTATAAATTGCTTCGTAAAATCTGAATAGCTATCACAATGTATATCACTTAAATTAGCAGTGTCTTCATTTGAGCAGCACTCTTTTATAGCACTTCATGAGCTCCCTTTGAGATCCCCAAATGTAGCTCCTCTTCTTTTTCTTGTTAGAATAAATCACTGCCTTTCCTTGTTAGAATAACCACTGCCACACTTTTTGTTTTCTTAGAAATCTTCTCACGCTGACTTCATACTCCAAGGCACATCATCCACATATTTATATCTCATGGTCCAAAAATATAATTTAACTTCAACAACTCTAATTAATTAAAAAAATAATAAAACTATTTACTAAATAAAATAGCCAAAACATAATGTGTAAATATTTTTACACTTACAGTTTCCAATATGGAGATAATGAGTAAAGCTCTGTAGCAGTCTTGTTAGACATATAAAAAATCATATTGATTGTAGTGTAATATGTAGTTGCGGAACAAACAAAATTAAATTTATTTAAGATCATTCTTAGGGATTGGATTTTTGGCATACCTAATGAAATAACTGGGCACAATATTCATGGGAAGCTAAACAATGATAAAAATGGATTGTGAAAATGCAAATGATAATGAAACACCAAGCTAGGGGTTGGAATGAGAACATATTGATTTTATGCCAAAGATAAAGTATATAAAGGAAATAAAACTCAATCTCGAGTTCAAAGATTGCCAACACCAACTCGGTGTACTAACACGCCACTTTCGTGACCCAATGTTAGGCTGAATTGGAAGATGAGTGTTGTCCCACGTTCGTGATGCTACCGACACTTCACTGTAGGTGCGAGCAATCTTGAACTTTAAATTATCTACTTTCGTAAGTAAACTTAACGGTCGTGAGATGGGGTCTAGTGAGAAAATTGGCGGTTGAGAGACAAATCTAGGGGTATATCAACCCATGGGCTCTTTGCTCGAACGGTGTCAAATCTCATACTAGAAATGTATTGACAGTTGTGCACAAACTCATCAATATAAGAACACAAAAGCATCTCACAAGAACAAGAACCCTAAGTTGGGTTTTAAACCCTCTTATGCAATATGCATAAAATTCAATGTAAACCTCAATCCAATCCCTACACAAGACTACACACTCATCATAATAGTAAATAACACAAGAATACCCAAGATAACCAACATCAAAAAATAAATGAAGATAGACAATAATCATAAACTTCACAATAATGTAAAGATTCACAATCCAAGAGAAAACACAAGTGAAACAGTCTCTGGTATTCTACACGGCCGCCGCCTCCGTGAAGCAAGCGAATTGGAGGCGACGTCCAATTGTCTTCCCCTGCTACCATCTCCACCGTAGACAGCGTCCGCCTTCACCATTTTCTCCTCCATCTCCATCGCTACCGGTCGTTACTCCCTTATTTTCGCACTATTATTTCCCTTTACTTTGTTTTACTGGTTTAATTTTGTTTGCAGTTTCTATGTTTTTCCTCTCGCTGTTTTGAAGAGTTTCTTTTTCTCGTTTACTTGGTGAGTTCTTTTTCATAAAGCGTTAAACGATAAAACTGGTCATGGCGTATGTGAATCTCATCCTGCGTGACAAACCTGACAATGAAAAAGAGACTACTCTGAACTATGATATGCAGTTCAGCCAGATATTGTCAACAGATAGAAGAATGAAAATAGATACTCAGGTGGTGTGCAAGACTATTCAACCAGTGTTAGTCTTGGATACGCTTGACCAAATCATTAAAGAAGCTTTAATTAAGTTCCTCCAAAGAATTCAGTTTCAAATTTGTGAAACAATATGTGAATCAAGTTTTCTGTAAGGAATGTTTGACCATTCTATGGATCTTTATTATAAACACTTCAGCCTATGATTAATGAATTAGCTTCTTTATTTTCAAAAAAAAAAAAAAACATATTGAATTGTGCATAAGAAGGGGTTAAAAATGGGGCAAAATATTCTGTAAAATAAGAGTCACATATATATGTATTATAGTGTGAAAAGCAATAGTTAATCTAACTTCATAGTGGAAGGCATATGATCGAGCATACCTCTAGATGATACATTCATTTTAGGATTGCCTCAAAAAATGTAAAGGGTTAAACATTTTGATCTACCACTTAATGTCCTTTGCAACTAGATGGCTTAGTATGAATTGTAACATGAGCAGTGGAAGAACCATACTTAAATTGTCTACGTGCCATCATTCTAGGCTATTGTACAAAATTGTTATTCCCGTTAAAATTTTAATGTCACCACTAATTACCCTATTTAACTTGTACCACATCGATGTGACTTACTGAAAAATATTATTACATTCCTACATTATATTTTGTTATATATGCCAATTTAGCAATTACTAATTTCTACACAAGGCTGACTGATTAAAATATGATTTCAATATTCTACAAAGTTTAAGTGTTAATTAAAAGTCTTTTTTTTTAAAAAAATTTGATAACACCACACCATTGTTAACAGGAAAATATATCTTAGTTTGGGAACTTTTATATATATATATATATATATATATATATATATATATATATATATATATATATATGTATGTATGTATGTATGTATGTATGTATGTATGTATGTATGTATGTATGTATATGTTACGAAAGTGAAGAGAGAGAGTTTCTAATGTGCTGTCATATATTATATCAAACTCTCATAGGAATAGAAAATACAAAGCCCTATAAATAGGTACTAGAAAATTACGAATAAGAAACAAGTTTCCATATGTCCTACCTACTTAAAACCCTAAACTACCTAATATATAGAGATTCTATATATCAAATATATATTCCTTAACACTCCCCCTCAAGTTGGAGCATATATTTTAATAATGTCCAACTTGTTACACAAATGAGTGATAACCCAAAATAACTAAATAACTAATAACTCAAGTCCATTTAGGACACTCCTTTGACCGAAGACCGAACAAGCTTGAGATTGGATACTCATACTCCCCCTCCAACAAAAGCTTCGAACGCCACGAATCCCACGAACAATGGGTGAACACAAAGTGACCGAACAAGCTTGGAATTGGATACTCCCCCTGAAATGAAAGCTGTGAACGCCACCAATACCTACAGACAGTTGGGTGAACTCAACGTGGTGGACCGAACAAGCTTGGGATTGAACCTTCCCCTGAACTAGAAGCTTGGACTCCACCAATATCGCAACTCTGGGTGAACCAAAAGTGGACCGAACAAGCTTGGACACACAAGGTAAAGAAGACAAACTCCAAACTGGAGGACACAAATTCTTTATTAGCAAAAGGGAAGTATCTTGACTAACAAAAGGGAAGTATGCTCCAAATGACGAGCATAAAAAAGGAGAGACAACACCAAAACGAAAGAGCACCAACACACAAAACGAGACAGCACCAAAACGAGACAAACTAACTGTAGAACAAAAGGTAATGGTCCAAACTAAGTCCAGAACCAAGACAAACAGACTTAGGCGACCCAGGAACAAGTTGACCAAAACATTTTTCAATTGTTGGAGGAGCCTCATGCGCTAGTCAAAACGTGACGACAACGGAGCGAAAAAAAAATGAGTTATTACCATTTGAGGTTCTCCGAGTATAGTGGTTTTGCCACGTCTATCCTAAACTTTCAAAATGACCATTTATGGTCCTTCGACTTTCAAATTTAACCATTCGTGGTCCAAGTTAACCACCCATGGTCCTCTAACTTTTGAAATTTAACCAACTATGGTCCTTTCAAGAGGACCACGGGTGGTTAAATTTTGAAAGTTGAAGGACCATGGGTGGTTAACATGGACCACAAATGGTTAAATTTGAAAGTTGAAGGACCACAAATGGTCAATTGGAAAGTTTAGTACTAAATGTGGCAAAACCACTATACTCGGAGGACCTCATGTGGCATTACCTCAAAAAAAAATTTATCGTAAAGGCTCAGATACCATGTTACGAAAGTGAAGAGAGAGAGTTTCTAATGTGCTGTCATATATTATATCAAACTCTCATAGGAATAGAAAATACAAAGCCCTATAAATAGGTAATAGAAAATTACGAATAAGAAACAAGTTTCCATATGTCATACCTACCTAAAACCCTAAACTGCCTAATATATAGAGATTCTATATATCAAATATATATTCCTTAACAATATATATATATATATATATATATATATATATATATATATATATATATATATATATATATATATATATATATATAAAAGTTCCCAAACTAAGATATATTTTTTTATCATCACCTTTGATCGGTCAAGGTCTCCTATTTAGTCCCTAGATTCCCATCCATTGCCTATGCACTATGTGCCACACAAGGGGTCTTCATCACCTTTGATTGATTAAGGTCTCCTAATAACCTCCTAAGTTTTCAGTGCGATTCAAACCCCCACATTGCCGATAAAGTAAGGCTTCAGAGTGCTCGGTTGAACCAATTGAGATAGCCCCGCAAGGCTAGTTTGATAAATTTAAATTTACTATTAGTTATAATATTATCCCTGCTTTGACTGCGCTTGGTCCAGAGACCGGGCAACGCGGTCGAGGTCGCCTGCCGACCTCCGGCCGACCTCCTACCAACCTCCTGCCGAGGTGTGCAACGCGGCCGAGGTCGGCTGCCGGGGTCGCCTGCCGACCTCCAGTTGACCTCCCGTCGAGGCGGCTGCCGAGGCCTCGCGCCAAGGTCTTTTGCCGAGGTGGCTGTTGAGGTGTCCGCCGAGGTCCGTGCTAAGGTTCTCGCCGAGACCTTATGCTGAGGCGGACGGACGAGGCATGTAGCGTGGCCCTGGGGTCCGATCTTCCACCATGCTCTCGGGTCGGTTCAGCTCCATTCGTAATATATCCATCAACATTATTCAAATTTACAAAATACATCACATTGTAACAAATTTATTTTTCTTTTGTACTACAATATAACATATACATAATATCTACTCAACATAATAATGACAACATCCTCAATTATAATAGATTTAAACCTAAACCTTCCATTTTGAATTATAACAATGATTAATCATATCACAAAATATATACCTTTAACATATTTAATCTTATCATAAGAGATTACGGTGGGACGGATTGTCATTTTCCTTTAGGAATTCGTGTCTGGGATGTGACCGAACTCCAGCTATCGTGTGGTAGTGGGATCCGTTATGTCACTGTACAAACATGGAATTTCCGTTTTGCACGTTACGAAAATTAGCTTTGCTACTTCCCTGGCCTGCTACTATTACGGTATAACAACAACAACAACAACAACAACAATATTTTTGGGCCCTTAGCCATTAAAGCTTTAACAAATTAAAATCGTTTTTAGAATAACATTCAAATACAAAATATCAATTGGTAAATAATTGAGAGATAAAAAGTGGTAACTACTACTACTATTAGTATTCGGATGTGCATAACAGCTGTATCGAAGTGTCTTCCGAGCAGACTATCTCTAATGCTACCATTTCTCTTTCTCCTGTGATTAACAACTCATTGTCTATTGCCCATCATTTTGTTTTTATCAGCCTTACTTCACGGAATTTTTTATTCTGGAGAACTCAATTTGTATCGTTTGCTAGCAAAATCTTCTTGGCTATGTCGACAGCTCGTTTCCATGTCCGGGTGAAATAGCAGTGTCGGCATCCACGTTCGGCGTAGTAGTGGGTTCTCTATCCCGTACTGCATGGATTCAACAAGACCAAGTTATCCTCTCCACGTTGATTTCTTCTATCTCCGAAGAAGTGATGCATCTCGTCATTGGTCATACTAAGACACTACGTCCCAACAGGTCTGGGCATCAATCAGATAGGCCTTTGGCTCATCGACGAGGGCTCGTGCTTTCCAGTTACTTGGGCATCTTTAGGCTCTTCGGCAAGACATGAGTAGGTCGCTGATTATCTTGGCCATATGCAGGTCATCTTGAAGGACTTTGCTTTAGCTGGCCAGTCTCCCTCGACGATTAGAATTATTTCTACGTCTTCGGTGGCCTTCATCTAGAATTTCAATCCCAATTGAGCATATATAATATATAAACATAAATGTGCAATCCAACTATCTGTTTAACCTTTTAGTTGAAATAGAGCATATGATTTAATTTGGTATCAGAGATGACCACATGTCAAAGGTCATGGGTTCGAATCTTCACGCCACCCGATAAAAAAGAGACTATGGTCCACGTGTTGTTTAGGTCCAGTAAAAAGTATTGAGATGGAACACATGCTCCATTCCATCATTTATTTTTAAGAAAAAAGATGGTTTTACTCAAATTTACTTATTTATTTATTTTATATGTGAGAAATAAATCAAACCAACCTTTACAAAAAAAAACAAAAAAATGGGCAATAACTTCAATTTAGTCAGCAAAAGCTAAGGATTAATGCTACTAGAAGGACATCAAACACGTGAATATATATCAAGATTCAGACTACTATGGTGTGTTACCGTCGAACCCTCATAGTAATTTATTTATCCGTGAACATGACGAATACCTCTATTCTTGATTAAGCATTAAGCAACACCTTGAATCCTTGATAGCTTCCCACAAATTTATGGTAATATAAATTAACCCTTATATTTTCACTCTTTTTAATATTCTCGATTGTCACTCATGAATTGCTTTAAAATTAAACCTCACAAATATAAACCCTTTATTCCACCAAAAAAAAAAAACAAAAAAACAAAACAAAAAAAAAAAAAAAAAAAAAAAAAAAAAAAAAAAAAAAAAAAACCTGATCTTGCCTACAAAAAAGTGTGGCCATTTGAATCTTAATTATTCATTTCTCTTTGTGAATGTAATAGGATAAAGATCATATTTAAATGAACATTAGGCGAAAGATGATAAAGAGATGCAAGATAAAATGCTTGAGGCACCATGTTTGGTCTTTAAAGTGCATCATGGTGCCCGGTTCTTTTGACCTTTGTAATTAATATTTTAATTTCTAGGGTATATTCTTACCATTATTAGTTGATAATTCATTTTAGATTTGTTAATAAAATATATACTTGTGAAAATAAGCTGCAAATATAAACATCCTTAACCCCTCTATGTTATTATGGTTGTTGTTATGGTTTATGGAACAAAGTACTTGTTCAAGATATAGTTCAGTCCTTATTGTTAGTTAGATCAAATCTATGCTAGTGTAGTAGTGTTAAAGCTTATTAGTTCAAAGACAGACTCTAGACAAGCACTCAAGACTGAAGGCTGAACCAGATATGAAGACTGTTCATGATATAGCTCAAGACAGTTAATTTGTTACAGATTATTTCGGAAGGAGTATATAAAGCCTTGTACTCTTCCTTCCAAATCTGATGATCCAAGATTTACACAGAGAGACTTCCAGAAACGATTGAGGGCAGATTCAATGGAGCTAAACTGAGCAACTTGACGCATGAAAATTCCAGTCAAGTTGATCTTCATCTCTTGATGTATTCGGGCTAATTGATCACATGAAGTTAACTCGGAAGAGCTGCAGTTGAGGGGGGCTTCAACTTTGATTGATCAGGAGACCATTCACTGATTTTTCAAGAAGCAACTCTGCATTCACCGGCTATGGCATAGCTTGGAGATTGGAGTTCTTCGATCACATCATTCTGTTTCGGGTAAAACGTTTAACTTTGAAGTTGAATGAAGAATCGGACAACTTTTCATGTGGTACCCCCCAAACGTAGGAATTGTTTATTCCAAACTGGGTTAACAAATTCCCTGAGTTTTCTTACTACTTTGATTGACTGATTGTTGTGTATTATATTGTTTGTCTGAACTAATTAATTTTGCAACGCTATCTAAACTAGTTCGTAGGTAAAATCTTCCTAGAAGTATATGCACACTTCTGTTCATTACTTATTGATTGAATTTGCATTGACCTCCCCGAATAAGTAATTGGACTAAAGATTAGAATTACCCTAAATTTCACTTGGTACCAAAAGGGTTCCAAGAATCATCTTCTTGATTTTGGATCCTTATAACTCTAAATTTTGTGCATTGGTATTTGTGTGTATACTCTGTTTCTGCGCTAATACTCAATGTTAAAATCTTAGTTATATATATTAACATATTTTTTAAATAATGTAAATAAATTTTTTTTAAAAAAAAATTATAGTTCTAGAATTCATAGTATATTAAAAGTATAATTGGTGCCAAGAGGCCCAAGACCTTGTGGTCTAGTGGCACCAAGTTGCACTCTCATATGGGAGGTTGTGGGTTCGAGCCTCAGAGGTGGTATTGAAACTCTGTTGTAACAGAGCCAGTAGCACTCGAGCAAAAAAGTCAACATTGTGCTTCATTAGGTGAGTCAGTAGCATTCAAAAAAAATTTATTTATGGTAATAATAAAAATACAGAAGTTATAACGTTAAAGATATTTTGTTCTAAAAAAAACATATGTATATTGCGAAAGAGCTCCCAGGTAAAAAAAAATGCGCATAAATCTCCGCCATTGATTTAGTCAATATCAACTACTCTTTAAAAAAATAAAAAAAAATCTACACTTCTAATCTACAAAAATGTGCACTGGGTGGTACAACATTGTGCACTACAAGGCACAAAGATGTGCAATCGAAACATTTATGATACCAAAAAGAAGAGTTATTCGACTTCAGTGTTATTGAAGCAATTACCCTCACAAGTCCTTTGTACTTGATATGTTCAACTCACAAATTGTATTAGAAATTTAGTTATTCAAAAGACTAAATTCAATCATCCAAGGCAAAAGATATAATAAACAATGTCTTGCTAGTATGTCAACCTCAATGACATTTACTAATTTGTATGCTGATATGATCTTTAATTTTTTACCAGTACAGGATCTTCAACACTAATCATAGATGAGCTTTGCATGAGGAGAATGAAAATGTAAAATAGAATGTGTTACAAAATTGTGCACTTAAAGGCAACAATGTGCACCCGTAGGGAAAAACTGTGCTATAGAAGAGACAAAAATATGCACTCGAAGAAGGAAAATAATGCACCCAAAGACAAAAATATGAACCTATTTACACAAAATTATCATAATACCACCGCGTTTTTTTTTTTTTAAATAATCTTCATTCTGAACCCTTGATTTGGAGTAGATCAATGGACTAGATATATAGAGGTATGGAACTTTAACGATGTAAGATTTGTGAGCTAATGTACAATTGTTTCATTATAGAATACAGACACAAATTATTAATATCATTACGGCTTAAATCATTCCTAATAATGTAAAAAAACATAATTAAAACATTGAATCTTGTTCTAAATAAAAGATTAATTAAAATTAAAAATGTAACCTGGATTTGTTTATAAAAAAAAGTAAGAAAATGATTTTAAAGGTTCTTTATTTCTAAATTTCGACGCTCAAATTTGAATGCTATGTATATAAGCTGGCTAATTAATTGATCAAAGTTTATGTTAATTTTTTAATTCACTTTAACGTATTCATAGTATATGTTCAACAATTATGCTAATCTTGATTGGGATAAGCCTTGAACAGTTGAACCTAAGACATTCCTTATGAAAAATTACAGTATTAAATTTCATACTGTTAACTATTAAGTTTGTAATTCTGTTAGTACCTTTATGTTGAAAAAAAAAAGGATAAGGACAAATGAGGAAAGATTTTATAATGGGAAAATCAACATTTTGGTCCCTTAATTGCCTTTCAATTGTCAATATAGTTTATAGTTTTCAATTTCAACCAATTTGATGTTCATATTGTTGAAAATTTTGTCAATTAAACCTTTCTAGGGACCAAATTGATGAAATTTTAAAAAGTTAAAAATTACCATTTTGGTCCCAGAAAGAGTTTAATTGACAAAATTTTAAATAATTCGAGATCAAATTGGTTGAATTTGAAAATTATAAACTACATTGACAGTTAAAAAATAATTGAAGGACTAAAATGTTGATTAACTTTTATAATTGTACAAAAAAATAAGCAAAATGTAAAATTCATTGTTACAAAGTACAAACAATTACATTAACATATTTTTTATTCATGTTATACCCTTACCTTCATTGATTATATTTAGTAGATAGATTGAGGCGGGGTAGAAATGTCGCGAGAATTAAGATGGATAAAAAGCGTATGTAATTCTAGCTTTTTATATAATATAATATAATATAATATAATATAATAATTTTAGGTAATCTTGATGCTAATGAAATGATTTGGTTATCCAAAATGCAATCTTTGACCTTTAACAATATTCCAAGATTGCAAATTCACTTTTCAAACGCAACACACCTTTATATGCCTTTAATTTCTTCATTTCCACCGCATTTTTCATCATCAACAAAATAACAACAATAATAGTACATATCAATAACTTGAGGGTGTGATAGAGTGAAATGGACTCATTTATCTTTTATTAAAGGTCAATAATTCAATTCTTGACTTTGAGTATAGAAAAATCTTAAATCATGCAGAGAATTAGTTATTTTATTCGACAATAAAAATCTTAAATTACACAAAAAAAGAAAAAAAATTACCTATCAATCATCTTCATCCAAACTCTTCCTCAGTCAAATGATCAAATCCATATCTTGACCACAATCACCTTTAATAACTATAACAACATAAAGTTAAAGTAAAACCATCATTAGTAGTTACTTTTGTAAATTACATTGATATTCGTGACCTATATATGTATGTTGATGTTTATTCACCCAACATATCCCGATCGAGTTAATACTCAATTTGGTCCCTCAACTATTATGATTTCACTACTTTAGTCATCGACTTTCAAACTTGTTTAATTTCATTTCTAACTATGCAATTTTTATCTAAAATAATTCTTTGTCCAAAGTAAAATAGTCCTGATTAAAACTATTTTAGTTAACAATTACATAATTAGGAATAAAATTGAGCTAGTTTAAAAGTCGAGTATCAAAATAATAAAATCTTAATAGTCAAAGACCAAATCGAATATTAATTCTATCCCGGTCTGCTCTTTGCTTTAGCTTTCAGCTACTGCCATGGAGAGAAGAAGGAAGGAAGAGGAAAAGATAATGATTTCCCCAGGAAAGAAAAATGGACCAAAAGGCTTCTACAAACTAAACTACTATAAATGATGATTGTGATGTCACTTTACACGCGCCTTTGTGTAGTTGGTGAACTGCCATTGATCAAAGAATCAAAATTGGTAGCAATAAATTCGGTGACATATAGGATTGTTAGTAATTAATTATTTTTTGCCCATTTTTTTATCATATACATTTGGAATATTTTTGGACATGTTAAATAATCACATTCACAAACAAAATGACATAAAAAGCAACGATCGATAATAATACGTAGAAACACACATTTCAAACCACAATATTATTATTTTGGTTGTCCTTCACTGTAAGATATATTAAATATAATATATATATATATTATATATAATATATCTATGTATTTATATATAATAATATATAAATAGGAAGAGAGAGAGAGAAAGATTAGAATGAATAATGTTTATTCACTAGGATGATTTAACAAATGAAAATACACCACATATTTATACTAAGAGAAAGCTAATAAATAGGAAGCTAATGCTGCATGAGTGCATGTACTACACCTATAATCTAGGCATGTTCCACATTAATATACATGACTCACCCATGTTTGTTTTTATTAAATTCTTTGACTTGGTTTAATTACTAATAATATTAATAATAATATTATTATAACATTGCCTCCCTTAAACCAAGTTGGATGTATTGGTCATTCCAATTTTCTTCTTCAATTTGAAAAATGTCTCCGTCTTCAAGTTGGATATACTGACTTGTATTTCGTTTTGTAAACTCACTTTACTCCAATTGGCTTCTTCCCAGGAGGTAAATCTGTTAACTCCCAGGTACCATTCTTTTCAATGGCACGTATCTCCTCATCCATCGCCTTAAGCCAATGAGTTTCTGTAGCAGCCTCCTCAAAAGTTAAAGGATCACAATCTGCAAAGAGAGCAAATTGAATAATCTCTTCATCAGACAGGTCATTATCATGACCCAAAACATAATCTTGCAAGCGAGCTGGTAAATGGCGCTCGCGCTGAGATCGTCGAATTGACGATTCTAGCTGTGAAGGAGACTGGACATTATCTGGAATCGGTTGCTCTTCAACAATATTTTCAACAGCAGGAATAACAACTAAACTTTCATCTTTAGCTAACCAATCCCAAGCACCATATTCATCAAAAGTGACATCACGACTTATAACAACCTTTTTAGTTTCAGGATTGTATAGTTTATAAGCCTTTGAAGCGTCACTATAACCAATGAATATGCACTTCTCACCTTTATCATCCAATTTTTTTCTCAATGGATCTGGCACATGTGCATATGCCAAGCATCCAAAAACCTTAAGATTTCTTATAGAGGGTTTCTTCCAACTCCAAGCTTCCTCAGGTGTCATATCACGGACACTCTTAGTTGGACACCTATTCAACACATAGACAGCACAAGCAACAGCTTCTGCCCAAAAAGGTTTAGGCAGATTCTTGGATTTCAACATACACCTTACCATATCCATGATAGACCTATTCTTCCTCTCAGCCACTCCATTTTGTTGTGGAGTGTATCTAGCTGTCATCTGGTGCTGAATGCCCTTCTCTTTCAGAAAATTATCACAGGCAATATATTCTGTACCTCTATCAGATCTCAAGATTTTAATTTCATAACCACTTTGCTTTTCAACAAAAGCCTTAAATTGTTTGAAAACATCACATGCTTCAGACTTTTGCTTCAGAAAGTAAACCCATGTTTTTCTACTGAAATCATCAATGAAAGTAATAAAGTACTTACAACCTCCATGTGAGGGAACCTCCAACGAACACAGGTCTGAGTGAACAATCTCCAACTGTTTTGTAGCTCTCCTTGACTTGCCCACGGGAAAGGGATCTCTATGCTTCTTCCCAATCACACAAATCTCACATATACGATCAGAGACATTCACAACAGGTAAATTAGAAACAAGTTCCTTTCTCGCAAGATAGTTTAACCCAGAGAAATGAAAATGCCCAAACCGCATATGCCATAACCAATTATCATCACAAACTTCAGAATTAAAGCAATCAAGGAGAGTATGCTTAATTTTCAAAGGAAATAGTCGATTTTGGGACATATTTACCTTTGCAATCAAAACTCCTTTAGCATCTTCAATGGTACAACACCCCTGAGCAATATGTATCTTATATCCTTTTTCTGACAGTTGACCCATACTCAACAAATTTTGGTCTAGTTCACGAACATAGAACACATCGGATATAAAATTTTGAGTACCATCCTTCAACTGAATAGAGATTTTACCTTTTCCCAAAATTGGCACCTTTGACTTATTGCCAAATGTCACTTCAGACCGGATTGATTCATCCAGTTCAGAAAACAATTCTTTCTTACCACACATATGGTTACTACACCCAGTATCCAAGAACCATATGTTTTTATCTGCAGAAAAACTATCACTGGCCAAAAGTAAGGTTTCAGAATTCTCACCAGACTTTTCAGCAGTATTTTCAGCAATGTTTGCTTGATTTCCACAATTGTTGTCCTCATTATACCAACAATCTGCAATCTTGTGCCCATACTTGCCACAATTGTAGCAATGAAATGGAAATTTACCTTGTTTGGTATTACCTCCACCTCTTCCTTGGTTGGAGTTACCACGTCCTCCTCCTTGGTTGAAGTTACCACGACCTCTTCCACTAGAACCTCCTCTTCCTCTTCCACGACCTCTACCAGATCCTCCACCTCTTTGATTAGTGCCAGTCACATTAAGGGTGACTTGGCTCTTCAAAGCTTCTTCTGCTAGTGGTTCCGATTTTGACGCAATCCTGTCAATATGACTTTCTACCATACCTTTCAGCTCTGCAATTGATAAGAGCTCAGTTTTGTGTGACTCTCTGATCGAAGCCACCACATGGTCATACTTCATCGGCATAGTTCGAAGAACTTTTTCAACCACTGCACCATCTTCAATTATATCTCCGTATAACCTCATCTTATTCACCATATCAATAAGACGAGTGAAATACATATCTACTGTTTCTGTAGAGGTCATCTCACAATTATCGTACAACCTTCTCAACGACTGCAACTTAGACTTCTGCGCCCGATCGACTCCTTTGTGTGACACCTTTAAGATGTCCCAAGCTTGTTTTGTTGTTTGAGCACGAGCTAATTGCCCAAAAATAGAATAATGAACACCTTGGTGAATCTGACCCAATGCCAATTTATCTCACCGTATAGCGGCTGCATCAGCTCCTTCGGGTAGACCGGGATCAACAAAGCTCCAAAGATTTTGAGCTTGCAAATGTGTGGACATCATAATTTGCCAATAATTGTAATCGAGTTTCCCGTCTAATTTGGGACCCGATCATACAATATTGAAATTTGTTGCCATATTTCACTACGGGAAATATTTCGGGGTTGAAAGGTTGAATTGACTGGCTTTGATACCAAATGTAAGATATATTAAATATAATATATATATATATTATATATAATATATCTATGTATTTATATATAATAGTATATAAATAGGAAGAGAGAGAGAAAAAGATTAGAATGAATAATGTTTATTCACTGGGATGATTTAACAAATGAAAATACACCACATATTTATACTAAGAGAAATCTAATAAATAGGAAGCTAATGCTCCATGTACTACTCCTATAATCTAGGCATGTTCCACATTAACATACATGACTCACCCATGTTTGTTTTTATTAAATTCTTTAACTTGATTTAATTACTAATAATATTAATAATAATATTATTATAACATTCACAACATGCGATCTATTATTTATACTATTCTATTCCTAAAGTCTAACTTAGAATTCTAAAAAAAAAAAAACTAAGAATTCTAAAGTTCCACTAATTCTAATAATATAATAAATGTTACTCTAAATCTAATAATACAACAATTCCTATAATTAAAATTCTAATAATACAACAATTCTTATAATTAATTATTCTCATTCCTATGAGTGTATCACTCTCCATTCCACCCATAAAAAACACCTTGTCCTCATGGTGTGGATGTGAAAATGAGCATAGACACGTGTTAATAATACAGCTTGATTGAGTCGTCAAATGGAGACAGATAACTTGTGCAATAATTTGCCTTGTAATATAAATCCTTCTACCATGTGATGCATTGTCTTGGTGCATTTTGTGAACCACTTTTACTGTAGAGGTGATATATCTTTTCAATCGCATCAGTGGTGTAAGAAATGATTCTTCAAACAACAGGAGATTTTTTAGTGGCAAGTTTAAAATTTTATCCATGATTGGTTGTCCAAAATTGCAATTGAAAATTATCACAATCTTTGCAGCTTCTATTGGATCATCAAGAACTAGTCGAATAACAAAATCTATGGCCTCTTCAATAGTTGATGGAGTATCAAGATCTACTAGTTCCTCGGATACTAGATTTATTGACTCCTCAGTAATTGGTGGAATATCAGGATCTCTAGGTTCCTCAACAACATAACTCATGGAATATCAAGGTTTACTAGTTCCTTAACATCTTGTGCAATATAAAATCTATGAGCTCTTCAACAACTGGCAAGATATCTAGAGGGGGGTTTTGGTGAAGCAAACGTTAGAGCCAAGCTTGAAGGTGGATGTGGTGATGACAATTGGTCGGGAAACCTTATGTCTATAGTGCAACGTCCATCATAAATACTTTAACCATGAAGTGTGTATTTGGTTGCAATTTAGTTCGCTATGGAGTTAAAGTATATACCAAAGTTTGAATTATCTTATCATCATCTTTTAATATCTCAATATTGTATATCACTCCTTTCGTAGAAAAAAACATCATATAAAACAAACTCATATATCAAGAACCATATATGTAATACAAAAACTAATAACGACCGTAACATAATAATTTTTTATGAGATTTTTATTTTTGTTGAACTTTTTTTTCCTAAGCAAAGAACATAGTATGCTAAATGGGATTGGTAACAAAAATACAAACTCGTGGAGAGAATGCTTTCGGGTAATTGTAATTTTTTATTTTATTTTTATTTTATTTTTTAATTGATATGCAATAATTTTATGAGTAACTCTACGAATCGTTAAATTGCAAAGAAGTAACCCTTTGGAGCTCTTAAATGAAATGCTAAATTTTCAAAAGTATACAAGTCTATTCACCCCCCTCTAGATTTGTAATCCCAACCCTTCTGAACCAACACGTTTTTTCTCCGGAGGTTTTCAGAAAGTCGCATGAGCTCTGGTGGTGCATATTGACTTACTATTGCAGGTCACTATTAGGTTTTTGGGTCTTGATGCACTAAATTAATATGTTGATGTGTCCAACTGCAACTTTTTAAAGTTTGGGAGCTTAATTTACTTCTTAGATACCGTTGGAGGGTGTATTTGACCCTTTTCCCTTTGTTTATAGGTGATTCTAATTTCGTCGGGCTAATTCTAAGCCTACAAGACCTTGTCCCTAGAGGTTATGCGGATGTAAATTACGTGTTGTACAATTGCTTATAAGTCATATCATAGTCTTTATGTGTGCACAACAAATTCAATCTTAGTTTACATCAAAATTTTAAATGAGGTGATAGAAGTTAGAAATAGTATTTGGGAGTGCGTTTTGATAAATAAGATTCTAAAAAGAATTCGACCAAAGTTTGAGTGAAGGGCATTCTAGTAAATTTGAATTAAATTGGCAAACAAAATAAAGCATATTGGCATAAGCTCATTAATTGGTTCTTTCCCACAAAGCAAATAAGATAAGAATATCCGAAAAGGGCACTTTGAGCATCTTAAAGGCCCCAATAATTAAATTCAGTAATTATTTTAAATTCCTATTTCGTATCTTTACAATCTTCAAAAACCCCTCTCCCCTTTCTCTTTGACCATCGTACACCCACACACACACACTCTCTCTCTTTCTCTCTCTTCGCCGCTGCGAAGTGCGAACTTCTACAGAAGAGCAGTGACGACTCTCTTTCTTTCTCCCCCGACCTATACATACACGCAGGGGTGTACGTATCCTCCTATACTAGAGAAGAGAAAGAGCTCTAGTTGTCTGCTTCTTCTTCCTCTTTCACATCTCAACTAGTTACTGCTCACTCAAATACGGTTGACGGCGGCGGCGGCGGCGGCGGTGGCCATAATAGCCGTTTCTCAATCTCCACGACTCTGCCTGCCAGTCTGATCCGACGGCCACGATCACCACTATTACCAATCGGACGGCTAGGCCTCGGCTGTGAGGCTGTCAGCTTTATAAACGTCAGTGCCCTCCTCTTTATCATTTTTCTTTCGTGATTAATTTTCCTGACGGAGGAACTTGCCTGTTTAGCTGATCCTCTTTCTCCCCCTCTCGCTCTGTGCGTGTTTATGTGTGTATATATACGGTGTATACTCTTCAGTGTAATTAATATTGTATTTGTACAGCATTATTACGCCTGTTTAAATGTAAATGTCACGTAGCAGAAAGAAATGGTTTCCGAATTGGGTGATGATAGGCATGCACCATACGTTACTTTTGATGAGTTTCTGAAATCTGGTTGTCTTTATTTTCTGCGATTGGGTGGGTTTTGAATGCGCTTTAGTTTTTTCTAGAGAGAATTGACGGTGGTGGTGCATGACATTTCTGAATTGGAAGAAGGATTTCAAGCTGTTTGAATTTTCTTTTGTCCGGTTTATTATTTGCATGCATGGAAATATTTTTGAATTCAGCCTTTGTTTGTGAGATCTATCTGTTGAATGCTTTCAATTTTATTCCAAGTGTTTTGAATTATCTAAATTAGATGATTTTGTGTAGTTGGTGACATTTACTTATTTTGTGTAGTTCTGTGTATAGTCATAACTTTGTTAGAATATGTAAATTTTATATTTAAAGAAAGATGTTACTGCCAATGATGTTGCAGTTGACTGTTCAACGGTGCCACTGTGAACAATTTTCTTTAGGACTTCTGCAGATACTTGTATATGGTAGGGATCTCAAAGTTTGGTGTGTTTTAAAGTCGAATAACTTGAATATGCTGGTGCACATCTTTTTAGTTTTTCACTTGAATTTAATTTGATTTACATAATTTCGAGTTTGCTTTGAGATCATGCTACTTTATGTTTCCTTAAGTTGGTTTTGTTTGTCAAATAGTGAGTAAAGCTGTAAAGAAGCAGCTGATGTAGTCTGCTTTGCCCATAGTTAAGTTCATTTCTACTTATTTTGATTTTAAGAAATATGTGTGCACTTCAAAATCATGTATATTTTTGTTCCTTCATGAAGTTGTTTTGCTTTCAAGCATTGATTTGAGCTTGAGAAGAAACTGCTAATGCAGTCAGATTTTGCTAAAAGTTTTTAGTTGGTGAAAAGATGCCAAATGAAATGAGTGGAAGTGTTTTGTTCCTTCATGAAGTTGTTTTGCTTTCAAGCATTGATTTGAGCTTGAGAAGAAACTGCTAATGCAGTCAGATTTTGCTAAAAGTTTTTAGTTGGTGAAAAGATGCCAAATGAAATGAGTGGAAGTGTTGGATTTTTTATTTTATTTTATATTTTTAAATGTTTTTACCACACAAAGTTATACTGTGTTGTGATCACAACAATAGCATAACTTAAAGTGGTAAAATGAAATTCAAAACTATGGAATTGGCAATTCCCTCGGTGGAGAGTGGAGGGAATAAGTTTTCTTTAATTGCTTCTACAAAACCTTAGAGGCTAGTAATGACAACTTACTTCATGAACAAATAATGATTTTGATTCTTAAAGCCATATATTAGACCTTGCTCCACAAATTGTCTAATCTTTTATACTCCTTGATTTATAAGAATTCATTTTAATGTGTTGAGTTATTTGATGGAATTTGATCTTGAGTTTTTCATTTACTGAGAGCAAACATTATTTCTTGTCAATTGTTCATATTATGATATAAGGATTTTTCTACGATGCCTTTGGTGCCTTTTTTAGTTTCAAAAATCTAAAGGACATGGGCATGTTGGTGATTTTACACTATTTTCATTTTTGCTGAACTGGTTGAAAATTTGAAATTGCCCAAATGCCCCACCCTTTCCATTTTTGAAAAAAGGACCAAAGGCAAAGGCCTTGCAGAAGTTCCCTCTTTAATATTTTTACCTAAAATCTGCTGTTCAGAGTGGTGTGGTTGGGCTCATTTACCTGTTGAATTTTTGTGATATGCAGGCAAGAATCAGAATTTTGGAAGACTAGGCTTATGGAGTCTAATGGCCATAGACGGGGTAACAAAAAGAATCTTGTTTCTATGCAAAATGGTGAGGTGAACTCAACAAGTTCTGTTGATGAGCTGGATCCATGGACTGCTTGGCTATACAAACCCCGCACAGTTACATTGTTGTTTATTGGTGCATGTTTTCTCATGTGAGTTGCCTGATCTACATGCTATACATGCGTCATTAGGGTAAACTTTTGTTCAGAGTGGTTGATTCTTTTGAGAGATTTATTATAATGAATAGGCCACTGTTCACACTGATGTAAGGTATCAGTGATGAATACACGTATTCAACAATGAGCCAATATAAGAATCATGCTTTTCCAAACAGCCTTTGCACTTACTAGGGGTTCCACGTACCTAATCATGTAAATCTATACACTCCAACATGAAAATTATCAATTTATTGGAGTTCATTAATCATTACTGACTTTGCAAATACCATACTGTTGAGGTTCTATTCAGTAATGTTGTATTAATCTGTGGGATATTGAGATATTTCCTTTGTAGTTATTTCCTCCTCCCCCTCCTTTTAATTTTTAGTTGTTTGTTTTGTTTTAAAGGTATTTGTAGTTTTGTGCTCTTGCTTGTCTCTCTTTCTCATGCTTGATAGTCTCTCTTATTCCTGGTTAGTACTCTACTTGTGTCTCTGCCATTGATTTAACTGTTTCTTGATTTATAACAATCCTCAAAGGCTGGAATAAATTGGAGTTCTTTATGGGCATCTGCCATTGATCAATTTATTGGAGTTCATTGATCATCTGTTTCTTGATTTATAATCATCTGACATGCCCATGAAAATTATCAATTTATAATGTGGTTATAATCATCTCTTATTCCTGGTTATGATGTGCCACTAAGGATTTATAACAGATGATTAGCATTTTTATGGGCATGTCCGCTGATTCTTTCAATTGACCTGTCCTTTTTTTTTTTTTTTCACCAGTCACCACATCCTGCTTGGAAATTTCAGTGCAAGGACATAGATTATAACCACACCTATTTCGATAATTTAGTTTCTCTTCAAAGTTGAGTGTGAACAAGCGTGTATTCCTTTGCACCTAGTTAACTTTTTAGGAAACAAACACTAGCAATTACTAATCGTTTGTAATTGATCTAGAGTTGTGTTATTTCCCCCCATTTTGGATCTGCTGCTGGGTTCTTTTTTTTTTTTTTTTTTTTTTTGAGTTGCTATAATTTAAAATTTCTAGTTACTTCATCTTTCTAAATTGTGGAATCACTTTGTCCTTATTTGCTTGGATTATGAATACCACATAACCCGGAAGGGCTTACTTGTGTTCTAATTGCACTCTGTTCCTGTTGTGCTAAATTTATTTCAGTTGGGCAAGTGGAGCTCTTGATCCTGAACGTACCTCAGTTGATGATCTGGTTGCAACTGTGAAAAGGTGCGTTCATTCCCATGTTATTACATTTTTTTTTCACCTGTTATTCCACAATTTTTCAGGGAAAATTTCTAACTTATGCTTTATATGAATGTTCTAGGGGTGTCTGGGCAATGATTGCAGTCTATCTTGCTTACTCTTTACTACAAGCCCCTTCAACGTAAGTTACTGGCCATAATATTTTATCATCAACATTTTCATCGAGTTTCATTCTTCAATAACAATTTAGATTAAACTTCATAATACAAGGCCGGGGTGTTATGTCTATGGAAGGGAACTGGATATATTGCATTTTTGGCATCTTGGACACCCTGCATTTAAGTTTTTTATTGCAGAGTGATTGCTTTCTGCACCCTTAATTTCCCGGGCCTTCTGGTTGCAGGATTCTTATTAGGCCACATCCTGCCATTTGGCGCCTAGTTCATGGAATGGCTGTCATCTACCTTGTTTCATTAACATTTTTGCTTTTTCAGGTATGTTCTTTTGTCAAGGTTTAGTTTGCTTATTTATTTATTTATTTATTTATTCCTGAGTTAATGTATGTGTGCTTCCTCCTTGTCAATTCGTTAGTTTTTTAAATCAATTTTTGTTTCTGCTACAAATGTGATTTGCCTATGTATTCTTTATTTTGGTCTTATTTTTCTTTTCTGACTTCAGAATCGTGATGATGCTCGCCAATTTATGAAGTATCTGCATCCTGATCTTGGTGTTGGTAACAATTTAGGGCTTCTCCTCCAGCAATTATACATGGATTAGCTAATTTTCCTTTTCATTTTCTAGGTCCGTTGCTTAAGTTAAACTATTACTTCCTGCAGAACTTCCTGAAAGATCCTATGGTGCTGATTGCAGAATTTATGTACCTGAAAATCCCACGAACAGGTTTAAGAACGTTTATGTATGATTTCTACTTTCACAATCTTGTAATTTCCTTTTTCTTTGGGTTCTTTTTACCTTAGTTTTTCTTTTCCATCTTTTGGTTCTCAGTTTTTATCTCAAGCTCTGAGGTCTGTCTGATTCATTTTCTTGTTTGGCAGGATACTGTGTTTGATGAATTTGTTCTGGCTCATATCCTTGGGTGGTGGGGTAAGGCCATCATGATTCGCAATCAGCCTCTTTTATGGGTGCTATCAATTGGATTTGAGTCAATGGAGGTGCAAGTCTTTGCCAACTTCCCTTTAGTTTATGCGTTGGTCTTTAATCATTTTTACATCACTCCTTTAGGAGTTATTGGCAGATTATTCTTTATATTCTAAACATATATTCTTATTCTTATGCTTTCAGCTTACCTTCCGTCATATGTTACCAAATTTCAACGAGTGCTGGTGGGACAGCATTGTTCTTGACATATTAATCTGCAATTGGTTTGGTATGAATATTGAATTCTCTTTATTTTGCTGTTTGGGTTGTATGCATTTATGACTAATTCCAGAATTGTTTTGATACAACCCTCAAAAAATTAGGAAAGGTAGATTCTGTATGATACTCTAGCTCTACTAAAGTTTAGAGACAGATGATATTTGTAAGGTTGCTGAACAAGCCTCTAGTGCATTTGTGCAGATTTATGATTTGATTGTTTGTAAACAATGGTCTATGTGTTTGCTGCTTTAGAATTTTTCTTAGAAATCAGATTCTTTATGATGCACATTATTATTATTACGGAGTATTAATTTCTTAAAAAACTAGATGAATACTTGTAATAAAGGTGCAAAGAATGTTCCAAATTGCAGCGTTGTATGAAATCAAGACAAAAATACATTGACACCTCCATGTCCTGCTTTCTAATTCATAATGATGTCGGTATTGGCATAATGTGACTTTTCTCTTGTTTGGTTGCTGCGTTACTTGTCAAAATCAAGAGGAAAAAAAAACTTAAACCTCTATGTCCTGCTTTCTAATTGATAATGATGTCGGTATTGGCATAATGTGACTTTTCTCTTGTTTGATTGCTGCGTTACTTGCTCAAAATCATGAGGAAAAAAAAACTTAAACCTCTATGTCCTGCTTTCTAATTCATAATGATGTCTGTATTGGCATAAATGCATAATGTGTCTTTTCTCTTGTTTGGTTGCAGTTATTTAAAATCAAGAAAAACTCTGAAATCTCTGTATCCTGCTTTCTAATTCATTCTGATGCCTGTGTTGGCATAATCTGCCTTTTCTCTTGTTTGGTTGCACTTTTGTTTAAAATCAACTTAAAAAAAAAAACTCTCAAACCTCTACGTCCTGCCTTTTATTCATTATGATGTCTGTATTAGCATAATGTGTCTTTTCTCTTCTGCATTCACATAATAACATGCTGAACTAGTATGATAAATAATCTCTTGGTATGCTTTATAGGTATTTGGGCAGGGATGCGTACTGTTCGTTATTTTGATGGTAGAACATATGAGTGGGTTGGTATCAGCCGACAACCAAATATTATTGGTAAAGTATGTAATTCTTGAACTGTCTTTAGTCTGTGTTTCACAAGTGTTTTGAATTTTTGATGTTATATTTGAAATATTGAAGAAATTTATTTGATTTAAAGCAAATTTAGAAGAGGCCATTTTTTTTTACATATTGGCAGTTGCAAATGAGAGCATCTTGTAGATTAAACAATTTTACTATAGAGGAGATTGAATGCTGCATCTTGTCATGTTTTAGGTCAAGCGAACACTTGGTCAGTTTACTCCAGCACATTGGGATAAAGATGAATGGCATCCACTTCTTGGTCCTTGGCGTTTTCTTCAAGTTCTGAGCCTCTGTGTTGTGTTCTTGACGGTGGAATTGAACACGTTCTTCCTCAAGTTTTGTCTTTGGGTTCCTCCCCGAAACCCTTTGATAATATATAGATTAGTGTTATGGTGGCTGATTGCAATACCAACCATCCGGGAGTACAATTCTTACCTACAAGACAGGTATTTCCTTCCTTAGCCTCAAATGCAGTTACTTCTAAAGATGTTGCTTCTCCATAAGCTGATGCTTGTGTCATTCCCCTCCCTTACTGCTTTTTGCCACTGTAAATTTTCAGAAAACCGGATAAAAAGGTGGGAACATTTTGTTGGCTCTCCCTTGCTATCTGCATCGTTGAACTTCTAATATGCATCAAGTTTGGGCATGGTGGGCTCTCTACCTTTTTGTAATTCTTGTTCTGATTATGTAATTTTTGAATCTTATAACATGACTTTTGGTTTTCAACCTTTCAGGATTGTTTCATGAACCCATGCCGAAATGGTTGGTTATTCTTTGGACATCCATTGGGGTTGGGCATGTGATATTCTTGTCGGCGTGGTCATGGCAACTTATTAGGAGAAAGCAGCAATGAACCGTAGTGTGGGTGCCTAATTCATTGATTTCTTTCTGATGTTTTCCATAACTATATGTTGTAAATACCCCGTATGTTGGTAATTGTATATGCTTTATTCTATTAGGTTAGAGATCACAGATGAAGCATGTAGAGAACCTCAGTTTTTACTTCAATTCATAGATTAAAAGTTTGGCAGGTGTTTTAATCTCAGGAATTAAATTTTGTTGTCTATGGCTGGTGCAATTTTCCCTTTTCATTTTGTGTCCTACGTCCTCATTTATTGAAGTATCACTTTTACTTTCTAAAATCTTGTATTTGTACCATCTCTTAATTTTTTTTTTTTTTTTGAAAATTACCATCTCTTAATTAGTATGCTATTCTTATCTCTTTAAGAACATTTGCCAAATCACAACCTATCCTCTATTATATTGATAGCTAGTTTAAGAAAAAAAGGTTAGACAATTTCATGATTCTGAATTAAAAAAAATATTTCATATAAACACCATAAATCAGAAAAGTAGAGCAATTTAACTCTTTTTATTGATAGATTATTTGTGATAATAGCATGTGCTTTCAAAAAAGCTTATTATTAGTGTAACTTTTGCATGTAATATTTTATGTGAATGTCACATATATCAACTAAAAAAATTCATTTCTTTTTAGTGGTGGGGGTGGTGGTAGCTGATAGCATTAGCTGTTTGTAGAAAAATGTTTAGTAAATTATTTATAGTTGATTATAAACAAATTGATATTTAAAGATATAATTTATTTTTTTCTCAAAAAACTAATCAAAAAAGTTGTTTCGACCAGCTTTTTAAATTTTACTCTCTCTAACCCATTTTATTTGTTCTACTTACTATTCTATTGGTCAAACCAACTATTTCTTCTTTATTTATTTTCTTTGTGATTTTTAACTTATTTTTAAATTTGATTTTTTGTATTTAATACGGAGTAATACTTTTAGTGGACGGAGGGAGGGAGTAGCATTTTAGAGCAATAAGCTGTTACAAAAAAACTGATTAACAGAACACTCATATTGAATGTTTAATCAAGTTAAACAACTAATATATAGTGATCAAACAAGTCAAAATTGACTTATAAGTTAACTATATTACCAAATAGGGTTTAAAAATGAATTTTTAATACTAATAATAAATATTTAATCGTGGTTGAAAAACAACTAATAGGGTTGTATCCAATTCCTCATAGTTTCCTAAAACGAAAACACACATATATGTGCAGTTTCATCGTTTACATACATACACCTACTCTGGTCTCTGAAAATAGCGCAATATAATGGAGACCCTTTCTTCAAATTCAACAACTACAACGTTAACGGTGGAGGATCAGCCACCTCTCTCCGCCGCCGCCTCTGTTTGGTGTTTTAGTGATCAAGAACCACCCGTTGTTCTTGCTCTGCCAGTGCCCAATCATCATCAACAAAGGAGTGGATAAGAAGGCGGGTTGCGGCGGTATTTTACGAGACCATGTGGGGCGCTGGATCGTAGGCTTCACGTGCAATCTTGGCTCGTGCTCGGCGGAGGTGGCAGAGGCCTGGGCGGTACTTCACGCCTCCGGCAGGCGATTAACAGTGGCCCCAGAAACCTCGTTGTCGAAAACGATTCTTTGGGGGTTATTAACCGCCTTGCTGGGAGCGGTTTTGATGCTAGAGACAATGACAATATTCTGCAGCTTTGTGATTGAGAGAGAGGCAAGTTCGCAAATTTGGAGTTTAAACATGTGAGACGGGAACAAAATAGAGTTGCGAATCACTTGGCCGCGGATGCTCTTAATCATGATTTGGGAGTCGGGCTTATATTACCATGCCTCAGATTGTTGAGGACGTCGTTTGGGAGGATGGCGTTGGTGCTAGGACACCGCGGGGCGCCACCCACTAGATCTATCTCGGGTTCATCCCTCCGTTCTTCCAAAATATATATATATATATATATATATATATATATATATATATATATATATATATATATATACATTGACTTCAAATCTATTTTGCATCTCACTTTGTTATGACATAGTTTTTCTCTATATTTTCATGTATGCAGTTACCATTAATTGCATAAAATAATCTACTTCCCTTTTGATGAAATTTTGAAATCTGGTTTTATTGTCTTTATTTTTTGCGATCAAGTAGAAGTGTTTTGAATGCGCTTTAGTTTTATTATTTTTTTTTATTATTTTTTTTTTTAGCCAGAAATGAAATTTCTGAATTGAAAGAAGGATTTCAAGGCCAGTGTTGAGTTTTCTTTTCTTCCGTTTGTCATTTGCATGCATGGAAATATCCTTGAATTCAGCTTTTCATAGTCATCTCCAAATTTCTTTTTCAGCCCCAACAACCCATTTAAACATTGTGATGGAGTAGTGATACAAACCACTCCTTGTGTTTTGGATTAGCGAGCTTCCTCTCTTTTCTTTTCACCTCTACAACTTCCCAAACACAAAGCTGGCTATAATGTATATTCAGTACAAAAATAATGTACATCCAGTACAAAAATAATGTACATTATATTCAGGAGATGTACATTATTTTTGTACTGAGTGTACATTATATCGTATAATGTACATATAATACAAAAATAATGTACATTTAGTATATTAAAAATGTATTTTTTATTGTGGTCTACATAACATTGTGTGGACCATGGTCCACGCAATAATTTGCCTACTGATAGTCATTATAAATTTACTTAGAGGACCAATTTGACCCGTCTTTCCTAAATTAAATACCTACACCTTAAATACTTATGAATTTCATTGTTTTACTTTAAAAAATTTGCTAATCAATTAAATATCTATAAATTTTAATAATTTACCCTTTAGTTTTTTCGTAAATAAATTTACATTTCTTGTACATTATTTATATTTTATTTCAACTCATTTTCTTGTACATTATTCATATTTTATAAATTTACATTTTTGATGCGGCAATAATGTTATATTATATTACCAAATTAAAGTTGTCATATATATATATATATATATATATATATATATATATATATATATATATATATATATATATATATATATATATAACTTGAATCAAAACAAGTTATATATGATAAGTTGGGGATACATGGGGTGTAACCCCTAACCGAGTTAGTTGGATAATTGGTTTAGTAACTATAAGTTTTCAAGTTTAACTCCTTATGAGAGCGGTCTATCGACCTTCATGGTTTAAACCGGCTTAGAATTATATTACTTCCAATTGGACACCATTTAAATTGGGCATTTGGCCTAGTGGTATGATTCTCGCTTAGGGTGCGAGAGGTCTTGAGTTCAATTCTCAGAATGCCCCTTACCCTTTTTAATTGAAATTTAGTTCGGCTACAAACAACTTTGGGAAGTGATTTGGTTACCCAAAATACATTTTTAAATAGTGAATCTAATTTTTTTCATAAATTAAAATTAGAGATGCATTATGCGAAAAATACAATGAATCAGGATTCAAAATCCTATTCCTAGTTAGCAGGAGAAAATTTACTTAAAAGAAGTCATACATGCATGTATAATTATTTTCTACGAGGTTGAGTGATTTATACTCAGCATGTTCATGCTAATGGGTTATTTTCATTGTGTTTTAAATACCATTTTCAAGTCTGGAATGATGTGTGCTAAGAGAGCGCCTAGTGAAGGACTTAGGAGTATTGTGTTGTTTTGTTCTAGCTTGTTCTTAGCTCTTAGTCCCTATCCCTTGACCAGTTTTATGATGACAATTTTGAGACTTGTGATTATAGACTGATGTAGCTGTAGACTACCTTTTGAGATTTGTATGGTGCACAGGCACCTGGGTCTGTGAACGTCCCATGCTCTTGATGGATGATTGAGCTTTTGACTCTAGTATTTTAGCGTGGTAGTCATCCTAGTGTGGATAGTTGCGGCGGTAGCATCCGATCCCCTGAAATGCTTAGCGTGTTAAGCTTGGATCAAATATGTAACACCCCGTGTTACGGCCTTCAAACCCGGATTAATTATTGAATTAATCCCATTAACAATAGTTAAAAAAGATTTAATCTGATTAGGATTCCCTTAATTAATTAATGTGGTCCACAATGGATCGTAGACCCTTGCCTAAACTAGAACTTTAAGTCTGTTAGGAATAATGAAAGTAGACCTTTTACTATTCAGATTCTAATTAGGACTCCTAGCTCTATAAATAGGACTCTAGAAAGCATTAGAACCCTTCCCACCCATAGTTATATTACACGAAATTATTCCCAAGAGACTAGGCCAAGAGACTCCCCACCACCAAGCCTAGGGAGATCAATCGGAGGAAAATCTTAGAGACGAACCTTAATAGCCAAGGGAGGATTAATTAAGGCTAAGAGGTAACCAATGTCTTACAAAACTTATTTTCCTTGCTATATCTTGATTATTGGCTCCTTTGATGTATGATTATGTGATTGAGTCTTGATAGAGCTTTGCCTAGGGTTTATGTTGTGTTTATTTGATAGTCTTGTTAATCTTGATGTTGTGATTGATTATATGTGTGATCTTGTATTTATTTATGTCTAGAGCTTGTCCCTAGGATTTATATCGTGAATCTCGTGTTATGATATTCTTGGTATTATTGGGTGAGTTTATGTATGTTTGGGGGTTGAGTCTAGCCTAGGACTTGTCTTTAGGGCTTTGCATATAGAATTCTTGATGTTCTTGTGGTTTCGGATGCTCCTGAACCGTTATGTGATTAATGTCGAGTCTTGGCATGTTTAGGAATCGTGTTAGAATGTAATTGGAATGATTCTTGGTTTGATCTTCGTTAATTGAATCCGTGATGTTGTTGTTACGTGTCAGAATGTGTTTGGACAAGGTTTTGGGTTCCACGAATGAACCCCGAACCGGATTTTCTACCCTCGTACCAGTTGGGGTAGGTGGGGGGACGAGTCCCCACCACCTACCCGCTGCCCATACTGCCCGATTCCAGCGGGCAGCCGGCTGCCCGCAGGGCACCCGCTGGAATGAGGCTGCCCATCGGCGGGTGGTCCACCACCCACCGCCCATCCGCTAGAAAGTGGGTGTGCGGCGTGAGATTTTCCCCCATTTGATGTTTCCCCGTGTCCCCTTGTGTCTCGTTGTACCCCGTTTGATGTTTGTGAGTCTCGTACGATGTTTTGAGTACCGTTCTAGGAATTTGTGTGTAGTGTGTGTCGTTTGTTAATATGCCTTGATTGTTATTGTTGATTACATGATTGATTGATTGAATGATGATGAGTACCGTGGTCATTGCGCAATGATTGGTGTGACTGATGATGATGAGATTGTGATTGGTGGAGATCAATTGTTGGCGGAAAGCACAACGAGTGCTCGGTTATCGTGCTAAAGGCACGGACCACCCCTTAGACTTGCTGGCTAAAGGTTTGGGTCAGGGTATAAGCGTCGCGGTGTCATGTTAGAGCTATATGCGCTGACCCCTTGCTATTGGTGCTAGAGGCACGGACCATGCGAATGACACTTCGGTGCTACCATGTTTGTGGACTTGTTGATGGTTACGGAGTGGGGCATGTAGTTGCTCCGGAGGAATAAGGGAGACAATATAAGGGTGGCCTGGAGGTACAAGTTGGAATTGATATAAGGGTGGAGAGGAGTAAAAAGGTTGGAACTTGGTATAAGGTTGGAAGATGGATTGTGTGCTTTGATGATTACTTGCTAAATGATTGTCATTGGATCCCTTTGTTTGCCTTTAATGGCATCTTATGAGCCTACTTGTCTATTATGCCTTGTCTTGTGTTCTTTGGATGCATGCTAGTCTTTATGTTTGTTCTATAATGTCAAGTCTGTTGTTTTTGTCTTGAGTCTTGATCTTGGTTTAAAGCTAGAGTTGCTTAGGTTATATATGTATTCCGGTTTCCAAATGATTTTCTTATACCTACCTATATTGTACTTAACGCGTGGGAGTGGGTTACCAGCATTATTCGCTGACGGTTGTTATACCGTATGTTTTTCTGGTGTTGGCTTGTAGCTCCGGAGCGCGTTAGATGGACTCGTGGATTTAGCCTAGTATTAGTTAGATGGCTGTGAGCCTTGAATTGTATTGTGGATATTAATTATAGTTTATGCCTTATTTGGTTAGTTTAGCTTGTGCATCTAGGTTCTTAAACCTAGATGTGACATAGCACCCCGATACTTATGTTGTTAGTTTCGCTTTGTTTGGATGTTTAATGATAGATTTGTCTTTATTTCATAGGCTTTAAATGTTTTAAAAATTAGGGGTGTTACAAAATATCCAATGATTATGCTTTTAGTGCTATCTTTAAGTATCTAATTTATACTAGGCTCGAACGTTAGAATTTGGGGATGTTACATTAGGTGTCAGCTAGATTTGGTATCTACTATAAAACTTTTATTCTAAAGGCTTTGGTCGCATTCCTTGTTTCATCATTATTTCATCATTATCCATTATATTAATTATTGATAGCTAGTAGGTGAGTGTTTAATATTGTTGTATTAGTAAATCACTCTATTATTTTAAAAGGGGAAATCACCATTTTGGTCCCTCAAAAATTGTTACCCAACTATCAATGTAGTTCATAGTTTTTAATTTTAACCAATTTGATTTTTGAATTGTTTAAAATTTCGTCAATTAAACATTTCCATGAACAAAATTGATGAAATTTTAAAAATATGAAAATCACAATTTTGACCCCTAAAAGGGGTTAATTGACAAAATTTTAAATAATTTGAGAATCAAATTGATTAAAATTGAAATTTAGGAATTACATTAACAGTTGAGAAATAATTGAGAGACCAAAATCGTGATTAACTCAATTTAAAATGAAAGAATATTTTATTGGCCCAAGTTATTTTAGAGTGAAGTTATGCCCACTACTAAGATTACAAATGTATCGTTATGCTATGGACCCATGTCCAGCATGCATTGTGGACACAGTAACGGTGCCGTTAGTGGCACCGTTATCTTCCATCATTTTTTTTTTTAAAATTTTAGACCACTTTGTTATAGGAGCATATGTTCATAATTTTATTACTATATGTTTATAATTGTAAGTTCATAATGTCAGAGTTCTGTGTTCATAATTTCATAACTGTACATTCATAATTGCATAACTGTACATTCATAATTTCGTAATGTATATTCATAATTCAATAACTGTAAATTCATAATTTTCGAAGCTCTATGTTCACAATTTTAGAGCTCTATGTTCATAATTTTATTACTATATGTTTATAATTGTAAGTTCATAATGTCAGAGCTCTGTGTTCATAATTTCATAACTTACATTCATAATTCCATAACTGTATATTCATAACTCCATAACTGTACATTCATAATTTCATAACTGTACATTTATAATGCCACAAACGAATAACGCCGTTAACGGTGAGACAAAATCAATTTTTTTATAACTGAAAGGCCGCGTCGGTTTGGTCTCGTGTCCACAACATAATTTGCGCAGGTTATACATCCCAACTTTTACCGCTTAAACATCAACACCATACCGAAATGATTTGGCATTGGGGTTTTAATTTCCCAATCCAAATGGATTCCAATTTCCAACTCCAAGCGGGAAAAATAGTTCTTATGCCATGGCTACTATAAATGTCTAACTACTTCCCTAATCTCACCGGAATTCGAATTTGGTTTTTCCCTATATGTATTCCTCATTCTTTTCCAGAAAGATGTGCCCTTTCATCGTTTACACTAAGATAATGTCTGAAAATCCACCTACTCTGCTAAATATGTATCCCCTCAAGGAAAATAACGCAATGGAGAGAGTGTGTACTATTACTATAAGTCTCTTTCCTTGTGCAACAATTAAAGATAACTTGCCGACGACCAAGAATGGAAGGGATTTGGGTATTTGGCAGAGCTCATAGACGCTGGTTCCTCCCTGTCTCTGTCCCTTCCAATGTATTGCAAAACACAGATAAGTATTCAACCCGTAACCACGACACCAGAATATAATAATTCTTCACATTTAACGATGAAAGTAGAGGAGGAGAAGGTGAATAAAACCCGAACTGGGCTACGTCTGGAAGTGGGAAATCACGGGATAAATAAGAGGCTAAGTTCAAGCGACGTGAACGTGTCATCAAGGCTGTGTTTGTCTCAGATCATATAAGGATTAGGAATATAAGTTTGTCTCATATAAGGAATAGGAGTGAAAGGGAGATTAGATGCTTATAAATATATTGAATGTATCTCATCACCTGGATCACCATCACAAATAATAAAAGAATACTTTCACTCCCGTGGATGTAGGCGCATTGCCGAACTACATAAGTCTTGTCTTTTACTTGTAGCCATTATTATTTTTCTTGTTCTTGTTTAATCTCAACAAATTGGTATCAGAGCACTGTTGAGATGACCAGTTCAAGTACAAAATTCGAGGTATCAAAATTTGATGGTACAGGGAATTTTGGGTTATGGTAATCTAGGGTAAATGATTTGTTGGCGCAACAGGGTCTTCTGAAAACCTTGAAGGCGGAAAAGTCAGCTAATTTGGAAGAGAATGATTTGGAGGATTTGAAGGAGCATGCGGCAGGAACCATTCGATTATGCCTGGAAGATGGAATTGTGTATCACGTTATGGCCCTGGAAGCCCCAAAAGAAATTTGGGATAAATTGGAAACTCAGTTCATGGAAAAATCTCTAACGAACAAACTGTATCTAAAGCATAGGCTTTATGGGCTTAAGATGCAGGAGGGTTCAGACTTGGTGCATCATATTAATGTCTTCAACCAGATAATCTCAGATCTGGCCAGGCTTGATTTCAAGATTGAAGATAAGTCAAGGCGATGATCTTGCTATGTTCATTACCTTTTTCCTTTGAACATCTGGTGACTACTCTAACATATGGGAAAAACACGATTAAATACAACGAGATGTCTACGGCCCTGCAGGCTCATAATAAGCGCATGCAGAGTGTATGAGATGGATCGTCTGTTAGTGAAAGTTTGTATGCTAAAGAGGGTCAAGATCGTGGAATGAAGCAAGAGAAGGGTAATTCTGGGAGGAGAAACTCTAGGTCTAAGTCCAGAAATAGCAGGAAAATTCGGTGCTACAAGTGTAATGAGATTGGGCACATAAAGAGAGACTGTCCAAAGTTGAAAAAACAACAAGAGGCGGCAACGTGGTGCATGCTGATAACTCAGATTATAGTGAAGGTGATGTTCTAGCAGTTTCATCGAGTAAGTTGTCAGATGCATGGATTCTAGACTCAGGATGCTCTTATCATATTACACCTAACAGGGAGTGGTTCACAACCTATAAATCAGGTACTTTCGGTTCTGTTTTTCTGGGTGATGGTAGATGTCATAATATTATAGGTATTGGTGATGTTAACATCTAGATGTATGATGGTATTGTCAGAACTTTGCATGATGTCAGACATATACCGGGATTAACTAAGAACCTGATTTCTCTTGGCAGTTTGCATGCTAATGGTTTTATTCATAAGTATGAGAGTGATAAGGAAACCATTAAAATTAGTAAGGGTGCTTTAACTGTGATGAAAGGGAAAAGGATCACAGGGAACATTTATAGGTTGTTGGTGGAACACATTCTGTTGAGTCTAGTGATGATACTACTAGGTTGTGGCATTTACGTTTGGGTCACCTTTGTGAACGTGGTTTGTCTGATTTGCACAACAGGAATCTGTTAAAAGGAGTTAAATGTTGTAAGTTAGATTTATGTGAGTTCTGTGTCCTTGGGAAACAGACTAGAGTCAGTTTTTCTACTGGGCATCATAAAACTAAAGGGATTCTATATTATGTGCATTCTGATGTTTGGGGACCTACCAGGGAACCTTCAATGGGTGACTCTCGATATTATGTTACATTTTACTGAAGATATTTCTAGGAAAGTCTGGGTGTATTTCTTGAAACATAAATCTGAAGTGTTTGAGAAATTTAAGTTGTGGAAAGCTGAGGTTGAGAACCAGACTGGAAGAAAAATCAAGTACCTGAGGTTTGACAACGAGACAGAATATACTGAGAAAGAATTTCAGAAATTCTGTGCAGAACATGGAATTCAAGGGCACTATGCAGTGCGTAAGACACCACAACAGAATGGTGTTGCTGAGCAGCTGAATAGAACCATTGCTAAGAGAGCAAGGTGTCTCAGATTGAATGCTGGGCTATCTAAGTGTTTTTGGGCAGAAGTAGTGAACATGGCGTGTTACTTGATCAATAGATCACCACGGACATCACTTGGTGGCAAGGTTCCTGAGGAGGTTTGGTCAGGTAATCCTGTAAGTTTTGATCACTTACGAGTTTTTGGTTGTCCTAGCTATGTTCTTATTCCAGGTGATGAGAGATCAAAGTTAGATCTCAAGTCAAAGAAGTGCATCTTTTTGGGTTACAAGAAAGGTGTAAAAGGATATAAGTTTTGGGATTCTGCAACAAAAAAGGTGGTGATTAGCAGAGATGCAGTGTTTGATGAAAATTTCATGTTCCAGCCAAAGAAATAAGATACACTAGTTGATGGTTCTAGCACAGTAGAAGTGGATATAGATCGTGTACCTTTGAGTGAGAAAGTAGTTAATCCACCTACGATTGAGACTCAAGAAGATGTAGATTCTACATTTGCAGCAGGTTCGAGTTCAGAAAATTTACAAGATTACAGTTTGTCTAGAGATAGACCGAGACGCACTAATGTCAAACCACCTAGTAGGTATGGGTTTGAAGATATGGTCCCTTTTGCACTTCTTGTTTCTAATAATGATCCAGTTACCTTTCAAGAGGCTATTTCTAGCCAGGAGAAAGATAAATGGATGGCAGGTATGATTGAGGAGATGGAGTCTTTACATCAGAATCATACTTGGGAGTTAGATCAACTTCCTCAAGGAAAGAAGGCAATAGGGTGCAAGTGGGTCTATAGGAAGAAGCCACCAGTATCAGAAAAAGAAGGGGAAAGGTTTAAGGCTAGGTTAGTTGCGAAGGGGTTTTCTCAACAGAAGGAGATAGATTATGATGATGTTTTCTCTCCTATTGTTAGACATACTTCTATCAGATTAGTACTTGCTTTGGCAGCCATTTGGGATTTGCATTTGGAACAAATGGATGTGAAAACTACTTTTTCACATGGTGATCTAGATGAGCAAATTTACATGAAGCAACCTGAAGGGTTTGTTAAACCCGGAGGTGAGCATCTGGTTTGTCGACAAGAGGTCTTTGTATGGGCTAAAACAGGCTCCACCACAGTGGTACAAGCGGTTCGATGCTTACATGATTCAAATTGGCTATACACGTTATGAGTACGATTGTTGTGTCTATGTTAAAAGCCTTGGTGACGGTTCTTTTATTTTTCTGTTACTGTATGTGGATGATATGTTGATTGCTGCTAAGAGTATGAATGATATTACTACATTGAAAGTTTTGTTGGGTCAGGAACTTGATATGAAAAACTTATGAGTTGCACATAAAATTCTTGGCATGGAAATTCACAGGGATAGAGGTGCAAGAAAGTTGTGGCTAACTCAACAGAGTTATATAGAGAAAATTCTTGACAGGTTTGAGATGAGTAAGTCTAAACCGGTTAGTACCCCTTTGGCTAATCATTTTAAACTCTCATCTAGTCAGTGTCCTCAAACAGTTAGTGAGATTGAAAACATGGCAAAGGTTCCTTATGCTAGTGCAGTTGGCTGTTTAATGTATGCAATGGTATGTACTCAACCTAATTTGGCTCATGCTGTTAGTCAAGTTAGTAAGTACATGTCTAAACCTGGGAAGCAGCATTGGGAGGCAGTTAAATGGATTCTCCGGTACTTAAGGGGCACTATGGGGCATGGTATTGTATTTGGGAGTCAACAGAATGAGCATGTACTCATGGGATATGTGGATTCTGATTATGCTGGTGACATGGATAATAGACGTTCTACAACAGGGTATGTTTTTACTCTTGGGGGGTGGTCCTGTTTGTCGGAGATCATCGGTTCAGTCTATTGTGGCTTTGTCTACAACTGAAGTAGAATACATGGCTGTGACTGAGGCAGCTAAATAGGCTTTGGGCTTTCAGGTTTGATTAAGGAGTTGGGTATTGAGCAAGATGGAGCTCAATTACAATGTGACAATCAAAGTGCCATTTTCTTAGCTAAAAATCAAGTATACCATACCAGAACCAAACATATTGATGTAAGGTTTCATAAGGTCAGAGAGTTGGTTGTTTCTGGTGAGATTTTGTTGCAGAAAATTCATCAAGTGAGAATGTAGCAGACATGTTGACAAAGGTAGTTACTAGTGACAAGTTCAAACATTGTTTGGACTTGTTGGGTGTTTCCATATGTTAAATGAACATGGTGGTCCTAATCCAGGGAGACTATGAGATGAGTTTTTTCTCCTAAAGGGCTTATTTGCGAAGGTGGAGATGGTTAGATAAGTATTTTCTCCTAAATGGCATATTCGCCAAGGTGGAGATTTGCAGAGTTATCTTTTCTCCTAGAGAGCATATTCGCCAAGGTGGAGATTTGTTGTGTTAGTCTCATATAAGGATTAGGAATATGAGTGTCTCATATAAGGAATAGGAGTGAAAGGGAGATTAGATGCCTATAAATATATTGAATGTATCTCATCACCTGGATCACCATCACAAATAATAAAAGAATACTTTCACTCCCGTGAATGTAGGCACATTGCTGAACCACGTAAGTCTTGTCTTCTTTACTTGTAGCCATTATTATTTTTCTTGTTCTTGTTTAATCTCAACAAAGGCTATTGCTGCCCAAACATGAAATCAGAAAATACGTGTGGCCTTAGATGGATGTGGAGAGGAATAAAGCTTGCCAAAACAGGGATGAGGTGAGAGTAAGAATTTGGGATTTGGACACTCGATCTGAGCACGAGCTGAGCCCCAAGCAATGGAAGACGGGCTGCTTTTTGCTCACCACCAACTGGAATACAAAGTTTGTCAAGAGGAGGAGTTTGCATGAAGGTGACAGCATTTGGTTGTCTTGGGACTCCCAAAATGGAAGATTCTTGTTCCACAAGTTCAATACCCAACATTAGATACATATATTCAATGATTACCTACTCAAATTTTGGTTGGATCCTATCTCGGTCTGTATAGGATTTTGTTCTTTCCATTTGTATGAATGATTAGTAAATAATTTTGACTTATATCATCAACTTAAAATCTATTTTGCATTTGGTTATAGTTACAATTCCCTACTAGTATTACATTCCATGTGTGTTGCAGCGTAGTTATGTTATTTCATGGCAAATTATGCTATGCGCACGTGCGCACCTTGCAAGGTGCGCACGGCGCTAAAACGGCGTCGTTTTCCGTGAAAACGACGCTGTTTTAACTAAAAAAAAAAATTTGTTCGAAACGCCGTTAACGGCATATTCGTTATGAAATTATGAATATACAGTTATGACATTATGAATGTACAGTTATAGAATTATGAATGTATAGTTATGGAATTATGAACTTACAATTATGAACATAGAGCTTCGAAAATTATGAATGTTCGGTATGGAATTATGAATATACAGTATGGAATTATGAATGTACAGTTATGGAATTATGAATGTACAGTTATGAAATTATGAACATAGAACTCTGACATTATGAACTTACAATTATGAACATAGAGCTTCGAAAATTATGAATTTACAGTTATTGAATTATGAATGTACAGTTACAGAATTATGAATGTACAATTATAGAATTATGAATGTACAGTTATGAAATTATGAATGTACAGTTATGAAATTATGAACACAAAGCTGTGAATATATGCTCCTATAACGAAGCGGTCTGAAATTAAATTAAAAAAAAAAAAAAAGGGAAGATAACGGTGCCTGACGGCACCGTTATCCGTGCCCATGAAGCACACTGGGCACGAGCCCACAGCATAACTATCCGTTATTTCATGTGGTGGGTCAAATGACATCACTAATATTTTTTTTTTCTCATTATCAATGGGAATATATTTTATCAAAAATTTTAAATTCACTCATCAAAATATATAAAATAATTAAGGTTATATTGAGAAATTAAAATTGGACTTACTTTTTATATCATACTTTTCTCTATTCTGGTAAATTCACTGCTATATGGAATTTTCGATCACATGAAAGTGATCTTAAATCAAGTTGAAAGCAAAAAGTGGTCGAAAATAGCAACAAAGGTTTTTTCGGATACCAAAAGTGGTTAGAACAAGGCTTTCTAATTGATTTAAGATCACTTTCAGGTGGTCGGAAATTTCATAATTTCCAGTAGTGATTTAATGGTAATTTACATAATATTTTTCTCTATTGTTACAAATTTCAATGGTCCCTATTAGTGAATAATAAATATTTAATTTGTTGAATGAAATGTGGGTTTAATCAAATGGGAGCATTTTTTTTTTTCAAAATTAATTTCCTAGCCCAGATGAGAGCGGGAAAAAATATATATCTTGTTTTATGATTAGGGCTAACTAGTTTCCTAATCCCACCGGCATTGGAATTAGGTTATTCTATATATGTATGCATTTCTCATAGTTTCCAAAAATTAAAACATATATGTGCAGTGCCTACACTTTGATGGTTTACACCTACTCTGAAAATATATACTATAATAATGTGTGAGATGGAAAATAGCGCAATGGAGAGGCTGTGTTCAATGAAGACTACAACGGTGGAGGATAATGAGGCTGTAGCCGTGAATCCTCCTCTCTCCGCCGCCTCTCTTAATGATGATGAAGAAGCACCCATTGTTCTTGCTCTGCCACTGCCCAATCATCATCAACAAATTACCAAACTTACGCTTTTTTCAGGATCATCAGATCATGAAGACCACCCCACTCCCACTCCCACTGCTCTAAGTGCCCCAACAATTGAAGATTATTATTTTCCGAACAAGAATGATGGAGATTTGGCAGAGCTCATTCACGCTGCTTCCTCCTTCTCCCTCTCCCTCTTCCCGCCAACCAAGAATCGCAAAACCAAGAAACCCATCAGGAATCATCATCGTCCGGATTTTGATGATCTTATTGACGCTGCTTCCTCCCTCTCCCTCTCCCTGCCAACTAAACGCGAAAGATTGACAATTATTGGTCCCAAGAAACCACAAAATAATTCGATACAAGTAGAGGGAGTCATCGCCAAGAAACAGAAGGTGGTGGATAATCATCATCAACACTGGATGCATAAGCGCCCAAGTACAAGTGATGTCAACCTTTCATCAAGGCTGTTGCCTCTTGATACGGAGTCTGCAACACACACGGCGAGTATTAACTTACCACCTCGCCGGTCAAACCGTAATCGCAAGCACAAACAGGATGATTCATTTATTTATGGGTAATGAATGGTTTGGCAGATCGCTAGAGCAAACAATGACAGCTAGCTATGCATTCATGGAAGATACCTTAACAAATTCCATTGAGCATAGTTTTAGTCATAGTTTTTCTCTATATTTTCATGTATGCAGTTTCCATTAATTGCATAAAATCTACTTCCCTTTTGATGAAATTATAAAATCTGGTCTCATTGTCTTTATTTTTTTACGATCAAGTAGATGTGTTTTATATGCACTTTAATTTTATTCTTATTATTTTGTAGACAGAAATGATATTTCTAAATTGGGAGAAGGCCGGGTGTTGAGTTTTCTTTTCTTCCGTTTGTTATTTGCATGCATGAAAATATCCTTGAATTCAGCTTTTCATAGAGTTTTGCCTGGGCTATGCCCCACGATTTTTATTTTTAACCAAATTTTACGTAGATTTTTTTTTTTTTTAATAATTTTTACCAATCAATTTTGGTTTATATGACAACTATTAATTTGATTTGGTTAAAAAATCAATATAAGTGTTTAATTTGCTTCATTATCTTTTTGTAACTCCAAAATGCTAAAATTCAAAAAGCTACTTCAAACAACTTTTTCAATTAACTTTTTCAGAAAAGAAATTATACTAAAGTGACATATCCTTACACTACTACACAGCAGGCTTTTAACGTCGGCTAAATAGAACTTTTAACGTCGGCTAAGTTCCGTAGTTGTTACGGCCGACGTTGTAAATATTATCTATAACGTCGGCTATTTATATAGCCGGCGTTATATATTATTTAAAAAAAAAAAATAAAGTTTACAACGTCGGCTAATAGCATTTAGCCGACGTTGTATGGTATTTTAAAAAATAATTAAAACACTTACAACGTCGGCTAAATGCTATTAGCCGACGTTGTAGGTATTTTAAAAATAATTAAAATACTTACAACGTCGGCTAAATGCTATTAGCCGACGTTGAAGGTATTTTAAAAATAATTAAAACACCTACAACGTCGGCTATTAGCAATTAGCCGACGTTGTATGGTATTTTAAAAAATAATTAAAATACTTACAACGTCGGCTAAATGCTATTAGCCGACGTTGTAAACTTTATTTATTTTGTTTTTAAACATATTCAACGTCGGCTATTACTTAATAGCCGACGTTGTATGTTTTTTTTTTTTTTTTTTAATATACAGTTTATTTGTCCATTTATACCCAAAAACCTGCTCAAATCTACTCATAACCACAACCACAACATAAACCTGCTCAATTTCTCACAACCACAACCACAACCTAAACCTGCTCAATTTCTCACAACCACAACCTAAACCTGCTCAATTATTGCACCACAACCACAACAAAATATGTAGAATCTAATATTTATAATGAAACAAGTAATAAAAGTAATAAATCTCACAATTTGATACTAATTAATAATACAAGTTAGCATTATCAAAAGCTAATATCAATTTGTTTAATTTACATACTTAACCATACATCAATAAAGAAGTCGGCCCATACATCTCTTACTTGATCAATTTCTTGTTGAGTGTAGCTCGATCTACCAACTCTCTCAACAATCTACAAAGTTGATAATTATTAAATAATTAGTAAGCTAGCATTTTTAAAATTAGAAAAAGAAAGGTATTATATTAAATTACATGCCTTATCCATTCCCGCACATGCTTCTTTGGAAAGAATTTCAAGCATGTATTTCATCACATAATATCCGCATGCCATACTTCCAACTTGTTGAGCACACTACATTTGAATTAAATTACATTTAAAATTTTATTTAATAAAAAACAATAAAATATATGTAGATTTACAAATTTATAAAATACTTACCAAAACCTTAGTCCATTTTGGTGAACGAGTTGATCCATTGCTTCTCAACAACTTTGCTGAATTGACACACCTAAAATTATAAGAGATTAGTTTACATAAATACTTTATACTTTATTAATTATACATATTAATACTTATAAGTTCACATACTTTTCAACAATATCTTTGATGTTATCACGTGACTGGCCTCCAATTGAATCAAACCAATAGATTTCATTAAGTTGAGGACAAATTGCCATCAACATCCAATGATCACTACAAATCAATAATGTATTAGTTGTAAGTAAATATAATATATAATAAAAGTGTATTATATATAAGTTATTTTATTTTAAACAATTAAAACTTACTTTAAAATATATGGCGCTAGATAGCATTGTTTTTGGCCATATTGCATGGTGACGTTGATATACCCAGTCCGTTCATCTATAGTATTTGAAACTGGTTGAATGAAATGCGGATCTAAGAAGCCATATGTGGTCTTTGATGCCAATTCAAATTTGTCATAAAGACCCCTATTCAAAAATACAATCAATCATATATATCAGTAATATAATAAATGAATGAAAAATATTATATAAACAGATATAAGTAAAGAACTTAATTATTACCTTATAAAGAACTGCAATATGGAAACATCTAACGTCTCCATCCTTAAGAAACGCATAATCTCCAACGGGTCAAGTTGTAAGGGATAGTCAACATCGCCCACAATACCACGCTCCATCTTTATCACAACATTTTTATCAAGTTTGGGAATAATTTTATATACCTTTAGACATCGAGGACTCAAAGAAGTCGGATCAGCTATATTCAGATCAGCAAAAGGTTGTTGCACACCGAAATCATAAGTCATTTGTACCTGTTCAATATAACTAACAATTACTATTTTTAAAAAGTAAATTAAACACTATTTTAAAATCCAAAATTTTTTAAAATACATACCTCATCACCTTCGCTATACAACTCAACCAACTTCTTTGGCCAAATAATAAAGTTGTGCAATGCATCCCTTAACAGTTGAACCTCATCGGTAGGGAAGGGTACCCTTGCACTTGACACGAGAATTTCAGTCACGGTGACCTTCACTTGATCTGCATGTATTTGTATCCCGTGAACCCTTTCGGCCTTGTAAACTATCCCACGTGCAACTTTACGTCTAATGGGATCTTCCAAAAACAATTCACATCCGGCTCCTAACTGCATGAATTCATATTAAGAAATAGGTAAAATGTTTTTAATAAATAATAAGATTAGTTATAAATGATTACTTAAGGCCGGTAAATCAGCAAAAGGGTCTGGAGAGCTTGCTTTTTCACTTTGACCATGTGGTTGGACAGCTACACGCATGTCTTCCTCCTGCCTTGATGGTACAGGTTGAGCCGCTGGAGTCCTCATACTACTAATTTCATCCCTCATCTCTCGAATGGCTGCTTGCAAGGATGTTTTATATTCCTCTCGGGCAACCGCTAACGCCTCAGCAATTGTTGTCTGAATCATATCTTTCACTTGTGGTGTAGACTGGCTTTGACGACGTTTTGCATGACCAAAGTAGCTTTTTAAGCCATGTGCTCTACCCATGGCTCTAACATGTCCGCAATGCTCATCTGTACCTATGGCAGTAGACAATATATCTTGTGTACCGGACTCAACAAACTCTCCTTGAGAAGCTTGCAATGATAGCAAATCCTAACATATAAAAACAATATTTAATAATGATTACTAGCTATCTTAATAATGTAGAAAACTTTAACATTTTACTTACAATCTTTTCCACGATCATTCTAGTCGCTTCGTTGTTGATATTTCCTGATTTGTCCATTCTTGCCCTCTTCCACTTTTCATGTCTAGCTGGCGGAGATGGAGGAACAACTACTGACGATGGATCTGATCTTGCAGCTTCTTCTTGTTCTTTCATCTTCTCATCCATCATAATCTTCTCCAATCTCTTATAGCCTCCTCGGGCTAAATGATGTGGATGAACATTCTTACTCCGTATTTCTTGATGTTTCTTTCTTGATTCCTACACAAAAAGAAAACATTAAGTAAAAATATATATCTTTAATATATTTGAGTTAATAAATAATTGATAGAAAAATTACAATATATACCTCAAACTCTACAGTTTTATGCCGCTCCACGTACGTTTTCCATGTATTTGGATCAACAAATGTGTATTTTTGACATGGAGTATTCTTTATTGGGTCTTCATTAAGGAATATGTATTCCCTGTTCAATCTAGCTTTAAAATCTCTCCACCGTTCACCCGCATATGACATCAAAGAATCCTTCAGATCCACATCATCAGTGGGAATATCATAAACGCTCTGCAAGACAAGATTACTTATTAGAAACAAATTAAATACAATTAATTCAATAGTTTTATAAATAAGTTGCATACCGTGATATCATCCCACACCAACGCTTTACTCTCTTCTGGGACCTCTTTCCAATCTTTATATGTGATTGGAACTTTGCTTCGTGCAATCAACGCAAAGTAACTTTTGAATTGGGTGCTCCCTGGCCCAACAGCTTCGTGTTTTCTATTAAATTGAACCACCAATTTTGTTTCACCACGCCCAGAAATTAATTTTGTCATAACGGTGGCACCCCGCCTCTTCTTAGCTTTGGTATTAGTACCTTTAGCTTGGATGGTACTATCAACAGGGGGTCATTTGATGAATCCATATGCCTGTTTAGCAAAGAAATTATTAGTGAATTGACAAAAGAATAATATACATAAATATAACTGTAAATATTTAGATATAGTAAACACAAGAAGAAGTTAAAGCATTACAAATAATAATCAATTCTCCCATAGCCCTTCATGATGATCATCACGTGATGCATGCACTTCATCTATCTCATTGTCTATAATAACTGGTAATAAACTTGAAGAAAAGGGTGGTATTTCCTCAATCTCATAACTAACATCTTCATTCCCTTCACCAGTAATTTGTCTCTTTCCATGAAGAACAACAGACCATTTTTTATCACTAGGATCAGTAACAAAAAATACTTGTTTTGCTTGAGATGCCATTATGAATTGCTCATTTTTGTGACCTTCCCTGTTTAAATCGACAAGTGTAAACCCTAACTCATCAGCTTTAACACCGTGTTTACTATCTACCCATTTACATCGGAACATCGGCACTTTGAACTGAACATAATCAACCTCCCATATTTCTTCAATCACACCATAATATGACAACTCTGCAATGACCGGATTTTTATCTTTCGAACTACTGAAGTGCACTGAATTTGCAACCAAAGAAACTCCACTGTTTTGCATAGTCCTCTTTTCATCTTGTTTTTTTGTATAAAAAGAAAATCCATTTATATCATATCCAGTATAACATATGACTTGCATACAAGGACCATGAGCTAACCATCGTACTGTTTCAGAATAGTTAGTAGCACTCAGAACTTTATTCTTGAACCAACTAATAAAAGTACGATTATGTTCGCTCACAATTCACATGTCTGTCTTTCTTGGATTTTTCTCTTTAATCAGTGCCTTGTGCTCATCTAAATATGGCTCGACTTCACTTGTATTATGCAAGATGTACAAATGTGCTTCATCAATATCTTCACGAGGCATACCGGCTACTTTGCGTCCTCGAGTACCTTTCCCAGCACTTCTTCCTTCATGTCGATACTTAGAAAGACCAATAGCTTCTACCCCCGCCAAATATTCAGTACAAAATTCAGTTACCTCCTCAGCAATATAGCTTTCAACAATAGATGCTTCTGGTCGGTATCGGTTCCTCACATAACCTTTTAAGACTTTCATGTACCGTTCAAATGGGTACATCCACCTCAAATAAGCAGGACCGCACTGTTTGATCTCTCGCACCAGATGTACAACCAAATGAACCATGACATCAAAAAATGACGGTGGAAAATACATCTCCAACTGACACAATGTAACAATAATGCCATTTTGCAATTCATCTAGTTTGTCTGGATCAATCACTTTTCCACAGATAGCATTGAAAAAGAAACAAAACCTTATAATAGTATATCTCAACTTTTTGGGCAATATACCTCTAACAGCCACTGGGAATAGTTGCTGCATTAAGGCATGGCAATCATGAGATTTCAATCCCACCAATTTTAAATCTTGCACATTCACAAGTGTTCTAATATTTGATGAGTACCATTGTGGTACCTTGACTCCATGTAAACACTCACAAAAACTTATTTTCTCCTTTCTTGATAAAGTATGAGCAGCTGGAGGCAAATATGTCTTCTTATCCCCTTGGCGTGGAGCTAATGTTGCTCTTATGTTCATTTCAATCAAGTCTAATCTAGCATTGAGTCCATCTTTAGTCTTACCTTTTATATCTAAAAGAGTTCCAACAAGACTATCACACACATTTTTCTCCACATGCATCACATCAATACTATGTCTCACATTTAATGTCTTTCAATATGGAAGATCAAAAAATATGGATTTCTTTTTCCATGGACTCTTTTCATTTGGAGGTACCTCAACATTAGCTCTTGACCTCTTACCTCTTTGAGATTTAAGCTTTTGAGTTTTACCAAAAGTAACATTTATACCTTTCACACGTTCATAAACTTCAATCCCAGTCATTGGTTGTGGAGCATCTGTATAGTCTTGTTGCCCATTGAAAGCCTTTTTTAATCTCCTGTAAGGGTGAGCTCTATCAAGAAACCTCCGGTGACCCAAGTAGACTGTCTTTCTGCCATGGACAAGTTGTGTATAACATGTATTATCTTCACATATAGGGCATGCCTTATGTCCTTTGACACTATACCCAGCCAGGTTTTCATAAGCTGGAAAGTCATTGATTGTGCAAAAAAGCATAGCATGCAACTTAAAATTCTCTTTCCGGTAGGCATCAAACACTAACACACCTTCATCTCACAATTTTTTCAAGTCATCAATCAAAGGTGCCAAAAAGACATCTATATCATTACCGGGTTGTTTTGGGCCAGAAATCATCAAGGACAGTAATATATATTTGCGTTTCATACACAACCAAGGAGGTAGATTATAAATCACTAACATAACTGGCCACGAGCTATGCTTGCTACTTAGGTTCCCGTGAGGGTTTATACCATCTGTACAAAGGCCAAGTCTAAGATTTCTGGACTCATTGCCAAATTCAGGAAAAACATTATCAAAGGTTTTCCATTGAGTAGAATCAGCTGGGCGTCGAAGCTTGCCATCAGAAATTTTTTGATCTGCATGCCATGTTAAGTTTTTCGCGTCGCTTGGATTTGCAAACATACGCTTAAATCTTGGAATAATTAGGAGATACCACATAACTTTAGCTGGTGGCCCTTTCGAACTTGCCTTACCAACAACATGCTCTCGTATTTTGTACCGAGATGCCCCACAGATCGGACATGCATTCAATTCTTTGTAATCATTCCTAAACAATATGCAATCGTTAGGACAAGCATGTATCTTTTCATACTCCATACCCATGGGACACATAATCTTCTTTGCATCATATGTACTCTTCGGGTGTCCATTATCTTCTGGAAGCATATCGTTTATTAAATCAAGTAAAGCAGTAAAACTCTTGTCGCTCCATCCATTCCCAGCTTTTAAGTTGAATAATTTCAAAACAGCAGATAAGCGAGTATATTTACTACACCCGGGCCATAAAGGCTGTTTTGAATCATTTAATAATTCATCCAACTCATTTGATCCATTTGTGAACTCTTCTCCAACATCACGGAACATTTCGTCCAACCTATCTTCAGACTCATCATCTTCATTTGCTTCGTTGTCAACATACATGTTAGATGCACTAGTCTCTCTTCCCCCTTCACCGTGCCATATCCATTTTGTATAATTTTGATTAATTCCATCACAAATTAGATGATCATATATGTCCTTGGCACTTAATAGTTTTAGATTACAACACTTCTTACAAGGACACCAAAATGTTCCATCATTATTTGGAAGATGACATTTTGCAAACTCTATAAATTCTCTAACTCCGGCATCATATTCCGTACTCAACCGAGAAGCTTTCATCCAACTTTTATCCATCACAAGTCAATCTAGGATAATATTAATTCCAATTAAACTTTTGTTAACATTGATTCAACTCTATCTAAAATAATTGTTGTGGTGAAAATAGACTAGTAATTATAAATATATACAAATAAACTCTAAAATGCAAATAAATTGACTAAAATTCAAGTATACACTCCACAAAAGTGAGACATATGTCATTAGTGTGACTTAACTAAAAATTTACTCTTAGTCATTGTATAATATCTTAAGTAATTGAAATCCTTATTAATCATATTCAACATTCAACAATTTACTCTATCAAATATATAAATTATATATTTTGTTGAATAATAAATTATTTAATTTTATTGACACTCAAAGAAATAAAAGAGTAAATTTTTAATACGTGAAATATAGTCTTTTATTAAGACTATAAGTAACATATTCATAAACAAATACAATACTTTTTAATAATTGAGAATCAGATTTGGTCGATTTTAAATTTAATATTTGAGAGATGAAAACTAGAAGTATATCTACTTTTGATGTAGCATTTCACTTTTGTTTGCCTGTTTGTTTGGGGGAACTGTATCAACCAAAGTAGAATTTTATGTACTTTTAAAAGGTAAAAAGTGGGATTAATTCTTAAATTTAATTTAAGCATTTGTTTCTACTTTTTATTTTGTTATTAGTGTTGTATACGGAAAGGGAAGAAGTCAGGAAGACATATAGCACTATAGCAGGATGATGTTATATATAGATTGCTAATTTATTGATCATCATGGTGAATGAAGTATATATATACAGTTAATATCCTCCTCCTCCTCCTCCTCCTCCTTCTTCTTCTTCTTCACCTCCGTCGACGATGGTGTTGCGGCGGAGGGAGGTTGCCGGTCTGCGGCCGCGGGGAGGAGAGGTTGAAGCGGCGGCGACAGTGGGTTGCGGCGGCGGCGGTGGGTTGCAGTTGCGGCGGTGGCGGAGGAATGAAGCTGCAGCGGCGGCCTCAGAGACGATGTCGGCGGGGATGGACTGTGCGTCGGGGACGACGGCGGCGGGTTGCAGCGGCGTCGGCCGTGGTGGTCTCAGATCGGGGAAGAAGAGATGGAGGAGAGGGGAGCAGATCAGATCGAAGAGATTGGAGGAGGAGTACCGCGTACGTATAGTCTGAGGAGGTTTAATTTATTTTTATAAACTTTATAACGTTGGCTACAATAGGTAGCCGACGTTATAAAGAAAAAAATTAAAAAAAAAATATTAAAAGTATACAACGTCGGCTAGGTAGACAGCCGACGTTGTATTAGATTTATTTATTTATTTATTTTTTATTTTGTTTTATAACGTCGGCTAAGGGATTTAGCCGACGTTATATATAAATAATTTAGAAAAAGAAAATAATAAACGACATACAACGTCGACTATTAGTATAGCCGACGTTGTAGCTTACGTATTTCTTTTATATTTTTATGTTTACTTTATAACGTCGGCTATTACTAAATAGCCGACGTTATAAACTTTTAACGTCGGCTATTTATATAGCCGACGTTAAAGACCCGACGTTGTATGTGAATTCTTAGTAGTGTTATTAATTTGGAAAATGTATTCCTCTTAGCACAGGTAGATTGGAATTCACCGGTGGGTTGTATTACAAGTAATGCAACTATCTAAATTATTATAATGTATTAAAAAATCAGTTGTAATCTCACACACTTGAATGAAGTACATACACTTAGTGAATTGTAGATTGGAGAAGCAAGGACAACAAATCTTCATGTAACAAATCTTTGCTGCAAAATAAAAAGTAATGGTTAGGTTCAAGCAGACACAAGCTAAACAGTTTATCAAGCTTAATCGAAAGAATTATAAGACAATCATGGGATTCAACTGCAAAGTCCAAGTGGGCATATATATAGGGGAATACTTACAATGTAATATGATAGATGTCAATGAGTTCACATTAACATAATTCGTCAATGTTGAACTTCCAATTTTGAAATACACAAATTTTCTTGCACAAATCCATTATACTAAGTTAGACACGGCCTCAAAAAGCTTACCTATGCCAATGTTAATTTCAGCTTAATTAAAATTCAATTAACTAACCAACTTACACTAATAGAGCTTTCCCACCATTATAGGTGTTCCTATAATATCAAACAGATTTGTTAGGCAAAGTATGTGGCCCAATGGTTTAAGGTATACCAGAATGTTCACTGCCAAAATATATAAAAACATATTAATTAGAAAAATGTATATATTACAATCTACCCTAGGTGTCAACTATTTATGATTAACCACAAGATATTTTGTGGTTAAATAATGGGAAATGTTAAAAGCATACATAAACTTTTCAGCCTCTCTATGTGCTTGAAAACCTGAATAATTAAGTCAATTAGATGTTTTTTTCAAGACAAGCCAAATAAATGACTCAATAAATAAGATCAGCTTCACAACATTATTGAATTTACAACTATTCTTCTGATTCTTCTGAAAGACAAATAACTCATTCTATCAAAACCACAAACCATGAGGAAGATCACATCTTCATGCACCATTGGAGCAAAGAGGAAGCATGGTCATCAAAACAAAGGTATTTCCCGAAACTAAACACTTAACTACACTGATTACAGTTAACTTTATTCATATAATAAATCATCTGATAGCTAAACCTAGGCTTTTAGGATTAGAAACAACTTATCTGTAAATCAAATATATGACTACGGGTCTGACAGCATTCTGTGTGTAAAGAACAGTCTCCTCCAAATTAATTAATCTGCAATAACAACAAGAAAAATGATATTAACACTAACCCTAAGCCCTAGATTTGTATTTAAATATGAGAATAATTGGCGCAATCGATAAAATAGATATAGAACACAAAAATACAATAGTAGTTTGAATACTTAGCTCAAAAAATGTAATGATTCCAGTAGCTGAATGAGAAAGGGGATCGAACGACGTCGCATGAGCAGTCGGTTAAGACAGTTGGGAAGGAAGCAGGTATCAAAGTGACGCCGTTTGGTTAATTGAGAAGCCTAAGTAACTAACGCGTAATGATTCCAGTAGCTGAATGAGAAAGGGGATCGAACGACGTCGCATGAGCAGTCAGTTAAGACAGTTGGGAAGGAAGCAATTATCGAAGCGAGGCCGTTTGGTTAAGTGAGAAGCCTAAGTACCTAACGAGTCATACGATATCGTTTTAGTGGAAGGGTAGTTAGGCTCTCAACTGTAAAGGCCAAATAACGGTTGTAAGGGTTGTTTGAACATTCATCAATGCAATTTCCAGATTCTTCTTTCTCTTCTTCTCACTCACCCTCTCTCTCTCGATCTTCTCTCTGTGTCTCTCTCTCAAACCCTAGAAACACTACATCTAGTATCAGAGCCCTCCATGGAGGCACGATTATCCCAACTCGAGCTCATAATAGCTGACCTGAGTCTTCAAGTTGATGACTAGAAGAAAGCAACGCATGTGCTAGTGGAAACACTAGTTGCTCAAATGGACAGTAAGATGTGTGATTGGAAGAACGAGATTGTCGAGACGATCAGGCTCAATTGACCTTCTCCACCAATCATAAGCGCTTCCCATGGTCAATCATCTGTGAATGGTGTGATGAGACCGGAGCCCCCGATCAATATAACGCAAGGCCAAGGACATCAGAGCAGGAGAGCTGAAAAGGCTTCGATGATGGCAATTCACTTGGCAGGAGATGATGAATCGGAGGGAGATCTTAATATAGAAGGATCCAATATAGTCGGAAAAGATCCCTATCCAGTTCAGCGCAAACATTCATCAGAAATTCCTATGATGAGATATAGGTATGACTTTCCTCCTTTTGACTATGATCAGCCGCGATTGTGGATTAATAGATGTGAGAGATTTCTCCTTATGGCTCATATTCCTAAAATTGAAGTGGTGCATGTGTTATATGTAAACCTAACTGGAAAAATAGGACTATGGTTTGAAAGTTACTTGACTGGAATAGAAGGACCTTTTGTGTGGTCACAATTTGCAGAGGCTGTATGTAGGAGATTTGGGGAAGATAGTAGTTCAGTTATGGAAGAATTCACTGGTTTCAGACAGTTAGGTGGGGTCTTAGAGTTCACTGATAAGTTTGAGCAGTTGAGAAGCCAACTTATCCAGAAACATCCTACCCTCACTGATCTATACTTCCTAGAAGCCTATATGGCAAGACTTAAACCCCACCTCAGATGTTTTGTGAAGACCATTTAGCCTCAAACCTTGGCAGATGCAATGTGGATTGCCAAACAATTTGAAAAAGGGCTGCAACCCAATGAGATACCTAAACCTACCTTTTCATATAATACTAGAACCACAAACACATTCACCCCACTTAAACCCCAACAAACTCACCCCAAACCAACCAACTCACAAGGTTCCACAACCTCCAATAGCCTAAATTCCTCTGCCAAAACACCTGAAGGAGCTAAACTTAAATCCCAACTGAGAGAACAGAATAAGTGTTTTAAGTGCTCTGAAACTTGGCAGCCTGGACATAGATGCAGGAATGCTACACTTCGTGGAATTCCATGATGCAACAGATAAATTGTTGATAGAGGACCGGGAACATTAAATCACAGCAGCTAAGGAACTAGCTGAGGTATCCCTGCATGCCATGATGGGAGGTGAAGGGATGAACACCATAAAGTTATTGGGATCTGTTCACAATAATCCTTGTGGACAGTGGAAGCACCCACAGCTTCCTAGACCCTAAGCTCCTAACTCAGTTAAGGATTGAACCAGAGAGAACTCAAACACTCAATGTTATAGTGGCCAATGGAGATCAAATGAGATGTGATTCCATTTGTAAGAACTTGAAGTGGCAGATCCATAAGGAAGATTTTGTGAAGGATTTCAGGTTGTTAAAACTGGGAGGGTGTGACATGGTTCTTGGAATGGACTGGATAGACCAGTTTGCTCCCATACAACTCCATACAAGACCCCTGGGAATTTCATTTCACAAGGAGGGGAAAAGAGTGTTGCTAAGAGGAATATCTAAGAAAGAAACAGTCTGAGAACAACCACTAAAAGAGACCTCAGGAGATGGCAGCAGTGTGGGGTACAAGGGTTCCTTATCCACTGTGAGGGGATTAGAAATGCAAGCAAGGACAGCATGTTCTATGAAGTGTCAGTTCAGACTGAATTCAAAGAGTTGTCTGCAATCTTGGAAGAGTTCAAGGAACTCTTTGAGGAACCAAAGGCATTACCCCCAAGGAGAATTTATGATCACTCAGTTCCCTTAATTCCAGGAGCACAGCCAGTGAACTTTAAACCTTATAGGTATTCTTTTGATCAAAAGAGTGTGATAGAAAGCATGGTTGAAGAGATGTTAGAATCTGGGGTCATTACATAAAGTGTATCACCCTTTGCATCTCCTGTTCTGCTAGTACCAAAGAAAGACAATACTTGGAGATTCTGTGTGGACTACAGGGCCTTGAACAACATTACAGTGAAAAACAAGTATTCTATTCCAGTAGTGGAGGATCTTTTTTCTGAATTATCTGGTTCCAAGTATTTTTCCAAGCTGGATCTGAGGGCAGGGTATCACCAAGTAAGAATGAGGGAAGGAGAAGAATATAAAACTGCATTTAAGACTCATCAAGGCCTTTATGAATTTAGAGTCATGCCTTTTGGCCTTACCAATGCCCCAGCCACCTTTCAAGCCTTAATGAATCATGTGTTTAAACCATTATTTAGAAAATTTGTCTTGGTGTTTTTTGATGATATATTGGTGTACAGTCCAGAAATTGAGGAGCATTGGGATCACCTGAGGGCAGTTCTGAGCCTAATGAGAACTCACAGATTATTAGCAAAGCTTAGCAAATGCTCATTTGCCAAGTCAGAGGTGGAATATTTGGGACATGTTATATCAAGGGAAGGATTGCATACAGATCCCTCTAAACTACAAGCTTTGGCAGAATGGCCTAAACCAACATCTGTCAAGGGATTGAGGGGTTTCCTAGGATTGGCTGGTTACTATAGGAGATTCATTAAAGCTTATGGTGTAATCAGTAGGCCACTGACAAACATGTTGAAAAAGAGTTCCTTTCAGTGGAATGCAGAAGCTGAGAGGGCCTTTGACAAACTGAAATAAGCCTTATGCTCAACTCTAGTTTTAGCCATTCCTGATTTTCAGAAGCCTTTCATAATTGAGGAAGATGCTTGCAGTAAAGGTATAGGTGCAGTACTGATTCAAGAAGAAAAGCCAATTGCTTATTTCAGCAAGGCATTTGGAGAAAAGCACTTGGGGCTCTCTATCTATGAAAAAGAATATATGTCCATAATAAATGCTGTGGAGAAATAGAAACCTTACTTGGTTAGAAGACATTTCATCATTAAGACTGATCACCACAGTCTTAAATTCCTTCTGGATCAGAAAATCACAACTGCCACTCAGCAAAGAGGTTTATCCAAACTTTTGGGGTTACATTACACTATATAGTACAAAAAGGCATTGATAATTGTGTTGTAGATGCCCTATCAAGAAGAGAAACTGATCAGAACTCGGAACTCAATTACATCTTTCCTGAGTATAATTCTGTACTCACTATTAAACCCCAGTAGATGGAAGAAGTATTTAAAATTTATGATGAAGATGAGTGGGCTCAGGAACAATTAACATCCAATCTGATTAGTCCTGGATCTAATCCTAACATCACCATCTCTGAAGGCTTAATCAGATATAAACAGAGGCTCTACATTGGAAACAAAGGGGATTTGAGAGCCAAGTTGATGACACACATGCATGATTCACCCCTAAGGGGTCACTCTGGACAGCAAGGGACTTATCAAAGGTTGATGGCCTTATTTTATTGGAAAAAGATGAAGATCACTGTGAAGGAATGGGTAGAAAAATGTGAGACATGTCAGAAGTGCAAGCCTGAGAATGTGCCCTCACCAGGGCTGCTACAACCATTAGTCATTCCTGAACAAACATGGAGAGGTATTTCTATGGATTTCATTGAAGGTCTTCCTAAGTCCCATGGGAAAGAGGTAATCCTAGTCATTGTGAACAGACTCACAAAATACAGTCACTTTATAGCATTGGCTCACCCTTACACCGTTGAAGGGGTGGCTATGGTGTTCATGGAAAACATTTATAGATTGCATGGCTTACCTCATGATATTGTGTCTGACAGAGATACAGTATTCCTCAGCTAGTTCTGGCAGACTACCTTCAAACAACTACAGGTCCAGCTTAGGTCCAGCTTAGTATGTCCACTGCATACCATCCCCAATCAGATGGACAGACTGAAAGGGTGAACAAATGCCTAGAGACATATTTAAGATGCATGGTCTTTAGCAAAACTAAGACTTGGGCCAAGTGGTTATACCTTGCTGGAGTATTGGTATAATACCAATTTTCACTCTTCACTGCAGTGTACTCCATTTCAAGCCCTCTATGGGTATGCATCCCTAATGTTGGCATTAAGGAATAGCCAAGTAGTTGGAGGAGGGGACTGGATAGCAGAAAGGGAAGCAGTGCTGGCTGTATTGAATGATAATTTAAGAGGGGCCCAAAGTAGAATGAAACAACAGGTAGATAAAAGGAGGACTGAAAGGCATCTGCAAATAGGTGATTGGGTTTATCTCAAAATTCAACCCTACATGCAGACCTCAGTGGTTGTGAGATCCAACATTAAACTGGCCTCAAAATATTATGGTCCTTATCAGGTGATTGCAAAGATAGGGACAGTGGCTTATAGGCTTGCATTACACCCCAGTGCTCAGATCCATCATGTTTTCCATATTTCACAAATTAAGAAGAAGGTGGGGGATCATGTAGTAACACAACTGCAACCACCTCTGACTGGCCAGGATGGGGAAATGCTTGCTCAACCAGTAGCTGTGTTGAATAAGAGGCTGGTGAAGCGCAATAATCAGGCTGTAACTCAAGTTCTTGTGCAATGGGCCAATCTTCCTAAGGAGGCTGCTACTTGGGAAGACTTCTATCACATTGTCCATCAATTTCCAGCGTTTGATCCTTGGGGTCAAGGATCTTTAAATGGGGGAGGCAATGTAATGATTCCAGTAGCTGAATGAGAAAGGGGATCGAACGACGTCGCATGAGCAGTCGGTTAAGACAGTTGGGAAGGAAGCAGTTATTGAAGCGACGCCGTTTGGTTAAGTGAGAAGCCTAAGTAACTAACGAGTCATACGACATCGTTTTAGTGGAAGGGTAGTTAGGCTCTCAACTGTAATAAAAGGCCAAATAACGGTTGTAAGGGTTGTTGAACATTCATCAATGTAATTTCCAGACTCTTCTTTCTCTTCTTCTCACTCTCTCTCTCTCTCGATCTTCTCTCTGTGTCTCTCTCTCAAACCCTAGAAACACTACAAAAAGTGAACCCGTTTGAGATCAAATTGACGATTTCCTCTTCTACTGATGTTATCGGTATGTTTTGATAGATCTCGGTCTAGAATCAGACCTAAATGAAACGATTCGCTGTAACCCTAAACTATGCTTCATTTTGCGATATGAGATGATTGCATGTCGCAGATTTGTGTTCAACAGTGGGTAATCTTCATTGTGAAGGTGTTTATAGCGAATCTCAACAAAACATGAAATCAAGAACCTAACAAATGCTTTTTTTCCAAAATGAAATAAACTCTAAAATGTAGAAAACATACACTCAGAATCCCAGATTTCCTCTCGGATCTCTAAGCTTTCTATAGAGAGATATAGGGTTTCTTCACAGTGAAATTGGAGAAGAATCGCCGGTGATTCTTAAGCCGTGAGAAATTGGAGAAGAATCACCGGTGATTCTTAAGGCTGGGATAGCGAGAGTAGGGGTGTAAATGAGCCGAGCCGCTCGCGAGTCGCTCGTGAGCGGTTCGATCAACGCTCGGCTCGAACTCGGTCAAAATCGAGCTCGACTCGAGCTCGAGCAGCTCGTGGATTAAACGAGCACGAGCCGAGCTTAGGTATTGTAGGCTCGCGGCTCGACGAGTCGCTCGACGAGCCTTATAATATATTATATAATATATATACTATATAATTATATTATATTATATTTAGTATATAAAAATAATAATTAGGGTGGGAAATTAAAATACTTTAATAATTATGTATGGATAAAAATCATAAAACAAAGTAGTTTAATTTTAAATCAAACAGGTCAAATTCGAGATCTAAATTGAGCTCAAATTCGAGCCTAAACTCGAGCTCGGATTCGAGCTCTAGCTCGAACAATCGAGCTGCTCGAGCTCGAGATCGAGCAGCTCGACAATTGCCGAGCTCGAGCTCGAGCATCAGTTCACGAGCTCGAACGAGCTCGAGCTCGAGCTCGAGCAGTGCTATCATTAACGAGCACGAGCATGAGCCTACCCAAGCTCGGGCTCGGCTCGGCTCGTTTACACCCCTAAGCGAGAGAGAGACAGAGGTAGGTCTCTAATCAGACAGTTTGGTCAACAACGCATATTAGGCAACCATAGTAAGAACTTAGCATAAAATCCACTTATCGATTATCTATTATCTTGAATTATATTATATACACAATATTATTATTTATGTATTTATCTAAAAAATGAAGGGAACATTTACTAACATTATTTAGTAATATTATTATTTCATAATTCTTAATCTAATATGTATAAAATTCTACTTAGTGACATTATTTTAGAATATGAATTTGTTATTTTAGGGTGTTTTTTAGTGTATATATGCTCATTGTTTTAATATTTAGTTCATTTCGTTTATATGAATATGAGATTATATAATTTAATTACACGCGCTTTCCTTAATATTCTTATTTTTTTGGAGTATTATAATGACCATTGTTAAATAATTAAATAATAATAATATATCAAAAATTAGTATAATAAATGTTTCTTTTTGCGGTTCATGGTATTACATGCAGAAAATGAAGTTGTAATATGTAATGAAAATGCTGGATCGTCGTCAAAAAATACATTTGGTAATTCGTCAAATCATAGGAGATTATTCGGTGTATTTCAGGATTCACTTGAAACACCTTTAAGTGTTGTTACGAATGGTGAGCAAGTCTTTTTGTCTTCAAGTAATATTTTTTAATTCAATTAAAAGAATTATTGTAATGATGATATTCTGATGAACAGGATCTATACCTTGGCGAACAACAGTGTGTAACACCTCGGAGAAACCAAGCATAAGTAGAAAACCTTGTAATATAATAAATTGTTAGTATAGTGTCAAGAATTCTAAACTATTCCCTTAACACTTCTGTTAACATTATTTGGTATCGCTGATGTAAAAACTAATATTCATGTGTGCGATGTTCAGGCAATTGCGATAAAGTTATTGATGTAATGGATAATTCATTTCCAAATAAGCGCCCTGTACATTCATTTGACTTAAATTTGACACCAAATTTAAGTGAAGATATAGATGGTAATATATTTTTTTAAAATATTAATATTAATGTTATTAAATTAGATACTTATATTAAAATACCCGTGCGATGTTATGACACAGGTAAAATTCTTAATCCATTAATATTAAATTAGATTATTAATATTAATGTTATTAAATTAGATACTATATTATCAGTATTATTACTTATGTTATTTTAATATTATTTAAAATTTTCAAATACATTGTCTAATATATCTATTAATAATTATAATAGGTGTCGATACGAATTTTTATATTACAACAGACGATGTGGTTTTACACCCGCCAAAACACAATTATGACTAACCTCTCCAACACGTTAGGAACCTGATGTCGGAATTTGAAGAGGTCGTTGAACATGTAAATTTGGAAATCGTCACAGCCATTGGTTCGTTGACAGACACTCAATGATTAACTTTATTTTTATTAATGTTATTAAAATGTATGCAAAGTAAATTCAGTTATATTAATATTTTAAAATTAATGTTTTGGTACAGTTGAGTACTTAGACTTTGGTGATCCAGAATATGTGTGCGAGTACTGTAATGCAATTTTTTGGGTAGCTGAACGATCAGTTGCATCAAGAGCCAGCGCTGCCCCAAAGTACTCAAGTTGCTGTATAAATGGAAAAATAAAGATACCGTTGATGATAAAGCCATTTAATAAGTTAAATGATTTGTTTTTTTTTTTTTTTTTTTTTTTTTTTTTTTTTTTTTTTTTTAATCTAGCGAGAAAAGTAAATGTTTCTTGAAAAATATACGGTCCTATAATAACATGTTTTGTTTCACATCTATGGGTGGAAAAGTGGATAGATCAATTAATAGTGGCACTGCGCCACCAATATTCCGTATAAATGGTCAAAACTTCTATCGCATTGGAAGTCTTTTACCAACAGATGGAGTGCAGCCAATGTTTGCCCAACTTTATATTCACGACACACAAAATGAAATAGAAAATCGAATTCAATGTGTTAGGTATGTACTCCTAATAAATAATAGTTCTTTATCCACCATCAAAACAATTTATTTATTATCTAAAAATAATTGTAATTGTTGACCGGTATAATTTTTGTAGGGGTGATAGCAACCAAGTTGATCTACATGTAGAAGTTGTTCATGACATTAAAGAGGTGTTAGATAACAATAATGTGTTCGTGAAATCATTCTGCATGGCAAAGAACTTTCTTGATTGTAATCCCTCATCTGAGATTAAAATGCGACTAATGGGTAGGAGGGCTATTGATGCACGTAATTATACATTACCAACTACATCTGAGGTTGCAACATTAATTGTAGGAGATTTAGATCCCACAATGGGTGAACGGGACATTTTAGTGGAGTGTAAGACCAGAGGTTTGAAAAGAATAAGTGAATTAAATCCAGCATATTTGCCATTGCAATACCCTATTTTATTCCCTTATGGTGAGGATGGATTTAGGGAGGACATTCAATTTTCAACAACACTTAGAAATCAGAATTGGTCAAGGAAAAGTGTCTCTCAAAGTGAGTATTTCGCATTCCGTGTGCATGAAAGGTTAACTGAGATATCAAATTTACTATACGCTAGGAGGTTATTTCAACAATTCTTAGTCGATGCATATACAATGGTTGAATCTTCTAGGTTGTGTTATATAGGGGCAAATCAGAAAGCTTTGAGATGCAAGGCATACAAAGGTCTCTCAGATGCCTTGACACGAGGTGAGGTTGAACCCAGCAGTCAAGGGAAAAGAATAATTTTACCGGCGGTGCACGGTACATGATACAAAACTATCAAGATGCTATGACTATTTGTCGGGTTATAGGTTATCCAAACCTATTCATTACATTTACATGTAATCCTAAATGGCCTGAGATACAACGATTCATGGAGAAAAGTAATTTGAAGGTAAAAAATAGGCCAGGCATAGTTTGTCGTGTGTTCAAGATGAAATTGGATGAAATGATCAATGAGATTAAAAAGGGGAAATTATTTGGCCGCGTCAAAGCTGGTATAAATTTTTTTTTATCATTCAATATTTTTATTTAGGTTATTTAATCTCGAAAAAATATTTTAGCTCTTCATTTCTTTTGCAGTCATTTACACAACCGAATTCCAAAAGAGGGGATTACCACATGCCCACATATTGTTATTCCTTCAAAAGCATGATGGTTTCTCTAGCCCAACATTCATGGATTCGATCATTTCAGCTGAGATTCCGGATAAGCTTACCGACTTGCCATTTTATAAAGCAGTTGAGGAATTCATGGTCCATGGACCGTGCGGTCATGCTAAAAGAAATTCACCATGTATGGTTAATGACAAGTGCTCTAAACACTTTCCTAAGAGATTCATTGATGCATCCCAATTTGACAAAGATGGTTACCCATTGTACCGAAGGCGAGATGACAACAGGATCATCAAAAAGAGTGGTATAGAGCTGGATAACAGGTATATTGTACCTCATAATCGATATTTGCTATTGAAGTACAAAGCTCATATTAATGTTGAATGGTGCAACCAATCACGGTTAATCAAGTATTTGTTCAAGTACGTCAACAAAGGTAATGACCGTGTCACAGCTAAGTTTTATAAGACCACAATGGATGATATCGGTAATGAAGTTGTAGACGAAATCAACATGTACTATGATTGTCGTTACATTTCAGCTTGTGAAGCAATGTGGCGGTTAGTTAGCTTTGAGGTACAATATAGGAATCCATCGGTTGAGCGACTAAGCTTTCACCTACCGGATTGCCAATATGTTATTTTCCAAGACGATGATAGCATTGATCCTGTTTTAAATAGAGAAAAAGTTTCACAAAGTATGTTCAATGCATGGTTTGTAGCAAATCAAAAATACCCAGAAGCAAGAGAGTTAAGTTACATTGAGATTCCTACAAAATTTGTTTGGAAAAAGGACATTCGTGAATGGCATCCAAGAAAGAAGGTTTCTCCATTGGTCGCATATTTTATGTTCCACCAGCATCACAATTTAAGGTTCTTATTGAACATAGTGTGTGGTCCTTCATGTTTTAAAGATATTATGACACATAATGAAGTTGAGTATAGCACATTTCGGGATGCATGTTATTCTCACGGTCTGTTGGATGATGATAAAGAGTACATTGATGAAATAGTAGAAGCAAGTTTTTGGTCTACTGGTCATTCAATGAGGAAGTTCGTTTGTAGTACTATTAACTTCGAGTTCCATGATTAGGCTGGAATATGTTTGGAATGAGGTGTCGCAACATTTGTGTGAGGATACTCAATATTCTCAAAGAAGAATACTACAACAACCAGGTTTGAACTATTATATATATATACTGCTATACAATTATTATAAATAATGTTGGTGATTCAACTTTGACTTTTCTGTTTTATGAATTTACAACAGATTTATGTCTGACGGACGAAGAGAAGAAAAACTTTGGTCTAATTGAGTTGGAGAAATTGTTAGAACAACAAAATATATCTTCAAAGGACTACGACCCGATGCCCATTCCAGATATGGTTAACTCTAGATTGGTTCAGAACCGTTTGCTGTTTGAAGAGTTATCTTATAATCATGAGTATTTACAACTAGAAGCTCAAGAGTTGTGTCATAAATTGACGGAAGAGCAAAGATCTATATATGACACTGTTTTAGAAGATATTTCAAGCAATTTGGGTGGATTAGTTTTTGTTTATGGGTATGGTGGCACTGGGAAAACATTCATGTGGCGAGCGTTATCATCCACGTTATGCTCTAAAGGACAAATTGTTTTAAATGTCACTTCAAGTGGTATAGCTTCGTTGCTGTTGCCTGGTGGACGAACTGCACACTCAAGGTTCTCAATACCAATAGCAATAAATGAAGATTCAACATGTAACATTAAACAAGGGAGCCAGTTAGCTGATTTATTGATACAAACAAGTTTAATAATTTGGGATGAAGCCCCAATGATGCACAAGTATTGCTTTGAAGCTCTAGATCGGACCATGAGGGATTTGTTGAGGTTTGTAGATCCTAACAGCGCCAATAAGACTTTTGGAGGAAAAACAGTATTATTAGGTGGTGACTTTCGTCAAATTCTACCCGTAGTCCCCAAAGGTACAGACAAGATACAGTCGCTACAGCTATCAATTCTTCCTACTTGTGGAACAGTTGCAAGGTAATGAAGCTCACAAAGAACCTTCGTTTGAATGCTGTAAAATACTCTGTAGAACAACAATCTTCACAACAGTTTGCAAATTGGATAGCTTCAATTGGCGATGGCAAGATTGGTGGTTCTAATGATGGTTATGCAGAAGTAGAAATACCCAGTACTATGTTACTACCGTAAGATGGCGACCATATTGAAACCATTGTTAGGAGTACATTTCCTATGTTTGCTAATGGTAATTCTAATGCAAGTTACCTGCAAGGGCGTGCTATTCTAGCACCTACTCTCGAGGTAGTTAACTCAGTGAATAACTATATGAGTGAATTGCATACGGCTGAAAGTAGAACATATTTTAGTTGCGACACAGTATGCAAAGCTGATGCAAACGCGGGGATACTTGGTGATGTTCACACACCTGAATTTTTGAACGGCATTAGAGCTTCGGGTATTCCAAATCATGCATTAACTTTAAAAATTGGTCACCAGTCATGTTACTAAGGAATATTGATCACTCAGTTGGTTTGTGTAATGGCACGCGGCTGGTAATCACCAAGTTAGCAGACCGCGTAATTGAAGCTGAATTAATGGATGGTGCTAACAAAGGAACAAAAGTGTTGATACCCCAGAATGTCAATGTCACCCTCGGATACCAGATTGCCATTCAAGTTTCAACGAAGACAATTCCCGTTGATGTTATCATACACAATGACTATTAACAAAAGTCAAGGTCAAACACTGTGACATGTAGGATTGTTACTTAAAAAAATAATTTTTGTGCATGGTCAGTTGTATGTGGCTACATCTCGAGTTAACAACCCAAGTGGTTTTAAAATATTTATTTCTAACGACTCAAGAACAAATGCTACATCAACAACCAACGTAGTCTACCATGAAATCATCAATAATTTGTAATTTTGTGACACTTATTTTTGTGTATTGTATATTAAACTATTGTATACGACGAGATCCACTTTGTAATTTGAATTTTTTAATATCGTAATACATTAATTTTACTACATCCACAAACTATTATTAATTTTGCCTATGCCACGATATTCACTTTGTAATTTAACAATATCCTAGGGAATATCCATCCGTGCATCGCACGGGACAATTACTAGTTAACATATATGATATGATGTTGGTATTTAGATATTACCCATCTTTGGTAAAAAGTTAGCCTATCAGTCAATTTTGGTTTATTTGACAACTATTAATTTGATTTGGTTAAAAAATCAATATAAGTGTTTGGTTCATTATCTTTTTGTAACTCCAAAATGCTAAAATTCAAAAAGCTACTCCAAACAACTTTTTTCAATTAACTTTTTTGAGAAAAGAAATTATACCAAACACCTTTCTACAATCAGCTAATGTTATCAACTAGTTATACGCTCTAATTAACCCAATTAGCTAACAGCTAACAACTATCAGCTAACAGCCATTTACCAAAGAGGGTCATTGTGTCTCTAAATTACAGAATTACTAAATATAATTATGGTAAAATTTACTTAAAATTAATTGCATTATATTTGTTGGAAAACTAAAATTATTTAAAAAATACTAATATATAAAAAAATTTGACAGAAGGGTCAAATAGGCTCATCTACTGCTCACAAGTGATGAATTAACCCATTGGTCTAAAATAGGAGCTAATTTGATACATAAACTTCCCAAATTCTTGTATTTATCATTTTTTCCAGGTTTCATATATCCGGTTTTTATGATATGGCGTCTGGTTAATTAAATTGATGTGGATGGCAAAATAATTTTTTTGACATGTCGTCCAACAAAATCATATTTTCTTTTACACGACTTCAATCCACCGAAAAGTGAAAGCTAATTGGAATTTTCACTTTTTGGTGGCTCCAATTCCACCGGAAGGTGAAATTAAAATATAATTCTATCTTTTAGTGGAATTGCTTCAATCCACAAAAAAGTTGATTTTTCACTTTCGTTGGTGTGGCATCACTCCAATTCTACCTAAGGTGACTAAAAAAAAAAACTTCTATTATATTGCAAACGCATCATTCTCAGTTTGTCTCTAGTAGATGAAATTCGGTCTTTATAAACAATAAAACAGCACCCGTATCTATCCTGAAAAGATTCCAAACACATATAGGTCATTCTAAAAATTACACCAGCGTAAAATAATATACATATTCACACTTTCCACATCTTTGAAAACCAAAAAATTTCCTCTCAGAATTGCAAGTTGTGTAAATTGGGGCTTTTAATCTACAACGATAGTACATTGCATGCTCATACTTCAAGTTCTTTCGCTCACTTGATGAAGCCGAAGATGAAGACATTTCAAACAAATTAAAGAAGGTGAGTGAAATTGATAAGATTTTGAGAAGACAAACCTGAAGAAAGAAGTCGAAGATGAATAACATACTGATAGGGTTTGCTTGCTTTTAGTTTATAGCCTTAATAAATTTCATGTCAATAACCTTTTTTTTAAAATTAAATTTCCATGTCAACTTAATATGAACTGGCAAGCTACAAATGACTTAGTGGTCTAGTGGTATTAAGTGGCTTTACTAGATGGGAGGTCATGAGTTTGAGCCCCAGTCAGGGCGGTGTTGACTCTTTTGGCTTGGATTGAACTTGAAAAAAAATGGTAAATGCAAGAATTTTAGTAAGTTTATGCAATTGTGGATAGTAGATGGGCGGTATTGACTCTTTTGGCTTGGATGGAACTTGAAAAAAAAATGGTAAATGCAAGAATTTTAGTAAGTTTATGCAATTGTGGATAGTAGATGGGCCTATTTGATCATTTTGACTAAAAAATTCAATAATAAATAAATATATACATAAGAACAACACATAAATATGCAAAAAGTTGCTACATTGTGTAAAATTGAAAATTTAGGTGAAGGGCATCTAAATTGAAAATTTAGAGTGCTTTGCTTGTGGTAAGAAAGGTCACTGGTCCTTTGAGTGCAGGGCTAAGAAGAGGAATTCAGCGGACACAAAACCAGTTGCTAGTGTGGGACCCATGTTGGGAAGAAAGTCTCGAAGTGGAAGCAACAATGGACTAAGTGGAAGTAGCATCCAGGACCTGTGTACGAAGTCGGGACCTCGGCAAGGCAAGATCCACAGTCGTGAGACAGATGCAAGTGGGAACCGTTTCGCAATCTATCTCTTAAGCTTTGTCACCTGTTTCGCAAGCCGACCATTTTGTTGTTGAACCTCGTTATCTCTCTTGCTTGCCTTGGTTGTCGGCTTGCTGGTAGTTGGTTGCTTAGTTGTTGTTTGTTGGCCGTGCTTAGTTGTTTTGTTGTTTGCCTTGTGTGATCTTTCTTGTTGCTAGTTTTGTTAAGTAGTAGCTTTGTGGGTTTTACTAGGAGCTAGTTGTTTAGATCTTGAGTGTTGATTGGAAGTTTGGTGGTTGTGTTTGATCTAGAGTTTGATATGCTCAATATCTCCGTTGGTTAATTCTTTCAATCCTTGCGATGATATGAATTCTTACTCGCTTTTGTATCTTTTGAATCCTTTAAATTTTGACCAAAAAGGATGTTCTTGACACTCTTGTCACATTGTTGTTTCGTTTCACCGTTTGTTTTAATTCGTCGTACCCAAGCTTCGGGGACAAAGCTTCTTTTAAGGGGGAGAGGATGTGACACCCCGTAAATTCGGATTCTATTTAGGGATTAATTAAGTAATTAATCCTAATACAATTGGTAATTTAATTCTTTAAATTCCTGAAAATTCAATAATCGGGGACTAGTAATTGACTAGTCAACCCAAGTCAAGATGTTGTACCTAAAGCTTTGAGAATAGTTCCCTTGTTCCCTTACACCTTTCTCATCTTAGTAAGGGTAAAGAAGACATTTCCTCCATGATTGTATACCAAGCTAACCTAGAAGACATCTTTCATTTCTCTCCTAACACTTTGAAATCAAAAGCTCTTCCTTTTCTCTAAAAACCTAGCTAACTTTCTCTCCAAGCTAAGTTTAGACATTCCAAGATCTTCAAAGTTTGTCTCTAAGATTCCACATTTCCTACTCTTGAGCATCTAGGAGGGTAAGATCTATGTTCCCTTTGTGTTTTTAGTGTTTTCTTAGGTATCTTTTCCTAAAGATGAAATCATCATAATCTATTGGTGTGTTCTTGAAGTGGGTGTGGAAGGTGAACCTTGTTAGGGGCTTTGAGAAGTGTTAAGTGAAGGTTTTTGTCTTCAAGAGGTAACCCATGCTCTACAAAATCTATTTTGCTTACCTATATGATGATTTATTGGATTCTACATATGATTTTGCTATGAAATGTGAGTGTTGATGCATTGTCTTGTGAAAATGCATATCTAGAGCTTGTTATTAGAGTTCATGTATGCCATTGCTTGGCTATTCCTTTGATTCAAGTCATTTTGTTGTATTTGGTGAGATTTGGCATGTTTTGGACTTGAATTTGAGCTTGGTGTTGAAAATCCCCGAAGGGACTTTTTGGTACAGAGGTTGTACCCGCGAGCGGAACGGCGGGTAGGGGTCCACCCGCCGCCCCACCCGCGGGGTACGTTGGTGTGTAGGAGTATGTTCCTGCGGGTGGAACCACGGGTGGGGGTCCACCCGTGGCCCCATCCGCGGGGTACAATATGTGGCTTGTTAGGGATTTGTTCCCCGTGATTCTTTTGACTCGGTATTTGGTCTTTTGACTTCCCAATGTTCTTTTGTGGAACTATTTGAGTGTCTTCTTGATGTTTTGTATGTCTAGAACTATATGGTAGGATTCCATGTAGGTGTTGGTGTCTTGAATCGTGCTAAGTGTTCAACATTGTGATTCGTTGAACCATGATGAGTCTTGTGTGTTCTTCTGAACTATGTTGGTTTACCTGTTTGATAAGCATGCTAGTTCGGTGTTTAAATGCTAGCGTGTGTGGTTTGTTCTTTCCTATTGTGGATGATGACTTGTGTTAAGCATCGTTGTTGTCGGATTGTGATCCTTCTCTTGTTGAGTACGGTTTCATACCTTCGTTGTGATCCGTTGATTGATTCCTATGATGGTGTTGTGTGTGTGGCTGTACCTGGATTGCACGATTAATGGTATGGGACATTAGTCACCAAGGTACGGTAGTGGTCCTCGTGGTGGCCATGACGCGATTATGGAGTTTGTGACCTGAGTGATGGGTTCACGTTTTCTTGGGAGGCATGTGTTGCCGTGTGTGTGATCGGTACCCTCGTGTACTATGAAATCGGTGGTCATGTTGGAGATTGTCGGAGTGGGGACGACGGTCCTCGTTGGAATAAGGTTGGACTTGGTGTACAGGGGTCCTGGAGGTAAAGGTTGGAACTAGCTATAAGGTTGGGGGTAACCATAAGGTTGGAACCGGGCATAAGGAAGGCATATCAATTCGTGATGGGTGATGTCACGAAGGCAAGTGTTGCCGTTGTGTAATTCTCTATTCGTGACAAGTGATGTTGCAAAGGCATGTGTTGCCAGTGTGTGTCTCTTATTCTCTTGTGTTGTGCATGTCGGGTGATATTCTACTGAGTGATGGTAGAATACGCCTTGAGCCGTTCTTGTCTGTCGTTGTCACTTCTCGTTGTCTTGGGATGTGTTCCCTATCCTTGTTGAGAGTGGTATAGAGTCTTGTGGTTGACTTATATCCTTGGCTTTGAACTTATATATATAGTATTCCGTTTCGAAATGATTTTGTATATACTACCTAGCTATATATGCTATTGACATGTATTGGTGGGTTACCAGCATTATTCGCTGACGGGGTGTCGTCCCATTTTACCTATGTGCTTTTTAGGTTCCGAGTAGTGGCGAGCATGATCTAGTAGTGGATAGTATAGATCCCTCAGACTATGTACTTTGTTTTGGGCCTGTGTGCCTTCTATGTTGGATTTAGACTTGTGTATGGTTGACCTTGTTCCTTTAGACTGATGGTTTGGATGTTGTTTTCGCCTGTGCGTTCACCTTAGAGTGGACATGGCATAACGCTCTTAGTTTTCCAGCTTTTATATAGTTAAGTCTTCCGCTGTGTATGCTTCTGTTATGGTTAGAATATCTGCATGTTTAAGTTTAATATGGCTTGGAAATCGGGGGTGTTACAGCTAACAGAGGAACCGATTCTATCATATTCCCAGGGTCTTGTTAATTTCAATTCACGACTTGCAAAACTAACAATTGAGTACTCTAACTATTCAATTTTTATCAATTTGATCCATCCGGCCAAATTGTCAGCAAAAAGTGGCCGAAATATTTTAAAGGATAAATTCTTGAGAGCAATTTTGTCCTTTTACTTCTATTCTTCTCTTTCATTCTCCAATGTTTCCGGTGAGGTACAGAAATAAGAATAGCCTATAGTGTCTCCACAATCCAAATGCATCTTCGAAAGTTTAGGATAGCGCAAAGGAGTTCTCATCCCGAATGCTCTATCTGGAGGTTTAGACAATACCCTGCAATTGCCTTCCACTTTAACCCGTATCTCCTCCAAGTTTGGACAATTCTCTGGACCAGCACCTGTGAGTGATGTGAGAAGCTCACCCAGACCAATCCAAAGCGAGAGATAACGCACGCCCAGATCAATCATTTGCAGTCAATCAGTTATGTCAACACGTGCATGCTCCCGTAGTATCACATTGGGAGCTCCTAAAATGAGTCTTGAGGTATGTTAAGGGAACAATTAATTTTGGCTTGCGTATAAGAAAGCCAATATCAAGATAACTCCATGCATTCTCAAATTCTGACTGGGCTGGATGCCCTAAGGACTGCAAGTCTACTAGTGGTTTTGCTGTGTTTCTTGGATCTAATCTCGTCTCTTGGGTCTGTAAGAATCAAAGAACTATTACTAGATCTTCTACTGAGGAAGAATACAAGGCTCTAGTAGATGTCTGTGCTGAAGTAATGTGGATAGTCTCTTTGCTACGTGAGAATAAAGTGTCAGGTATATCTGTTCCAAAATTATGGTGTGATAATCTTGGTGCGACTTATATGGGTGCAAACCCCATCTTCCATGCTTGTATCAAGAACGTGGAAATTGACTATCACTTCGTTCGAGATAAAGTTACTTCTGGAGACATTCAAGTTAACTTCATCTCTACAAAAGATTAACTTGCAGACATATTTACTAAAGCTTTACCTAGTCCTAGATTTTCTTTTCTTAGAGACGAGCTACAGGTTACAAGTATACCATGTGCTTGAGGGGAGTATTATGACTAGTATTAGGACTCTATGTATTTGAGTCATATTATGACTCCCTATCATAATCTCCCTATGATTCTCACTTGTATATATTCTCTTAGTCTGTACCATTGTAATAACTGTTTATTTGATACAGTTTATACCGTTCTCATTGTTAGACGTAATGCATTTTACAGTAAATAAAAAAGTAAAAAAAAAATGCGAAATACGTACTAAAATTAGAAATATATAGGATATTCATTTATGAATTACTCCATAATTTCGTAGTCCAAATGGGAGCGGGAAAATATACATGTTCTTCTATCATTAACAGTTTCCTAATCCCACCGACATTGAAATTAGGTTATTCTAGCTATTCCCATATATATATATACACCTACTCTGAAAATATAATAATGTCTGAGAAGGAAAATAGCGGAATGCAGAGCGTGTGTATAACGGTGGAGGATGAACCTGTATCTGCTCATCCGCAGGCTGCCGTGAATCCTCCTCTTTCCGCCCCTGCTGCCGCCTCTCTTTGGTGTTTTAATGATGAAGATCATGAAGACCACCCCACTCCCACTGCTCTAAGTCTCTTTCCTTGTGCCCCAACAATTCAAGATTATTATTTGTCAACCAAGAATCATGGTAATTTCGCAGAGCTCTGTAAGGCGCTTAGGGTTTAGGAGTGTAGAGAGAAGAGAGAGACGAGAGAGAAGAGAGAAGAATAGAAGATGAGGAGAAAAGAAGAAACATAACACTGAATTCAACAACCCCAAAACGAAGGGTTCATCCCTCTTTTATACATTTGAATAACAGAATGTAACTAACTGGCTAACAACCTCATGTCCTAAACGGTGTCGTCTGACTTGGGCCCTTCAATGGCTGTAACGGCTTCCCCTCATACGGCGTCGTTTTACTTAAGTTGTAGCAATCCCCCCTTTTAATCAAACGACGTCGTCCGTTCTCGTATGCTGACTGATTCCCTGAGGCATTACATTACTCCCTTCTCCATTGGATCCTTGTCCCCAAGGATGAAAGGAAGGAAATTGCTTCGTGACATGATGATAATCTTCCCAAGTGGCTTATTCTATAGGCAAGTTCACCCACTGCACCAAAATCTGAGGTACTGCCTTGTTGTTTCTCTTGATGAGTCTTTTGTTTAAGGCTGCTACGGGATAAGCCAATATTTCCCCTTCTTGACCAATAAGTGGTGGTTCCTCTTGGGAAGTCCCATGCTTACCTACACTTTTCTTCAACTGTGATATATGGAACACCGGATGGATTTGTGAACCATGGGGTAGAGCCAATCGATAAGCCACTGCTCCTACCCTTTCTATCACCTGGTAAGGGCCATAATATTTTGCTGTCAGCTTCACATTAGTTCTCACTGCCACAGTGACTTGTCTATAGGGCTGTACCTTTAGGTACACCAATCCCCCACCTGCAAAGTTCTCTCAGACCTGTGCTTATCTGCCTGTTGCTTCATTCGATCTTGGGCAACCCTTAGATTGTCCCTTAATATAGCCAATAGTGTTTCTCTGTCAGCCAACCACTCATTGTTCTCAGCTCTGAGATTGGTTCCCAAAGCCAACATTGGGGGTTTATAACCATAGAGTGCCTGAAAAGGGGTGCATTGTAGGGAGGAATGGAAGTTGGTATTATACCAAAACTCAGCCAAGTGTAGCCATTTAGCCCAAGCTTTAGGTTTGTTAAACACCATGCATCTCAGGTATGTTTCCACACACTTATTCACCCTTTCTGTTTGCCCATCTGATTGGGGGTGGTAAGCAGTAGACATGCACAATTGTACTCCCATCTGTTTGAAGATAGTTTGCTAGAGTTGACTGAGAAATACTTTATCCCTGTCTGATACAATGCTCTCAGGTAAGCCATGGAGTTTGTAGATGTTTTCCATGAAGCTTGAAGCCACACTTTCAGCAGAATAAGGATGTGAAAGAGCTATAAAGTGGCTGTATTTGGTAAATCTATCCACCACCACCAATATAACATCCTTGCCTTGGGATTTAGGTAGCTCCTCTATGAAGTCCATTGCAATTCCTTTCCAGGCCTGGTCAGGGATAGCCAAGGGTTGTAGTAAACCTGGGGAGGCTACATTTTCTGCCTTATATTTTTGACAAACATCACATTGCCTTACCATTTCTTCCACTGATTTTTGCATGCCTTCCCAATAAAATAGGGATTTTAATCTGTGATAAGTCCCCTTTTGACCTGAGTGACCCCCTAAGGGTGAGCTATGCATCTGATTCATCAGCTGATCTCTCAAGTTTCCCTTATTCCCAATATACAGCCTTAGTTTGTACCTGATTAGACCTTCCTTGACAGTTACTCTTGGATCCCCATCAGGTTTTATAAGGGCTGAGGTTAGTATTTCTTGAGCCCATACATCTCCTTCATAACTTGCAGCCACTTCTCCCATCCACTGAGGTTTAATACAGAGAATGGCATTCAGCTCAGCCTCATGATCTATCATTCTTCTGGAGAGGGCATCTGCAGCCCCATTATCAGCCCCCTTTTTAAACTGGATTGTGTAGTGCAATCCCAGTAGTTTAGCCAATCCCTTCTGCTGAATTGCAGTTGCTATTTTTTGTTCTAAGAGAAATTTCAGACTGTGATGATCAGTTCTTATGACAAATTGCCTTCCAACCAGGAAAGATCTCCATTTTTCAACAGCATTAATGATAGAAACGTATTCCTTTTCATATATGGATAACCCCAGGTGCTTATCCCCAAAAGCTTTACTGAAATATGCTATTGGTCTCCCTTCTTGAGTTAAAACAGCTCCCATGCCCTTATAGCAAGCATCAGCCTCTATCACAAAGAGTTTGCTGAAATCTGGAAGGGCTAGGACAGGTGCTGAGCAGAGGGCTTGTTTCAGTGTATTGAAGGCTGTCTCAGCTTCTGGACCCCATTGAAAGGAGCTTTTCTTCAACATATTTGTGAGAGGTCTACTGATGATCCCATAAGATTTAATAAATCTTCTGTAATAGCCAGTCAACCCCAAAAATCCCCTCATTCCCTTAACAGATTCAGGTTTTGGCCACTCAGCAACAGCTTGCAATTTGGATGGATCAGTGTGCAGCCCTTCTCTTGAGATTATATGCCCCAAGTATTCCACCCTTTCTTGTGCAAACGAGCATTTACTAAGCTTGGCCAAGAGTTGGTGCTCCTTCATTAATTGTAACACAGCCCTCAGGTGATCCCAGTGCATTTCCAAGTCAGGACTGTAGATTAGTATATCATCAAAAAAGACCAATACAAATTTCCTGAGTAGGGGCTTAAATACATGATTCATGAGAGCTTGGAAAGTGGCTGGTGCATTGGTGAGTCCAAAGGGCATCACCCTAAACTCATAGAGCCCTTGATGGGTCTTAAATGCAGTCTTGTACTCTTCCCCTTCATGCATTCTCACTTGATGATAGCCTGATCTTAAATCCAGCTTAGTAAAGAATTTAGAGCCTGCCAACTCTGAGAAGAGGTCCTCAACCACTGGTATAGGAAACTTATTCTTCACTGTTATGTCATTCAAAGCCCTATAATCAATGCAAAATCTCCATGTGTTGTCCTTTTTTGGCACTAACAACACAGGAGAAGCAAATGGTGAAACACTCTCTGTAATAACCCCAGCTTGTAGCATTTCCTCTACCATCTTTTCTATGGTATTCTTTTGATCAAATGAGTATCTGTAGGGCTTCTTATTCACAGGTTGGGCCCCTGGCACAAGAGGAATGGAGTGGTCATAGATCCTCTTGGGTGGCAATGCTTTTGGTTCCCCAAACAGTTCATGGAATTCCTCAATTAATTCTGCTAATTCCTTGTGTTTTGTCTGTACAGAGACTGAAAAGAACATGCTCTCTGAGTCCTTTACAGTCAAACCCTCACAACAGACCAAGAACCCTTGGACTCCTCCTTTTTGCCATTTCTTAATCTCTCATTTAGTTGCCATCTGAAGTCTGCTGTCTTTTCTAGTCAATCCCCTTAACAGAACCTTCTTCCCTTCCTTGTGAAATGAGATACCAGGTGGCCTAGTATGGAGTTGAATAGGTGCAAACTGATCTATCCAATCTATACCAAGGACCATGTCACAACCACCTAGTTTCAGTATCCTGAAATCCTTTTCAAACAGCTCATTCTGGACCTGCCACTTCAGGCCTGTGCAAATAGAATCACAAAGTATTTGTTCACCATTGGCTACTATGACACTGAGGGGGTGAGTTTTCTTGGGTTCAATCCTGAGTTGGGCCAATACTCTGGGATCTAGGAAGCTGTGAGTGCTTCCACTATCAACTAGGATCACTACATGCTGTTTGCTGATTGTCCCCAATAATTTGATGGTATTGAGGCCTTCCCCACCCATTACAGCATACAGGGATACATCAGCTTGGTGGGGTTCCTTTTCTGTCTCTTGGCCTTGCTCTTCACTACCCCATTCCTCAGAAGTCTCATAGTACTCACTGTCCTCAATGATATTGAAGGTAGGCCCCTTGCATCTATGGCCAGGTTGCCAATTTTCAAAACACCTGAAACACCTATTCTGTTCCCTCAATTGGGACTTGAATCTAGCCACCTCTGGTCCCTTGGCAGTGCTGTTCAGGGTATTGGATGAGGTACTACTTTGGGAATTGCCTGGTTTAGCTTCAGTGAATTTTGGGTTAATTTCTGTGGTCTTGGGATTGTAAGGTTTTGTAGGTTGTGTATTTGTGGGGTGGGAGAATCTTGGGGTGTATTGAGTGGTAGTTTTGGGTTGCTCAGTACCTCTAAGTCGCTTTTCAAACTGCTTGGCAAACTACATAGCTTCAGCCAAGGTCTTAGGTCGAGATGTCCTAACAAAACATCTAAGGGATTGCTTAAGTCTAGCTACAAATGCCTCCAAGAAATAAGCATCAGTAAGAGTGGGGTGGTTTTGAAGGAGCAAACTCCTAAACTCATCAAACTTATCTGAGAACTCTAGTACCCCTCCAATCTGTCTAAACCCTGCGAACTCTTCCATTACTGCCCCACTGTCTCCTCCAAACCTTCTGCAAACAGAATCAGCAAACAAGGACCACTGGAAGGGTCCTTCCAATCCATTCAAATAGCTTTCAAACCACAGACCAATTTTGCCATTCAGATTCATATACAAGACATTTGCAATTTCAGCTCTCGGAATTCGAGTCATCAAAAAGAATCTCTCACACCTATTTATCCAAAGTTTAGGATGTTCATATTCAAATGCAGGGAAGTCATATTTGTACCTCATACTTGGGGAATCCAATTGCGGTCTGAACTGATGTCCTCTCAGAGTTCGTGTTTCCCATGCTCGGTGATTTTCTGCTGGTTCGATTTCACTACCGGAGTCGGCACCAACTGATGCCCCATTCTCAAACTCCGCTTGAAGCATCGCAATACCGGTAGGTGCCTTGCCTAGCCTCCTTCCTTGTGGAGTCGGTTCCGGTTGGAAGCCCGTAGGACTGACAAATCCTACTCCGTTCACCGATGATCCACCAGGGTCTGAGCTCATTATCGGCGGTGCTGGTCTGTTAAGCCGGATTGTCTCCAGAATCTCATTCTTCCAGCTGTTCAGTTTAGTATCCACTTGGGCTGTCACCCGGTCCGGTAATTCCTGCACTGCTTTGGACTGTTCTTCCATTTGATTGTTCATATCCGCTACTGCTGCTTCCAATCGATTCACTCTAGCCTCCATGATTGGGCTCTGATACCACTTGTAAGGCGCTTAGGGTTTAGGAGTGTAGAGAGAAGAGAGAGGCGAGAGAGAAGAGAGAAGAATAGAAGATGAGGAGAAAAGAAGAAACATAACACTGAATTCAACAACCCCAAAACGAAGGGTTCATCCCTCTTTTATACATTTGAATAACAGAATGTAACTAACTGGCTAACAACCTCATGTCCTAAACGGTGTCGTCTGACTTGGGCCCTTCAATGGCTGTAACGGCTTCCCCTCATGCGGCGTCGTTTTACTTAAGTTGTAGCAATCCCCCCTTTTAATCAAACGACGTCGTCCGTTCTCGTATGCTGACTGATTCCCTGAGGCATTACAAGCTCATTGACGCTGCTTCCTCCCTCTCCCTCTCCCTGTTCCCACCAATCAAGAATCGCAAAACACAGATAAATATTGATCCCAAGAAACCCATCAAGAATCATCATCATCGGGATTTTGATGAGCTTATTGACGCTGCTTCCTCCCTCTCTCTCTCCCTGCACCCAACCAAACCCAAAAGATTGATAACTATCGGTCCCAAGAAACCAGTAGAGGAGGAGGACGTGGGAGTCATCGCCAAGAAACAGAAGGTGGTGGATAATCATCATCAACACTGGATGCATAAGCGCCTAAGTACAAGTGATGTGAACCTTTCATCAAGGCTGTTGCTACCCAAAGAGGAAATTACAAAATACGTATTGCCTCTCATGGATATGGAGAGCTGTAAAGCTTGTCAAAACAGGAATGGGTTGAGAGTCAAAATATGGGATTTGGACACTGAGTCACAGCATCAACTCACCCTCAAGCAATGGAAGACGGGTAGCTTTCTTCTCACCAACAACTGGAATACAGAGTTTGTAAAAAGGAGGAGTTTACACCCTGGTGACACTATTTCCTTGTGTTGGGACTTTGAGAATCTAAGGTTCTTGTTCCACAAGTTCAATGCCCAATCTTAGAATGAAATAAACTAATTCCATCAAATTTTGCTAGGATCCATGCATCTCCTATGTACTACTCTGCAGGATTTTGTACTTTCTATTTGTATGAATTGATTAGTAAATATTTTTATATTATTGACTTCAAATCTATTTACATCAGATCACTTTGTTATAGTCATAGTTTTTCATTCTCTATATTTTATGTATGCAGTTTCCATTAATTGCATAAAATCTACTTCCCTTTTGATGAAATTATGAAATCTGGTTTCATTGTCTTTATTTTGCTATCAAGTGGATGTGTTTTGAATGCGCATTAGTTTTATTATTCATATTTTTTTTAGCAAGAAATGAGATTTCTGAATTGGAAGAAGGATAATTTCAAGGCGGCGGGTGTTGAGTTTTCTTTAATTTCTTCCATTTGTTATTTGCATGCATGGAAATATCCTTGAATTCAGCTTTCATAGTTATCTCCAAATTTCTCAATCAACCCCAACAACCCATTTAAACATTGTGATGGAGTGATACAAACCACTCCTTGCGTTTTGGATTAGTAAACTTCCTCTCTTTTCTTTTCACCTCTAAAACTTCCCCAAACACAAAAGTAGTAGTCATTATTATAAATTTGCTTTGGGGGCCAATTTGACCCTTCTTTCCTAGATTAAATAGCTAAACCTTAAATACTTATGAATTTCATTGTCTTACTTTCAAAATTTTGTTAATCAATTAAATATCTATGAATTTTAATTTAATAATTTATCCATCAATTTTTCGTAAATAAATTTACTTTTCTTGTAGTGATAAGTAATCACATTACTTTTATTTTATTTCAACTCATTTTTTTTTGATGTGGCAATAATGTAATATTATATTACCAAAGTTGTAATATATATAACTTGAATAAAAACAAGTTATATAAAATAAGTTGGGATATACCAAAGTTTAAGACTTCTGCTTGCTCTTTCAAATTTTTTTTTTAATTATTATAAAAGTCTATTACTCCCCTCACATCGACAGTTAGACCTTTACTCTTCCAGGATCAATAGGCTGACCTTGTTTTCTTGACATGTATGTCGATCAATAGTATTACTTATAATTGCTATTGACATTATCCAATATTTTATTCACATCCTAAATTTCGCGGGGCTATTAAGTTAGAAAGCCTTTGAAAGAGAGTGTCAAAATCATGTTACTATTATTAGTCATATATATTTAAACAATTGAAAAAACTATTAAAGATGAATAGGTATTGTGCGTTATCATGCTAAGCACCTTGTGCTTAGATCACACCTCTGTGTCTCTCCTTGAGGAAAGGTCACAGGATCAAAAAAAAAAAAAAAAAAAAACTCATACGGTGGCTTTCTATTAAAACATAACAAAACAAAAACTTCCAAAAACAAATTTTTAATATAAAACAATTATTTAAAATATAGCAAATCAGAGTGGTGCAGTGGAAGCGTGGTGAGCCCATAACCTACAGGTCCCAAGATTGAAACTTGGCTTTGATATTTAGATTTTAAATGCCTCTTAAGACACCAAAATGCTACCTTACCTACCTACACATATAGCTAGTACTATACACTGAGTAGGAGATGTATGTTAGTTTCTTTTAAAGTTTCCCCATGAGGTTTAAATTTATTTTAAGATACCAAAATATTACATTACCTGTAGTGAGTAATAATTGTTGAATTACAAAATAGTACACTAAATAGAATATGTATGATAGTTTCTTTTTAAAGTTTCCCCACGAGGCTAAACACTTACAAGCAATTATTGTTAAATGAGTAGAGTATGTGATTTCCATACATACCTAAAATGTTATAAGTTTGGTTCTTGTTAATACCCTTTTGGTTGAACCTCTCATACACGGTTTTATATGTGCAATTAAGTTGGCCCAGTGCACACCCATGACTTGCGTTTGTATCACACCCTCGGTCACGCGATATAACGACCTGCGTGATGGTCCATTTCTAATTTAATTTAGTTGCAAAATCTAGGTTTCTAGTTTTATTCACTCAAATTAACTACCTTGTTGGACAATAATCACAATATCCACATCCTAATCTGCAGGATTTTGTACTTTTTGATTAGTTGCATGAATTGATTAGTAAATATTTTTATATTATTGACTTCAAATCTATTTTACATCATATCACTTTGTTATAGTCATAGTTTATTTTTCTCTATATTTTATGTATGCCGTTTCCATTTATTGCACAAAATCTACTTCCTTTTGAGGAAATTATGAAATCTGGTTTCATTGTCTCTGACAATTTTTTGCGATCAAGTGGATGTGTTTTGAATGGGCTTTAGTTTTATTCTTATTAGTTATTTATTTTATTTTTTATTTTTTTAGCAAGAAATGAGATTTCTGAATTGGAAGAAGGATTTCAAGGCCGGTGTTGAGTTTTCTTTTCTTCCGTTTGTTATTTGCATGCATGGGAATATCTTTGAATTCAGCTTTGCCAAATTATTGTGTGGACCATAACAAAAAGTACATTTTTAATATACTTAATATATATTACTTGTCTATTGAATGTATACTCAGTACACAAATAATGTACATTTTTAATATACTAAAAGTATATTATTGTTGTATTGAATGTACATTATATTACACTATATATACAAAAATGATCCACACAGCTTCTGTAGACCATGGTCCGCACAATAATGATTGCTCAGCTTTCATAGTCATCTCCAAATTTCTCAGTCAGCCCCTACAACCCATTTAAACATTTTGTTTACCCAGCTTCCTCTCTTTTCTTTTCACCTCTAAAACTAGCTTCCCCAAACACAAAGTTGGTAGTCATTATAAATTTGCTTTGGGGGTCAATTTGACCCTTCTTTCCTAGATTTAATAGCTACACCTTAAATAATACTTATGAATTTCATTGTTTTACTTTCAAAAATTTGTTAATCAATTAAATATCTATGAATTTTAATAATTTACCCATTAGTTTTTCGTAAATAAATTCACTTTTTTTTTTTTTTTTTTTTTTTTTTTTTCTCTAGTGATAGGTAATCACATTACTTTTATTTTATTTCAACTCATTTTTTGATGTGGAAATAATATTATATTATATTACCAAAGTTGTCATATATATAACTTGAATCAAAACAAGTTATATAAGATAAGTTGGGGATACATAGGGTGCAACCACTGCTGGAAATTATGAAATTTCCGACCACCTGAAAGTGATCTTAAATCAAGTCGAAAGCCTTGTTTCGATCACTTTTGGTATACGGAAAAACCTTTGTTGCTATTTCCGGCCACGTTTTGCTTTTGACTTGATTTAAGATTACTTTCAGGTGGTTGGAAATTTTAAAATTTCCAACAATGATATGCAACCCCTAACCGAGTTAGTTGGATAATTGATTTAGTAATTGCAAGCTTTTAAGTTTGACTCTTCATGAGAGCTGTCTATCTTTAAACCTCTTAGTATTATATTACTTCAAATTAGACACTATTTAAATTGGGCATTTGGTCTAGTGGTATGATTCTTGCTTAGGGTGCAAGAGGTCCTGAGTTCAATTCTCGGAATGCCCCTTATTCCTCCAAATTGATACAGTTCAGCTTTATTAAATTTTGTATTCATCCTTCTTGGCTAAGGTTAAATGTCTTTTATAAATATAAGAAATTTTTCTCTCTAACCATTACGAAAGATGACAACAGTATTTATTGAATAAATTTGTTTCTCAACACATTTTTATATATGTATTGTTTTAAATTTTGAATATTCTTGTTGCATACAAGAATATCTTGAGATATGTTAATTCCATTTTTGGTCCTAGATTTATAGGTGTCAATTCACTTTTAGTCCCTTTTTTTTTTTATCAGAGCATCCATTTTTGTCCTAATATTATTTTGACATGACCAATTTTGGTACTTTATCAAAAAAATCGTTGAAATTTTATTAAATACAAGAACATTTAACTCTTAAATTATGATTTTTTCAAAAAAGTAAACATAAAAAATATAACGGGTCAACGCACTTTGTATTAAAAAGATCAAAATTTCTTTCAATTTAAAGAAATTTCAACGATTTTGTTGATAGAGGACCAAAATTGGTCATGTCACGATACTATTATGACGAAAAGTGGATGTTTTGATAAAAAAGTTCTGAAAGTGGACTGTCACCTATAAATCTAGGACCAAAAGTGGAATTAACATTTTTTTTAATTTACAAATAATTTATTGAATTCCCAATTATTCATCATTATGTTTTTTTTTTCTTAGAAATATTTTAAAAATCATAAAATTGATTAAACGAATCAAATTAAACATCTTAATTAATTTTCTAGGTAATTTAATTTTTATGTTTCTATGATAACTCCGAATATGTTAATTATGTTTTTGCAAATTTATTCCTATCAATTGGTTAAAAATATTTTTCCAAGAATTTAATTGATGAGAAACTATAAAAACCCTCAACTTTACGTTTTATTGGACAATTAAAAGAAGTATTTTACATAATATTTTTCTCTATTCTCATAAATTCAATGCTGATATATATATATATATATATATATATATATATATATATATATATATATATATATATATATATATATATATATATATATATATATATTGAAATGTTCCCGTGTGGATGTGCAGTGATTAATGTGCGTGAGATTTATACTCAATGTGCGTGAGTGTTGTGTTTAATGTTCCTGAGATTTATACTTAATGTGCGTGAATGTGTAAAATGCAGCAGAAAATATTGATGTCAGCTTCTTCCCCATCCCCAGTAGCCATTGCCCCCTCCCTGATGATGATGATGCGGAGGCGGGCTATGGTGGTTAAGAATTATGGGAATAGTACAACAGAAATCCATACTTAGCTGCTGTGCAAATTTTACTGTACGTGAGTCATCTATATAAACATTCAACTGCACTGAAGGTAGCTGATAATCCAGAATCCATGGCCAAATTGAAGGAAGAAGTAACAAGAAGCTTGGGTGTTAATGTGCATGACTTTATGTTCTGCTTCTTTCTGAGCTCGTAATTATGAAATACTCACGCATATTAAGCACAAATCTCACGCACATTAAACACAATACTTAGGCACATTAAGTACAAAACTCACGTATATTAACATAACGCACATTAAGTACAAATCTCAGGCACATTGAGTACAAATCTCACGCACATTAAATATAAACTTCACACACATTAATCCACCGCACATCCGCACGGGAAACCACAAATGCACCTGATCCCTATATATATATATATATATATATATATATATATATATATATATATATATAGGAGTTATTTCTTTCAAGGAAAATCTTTGCGCCCTCCACTGTGAACATGTAGAGTCTGTTAGGCCTTTGAAAACAAGAATTGAGTAGTTTGGTTGGTTCGCAACATATAATGTTATGCGTATAATCATAGCTAAACTATCTAATAAATTAAAAAAAGGTGACATATAAAAGGGGAAAAATTTAGAGGGTAAGTAGCATTACTCAAACTCTTAATTTGCAATCTGGAAATACAAATTCCTACGTAATCCTCATTCTTCTCCAGATGGGATTCCAACTCCTAGTGGGAAAAATAACGAAATTACATTCTTCTCCCATGCATGGATACTATTAACAGCTCACTAGCTAGTTTCCTAATCTCACCGACATTGGAATTTCGTTTTGCCCCCTATATGTATTCCTCATTCTTTCCTGGACAGAAAGATGTCTCCTTTCATCGTTTACACTCTGATCTGAATTGAAAATGTCTGAGAATTGCCCCACTCTGCTTAATTTGTTTCCCGTTACGGAAAATAACGCAATGGAGAGCGTGTCTTCTGCTACTCTAACAGTATGTTTGGTTCACGGAATGAATTTTGAGGTAATAGGAATGCTATTTCATAAGGAATGGTGTGACACCCCATAATAGTCTCTTTGTTAATTTATTCATAAAAATCTTGAAATTTAATAGTCGAGGGATTAGATTTTGACTAGTCACTTAAGTCAAAGGGTTGTACCTTGTGCTTCTTGGGTTGTGCCCTTGTTTCCTTGTCTTTCCAACTTTAGTAAGGGTAAGAATGTCTTTCTACCTAAGGTTTGTGGTTCAAGCTAACCTAGAAACACTTTTTCATTTCATTCACCCTACAATCTAAACACAAAACCCTCTAGCCTCTCTCTAAAAAGGAGAAGCTTCTTCTCCAAGCTAGGATTTGAGCATCCAAGTCTTGAAAGTTTGGCTCCCAAGATTCCTACTTTCTTCATCTTGAGCATAGGGGAGGGTAAGATCCTTGGTCTTTTAGTGTTTTTAACCTCCTTTTAGGTGTCTTTTTCTAAAGATAGAATCTTTGTTGTCTTTTGGTTTGTGTATGAAGTTGGTGTGAAAGAGGAGCTTTAGGAAAGGCTTTCTAATGGTGAAAAGAGGAAGTTATTAGGCTACAAAGGTAACCCATGCTTTACAAAACATATATTTTTTTTTTTTTACTTATATGATGATTTCTTGGCTTCTACTTGTGATTCTTGTGTTGGAATGTGAGATTTGATACATTAGATTGTGGTGATGCATGTTTAGAGCTTGTTCTTAGGGTTCTTGAATGCCATTGCTTGGCTATTTCTTGGGTTCAAGTCATATTGTTGTTGTGTGAGAGATTTTGGGTGTTTTGGACTTGAATTTGGATTTGTTGCTAAAAATCCCTGATGGGAGGTTTTGGTGTACAGGGTGGTACCCGCGGGCGGAATGGTGGGCATAGGCCTACCCGCCATCCCACCCGTGGGGAATAGGTGCGCCGTGGGTTGGTACCCGCAGGTGGTTGTCCACCCATGGCCCCACCCGCGGAGTACATTATTGATGTTGGCCAGGGATTTGTTCCCCGTGATTCTTTTAACTCGGTATTGATGTTTTTACATCCCGATGTTTTTTTATTGGACTATTTGTGAGTCTTCTTGATGTTTCGTATGTCTAGAACGGTATGTTAGGAATCCATGTAGGATTTTTTGTCTTGAATCGTGCTAAGGGTCTGACTTTGTGATTCGTTGGACTATTGTGAGTCTTGAATGTTCTTTGGAACTACTTTTGGTTTACCCGTTTGATAAGCATGCTAGTTTGATGTTGAAATGCTAGTATGTGCGGTTTGTTCTTTCTTATTGGATTGGCAAATTGTGTTGGCCATCGTTTGGTGTTGGATTGTGATCCTTCGTTGTTGAGTATGGTTCCATGTCTTTGTTGTGATCCATTGATTGATTCCTATGATGTGAGCGTATGTAATTGTTGTACCCTTTGATTGATACTTGATTAAGGTTATTGTTGAACCTTAGTCCTGTTGGTAATGATGATGACCTTGTGTGACTATGATTGAGATTGGTGGTTTGTTACTTGAGCTTTGCTCACGAGATTGGCGGTTTTGTGATATGAGATTTAATGGTACCCTCGTGTACTGAGAGATCGGTGGTGAATAGGAGTGTCGGCGTGGGGGCGACGGTCCCCGGAGGCAAAAGGTTGGACTAAGAAGTACAAGGTGGCACTAGGAGGTAAAGGTTGGAACCGAAATAAGGCCGGGGGTATCCATAAGGTTGGAACAGGGCATAAGGTTGGAACTATGATACTTGTGACATGTAGTTGCCACTGTGGCATGTAGTTGCCAATGTGTGAATGTGTATTCTTGTTTGTGAGCATTACTTGATGAATTCTACTTTGTGATTAGTAGAATGTATCTTGAGTTGTATCGTTCTTCATGTTTCCTGTCTTGTTGTTGTTATAAGGATGGTGATTCCCTTTTCCTTTTGAGAGTGTTTGATGAGTCCTTGGAGTTGACTTCTCTTTATTGCTTTTGAAATGATATATACCGTTTTCCGTTTCAAAATGATTTTGATTTATACTTATCTATATATGCTATTTAACGCGTATTGATGGGTTACCAGCGATATTCGCTGACCGGGTGTTATCGCCATGTTATCCTTGTTCTACATGTTTTGAGTAGATGCCCGAGAGCGCTAGACTTGGAACGATAGATAGATTAGTCACCTTGTCTAGACGTTATGTTTTGATGGCCTCTGAGCCTTTTGAGCAGCCTATGTGCCTTGACTCCTTATGACTTGTTTAAACTGTTTAGTTTTCCCGCCTGTGCACCTATGACTAAGATAGGTGTCAGGTGTGGCATAACATACCCTGATTTTATCTCGCTTCCGTTGCATTATGATTTGAAAATTAGATGTTTGCTTGTGCATTTAAGTTTTAAAAATATGGTAAAAATCGGGGGTGTTACAGTTGGTATCAGAGCCTAGGTTTGAGCCTAGGATGTTAAGAGTGGGACTTCAAGAACCTAAGTTGAGCTTAGGTTAGTGCTTGTAAGTTGAGACTCTAAGATGCTTAGTGAAGCCTTTAAGTGTTTAAGAACCTAAGTATAGGATCCTTAGGATGCGCGGTGAGGTTGTGAGTTCTCTAATCATTTTATGTTGTGCTTCCTGTACCTTGTTTTCCTTTTATCTTTGGTTCTCTTTAGTTTAGGCACCAGGTAAGGGTGCAGGCCCTAAGTTTCCTCCCGTTATCGTGCTGTTTCTGTAGAAGTCAAGGATGGCACCATCAAGACGTCGTGCAAGGTCTTCAAAAGCGGTTACCAATGAACAGTTAGCTCAAAGCCTCCATCAGCTGACGCAGATCACCCAGACGCTGAGCAACACCCTCCTCAACAACAACCACCTTCCTTAGAATGGGAATCGCGACGTGGTACGCCAAGTCACAAGTCTCCGTCCCCCGGTCTTCGCCGATGGTGAAGATCACGCAGTGATGGATGAGTGGATCCGGATGTTAGACAAGATCTTCGAAGCTGTGGTTTGCCCGGAGGATCGCTAAGTAAAGTTGGCAACGATTTACCTTAGGCAAGAAGCGGATTTGTGGTTGATGCTTGAAAGGACAATTTGTAGACAGGATCCGGAGATCATGTTGGGAAAACCTGAAGGTTAAGTTACGTGAGCGGTTCTATCCTGCTCATGTCAAGGAGGCCTACCTTTGTGCAGCTGACCTCTACCGGGTACAATAATTTCAGTATGGAATTCGGGAGAACCGTAAGAGGAAGCTTGATGGAAGTGTTTCACCCGTGGTTAAGAGTTTGATGGCTACTGGTGCTGAATAAACAAGAAGCCTTCAAAGAGAGGACTCTAAGCAAGGTAAGACTCCCCAGCCAATCTGGAACAACAAGGCTAAGGGAAGGCGCTCCGTTTTCAAGAAGTGTGGAAGTGACCACCCCGGTGTTGAGTGTCTAGGGAAACCGGTAGTGTGCTTTGCTTGTGGCAAGAAGGGTCACCGGTCCGTTGAGTGCAGGACTAAGAGGAAGACTTCAACGGACTCAAAACCAGTTGGTAGTGTTGGACCCCGGTCGGGAAGTAAGCCTCGAAGCGGAAGCAACAATGGACTAAGTGGAAGTAGCATCCAGGACCTGTGTACGAAGTCGGGACCTCGGCAAGGCAAGATCCACAGTCGTGAGGCAAATGCAAGTGGGAACCGTTGAAGTAAGTCTTGTACCCTTTTATTCGATATTCCTTTGTCTTTGTGCCCTTCATGGTGTGTTAGCTTCGGGCGTTAACTTGTTCGAGAGTCACTCTTGACCCCTTTTATTTTTGCTTTCCCCTAGAGAAGCCCAATCACCCTTTTTGCCAAGTAATCCTTTTCTTCCAAACCTTGTTCTTGTTTTCTTTCCAAACCATCTTGTGCAAGTCGGAAGTGACTTCAGGTTATGAAGGAATCTGGCAAGGTCTAAGAGTTAAGCCGCGTCTTAGTCGAGGCAGAGTGCCTTCCGTTCGACAAGCGTAGTGATCAGCATCAAGCCGAAGTTTCGCCGGAAGTCGTGAACCTTTTTCACCTCTTGAAGCCAATCTTCCTCTCTTACCCTAGTCAAATCCCATGCCTCATCTCGAGAAATCCTTCCTATCTTTTTAAACATCGTTCTAGTTTCCCTTTTGATTTGACTCTGTTCAAGGATACAACCTCACCTTTCCTAGTTGTGACTTTGAAAATCTTGATTCCCTTCCTAATCAGCGCTATCCTTGAGTTTAAACCGGATACCCTCTGTGGGGAAATCCTTTTCAACTCCCTTAAACCTCGTTTTGATCCCTTAATTCTTAAGTTGTAGCACTGTTTACCTTTCTTCTCTTCTTAACCAATGTGATCTTCGAGTTTTCAAACCTTAAACCAGTCACTCTAATCCTTTCCGTTGAACTGCATCTCTTCTTGTGAGCCTTCTTTTTCCGGAGTCACCTTTCTCCTTTGTTACCGTTCCTATTTTGGACCTTTCATCCGGACCGAAAGTTTTGAAGTTTCAAGCGTTGCTTTGTAGAAAGTTGTGGGTTGTGTGCTAATGCAAGTGTTAAGTCAGCAGCCTGCATCAAGTTAGCCCAAGAGCTAGGGAGAAGGGCATCCTACTCGTGTTTTGGATCTGGCAGTTGTAGTCTTTGTCTCGAAGTGGCGGATCAAGTTCAAGCAGATATCGAGCTCAAGTTGTGTAGTGTGAGTACCTTGTTTCCTTTGGTTGAAGAAGTCAGCGGAGGACAGTTGAAGACGCCATTCTGGTTCTTTGATCCCGAGTGGTCTAGCTCTTGAGTCCTCTTGGTGTCAGTTTTGGTTATAGGTTGTGTCTTAGCTGAGACGTTAGTTTGGGTAGATCGTTGGCTAGTTTTAAGCAGGGAGTTAAGTTTAAGGTAGAATTAGTATCCCTTTCCGGTAAGTCTTCTATCTATCACTTTATCTTTCTTTCTTCCCTTACCTTTGTGAACCCTCAGCCTATTTCTAAGCCTTGTCACTCGTTTTGTTAACCGACAGTTTTGATGTTGAACTTCGTTGTGTCCAAGCCAACCAATCTTACGACCTTAATTTGAACCCTTGGTTTCTCAAACTTTGGTTAGTGGCGAACACCTTTTTGTTAAAAACCTCGTTTGCATCTTATCTCTAAGCTTCGTCACCTGTTTCGCAAGCCGACCGTTTTTGTTGGGGAACCCCATTGCGTCCCTTGCTTGTTTTGGTTTTCGGCTCATTTGTAGTTGTTGCTTGTTGGTTGTGCTTAGTTATTTTCCCTTGTTTGCCTTGTTGGTTAGTTTGTTGTTTGGGTAGTTGGTTGAGTTGTTTTGCTTTGATAGAATCTAGTTGTTTTGAGTTTAGGCGTGGTGTAGAAGGCCCAAGTTGTCCGTGAGGTGGTGTTTGTGTTTGTGTTGCTCGAGAAATTCCTTTTGTGACATTTTGAAACCTTGCATTTTCTTGATTCTTGAAAATTTTACACCTTTTGAACCCTTGAAGTTTTGTGTGATGGTATTATTGCCTTCCTTTGTCACATTGATTGATTCGTTGTTACCTGTTTGATTGAACTCATCGTGCCCAAGCTTCAAGGACGAAGCTTCTTGTTAGGGGGAGAGGATGTGACACCCCGTAAATCCAAACTCTAAGCAAGGATTAATTAGAGAATTAATGCTAGTCTCTTTCTTAATTTATTCCTAAAAATCCTGAAGTTTAATAGTCAAGGGATTAGATTTTGACTAGTCACTTAAGTCAAAGGGTTGTACCTTGTGCTTCTTGGGTTGTGCCCTTGTTTCCTTGTCTTTCCAACTTTAGTAAGTGTAAGAATGTCTTTCTACCTAAGGTTTGTGGTTCAAGCTAACCTAGCAACACTCTTTCATTTCATTCACCCTACAATCTAAACACAAAAACCTCTAGCCTCTCTCTAAAAAGGTGTAGCTTCTTCTCCAAGCTAGGGATTTGAGCATCCAAGTCTTGAAAGTTTGGCTCCCAAGATTCCTACTTTCTTCATCTTGAGCATAGGGGAGGGTAAGATCCTTAACCATTTAGTGTTTTTAACCTCCTTTTAGGTGTCTTTTTCTAAAGATAGAATCTTTGTTGTCTTTTGGTTTGTGTATGAAGTTGGTGTGGAAGAGGAGCTTTAGGAAAGGCTTTCTAAGGGTGAAAATAGGAAGTTAATAGGCTACAAAGGTAACCCATGCTTTACAAAACCTATTTTCTTACTTATATGATAATTTCTTGGCTTCTACTTATGATTCCTGTGTTGGAATGTGAGATTTGATGCATTATCTTGTGGTGATGCATGTTTAGAGCTTGTTCTTAGGGTTCTTGAATGCCATTGCTTGGCTATTTCTTGGGTTCAAGTCATATTGTTGTTGTGTGTGAGATTTTGGGTGTTTTGGACTTGAATTTGGACATGTTAACGAAAATCCCCGAAGGGATGTTTTGGTGTACAGGGTTGTACCCGCGGGCGGAACGGCGGGCAAAAGGCGGATCCCCACCCGCGGGGAACAGGTGCCTCGTGGGTTGGTACCCGCGGGCGGAACCGATGGGTGGTTGTCCACCAGTGGCCCCACCCGCGGGGTACATTATTGATGTTGGCCGGGGATTTGTTCCCTGTGATTCTTTTGACTCGGTATTGATGTTTTGACCTCCCGATGTTGTTTTATTGGGCTATTTGTGAGTCTTCTTGATGTTCCGTATGTCTAGAACGGTATGTTAGGAATCCATGTAGGATTTGGTGTCTTGAATCGTGCTAAGGGTCCGACTTTGTGATTCGTTGGACTATTGTGAATCTTGAATGTTCTTTGGAAGTACTTTTGGTTTAACTGTTTGATAAGCATGCCTGTTTGATGTTGAAATGCAAGTATGTGTGGTTTGTTCTTTCCTATCGGGATTGGCAATTTGTGTTGGTCATCGTTTGGTGTTAGATTGTGATCCTTCGTTGTTGAGTATGGTTCCATGTCTTTGTTGTGATCCATTGATTGATTCCTATGATGTGAACGTATGTAATTATTGTACCCTTTGATTGATACTTGATTAAGGTTATTGTTGAACCTTAGTCCTATTGGTAATGACGATGACCTTGTGTGACTATGATTGAGATTGATGGTTTGTTACTTGAGCTTTGCTCACGAGATTGGCGGTTTTGTGATATGAGATTTAATGGTACCCTCGTGTACTGAGAGATCGGTGGTGAATAGGAGTGTCGGCGGGGGGCGACGGTGCCCGGAGGCAAAAAGGTTGGACTCAGAAGTACACGGTGGCACTAGGAGGTAAAGGTTGGAACCGAAATAAGGCCGGGGGTAGCCATAAGGTTGGAACTATGATACTTGTGACATGTTGTTGTCACTCTGTCATGTAGTTGCTAATGTGTGAATGTGTATTCTTTGCTTATGAGCATGTCTTGATGAATTCTACTTTGTGATTAGTAGAATGTATCTTGAGTTATATTGTTCTTCATGTTCCTGTCTTGTTGTTGTTATAAGGATGGTGATTCCCTTTTCCTTTTGAGGGTGTTTGATGAGTCCTTGGTGTTGACTTCTCTCTATGGCTTTTGAAATGATATATACCGTATTCCGTTTCAAAATGGTTTTGATTTATACTTATCTATATATATACTATTTAACGCGTATTGATGGGTTACCAGCAATGCTCGCTGACCGGGTGTTATCCCCAAGTTTTCCTTGTTCTACATGTTTTGAGTAGATGTCCGAGAGCACTAGACTTGGAACTATAGATAGCTTAGTCACCTTGTCTAGACGTTATGTTTTGTTGGCCTGCGACCCTTTTGAGCGGCCTGTGTGCCTTGACTCTTTATGACTTGTTTACACTGTTTAGTTTTCCCGCCTGTGCACCTATGACTGATATAGGTGTCAGGTGTGGCATAACATACCCTGATTTTATCTAGCTTCCGTTGCTTTATGCTTTGAAGATTAGATGTTTGCCTGTGCATTTATGTTTTAAAAATGTGATAAAAAAATCGGTGGTGTTACAGTTGGTATCAGAGCCTAGGTTTGAGCCTAGGATGTTAAGAGTTGGACTTCAAACACCTAAGTTGAGCTTAGGTTAGTGCTTGTATGTTGAGACTCTAAGATGCTTAGTGGAACCTTTAAGTGTTTAAGTACCTAAGTATAGGATCCTTAGGATGCGCGGTGAGGTTGTGAGTTCTCTTATCGTTTTCTATTGTGCTTCCTGTACCTTGTTTTCCTTTTAGCTTTGGTTGTCTTTAGTTTAGGCACCAGGTAAGGGTGCGGGCCCTAAGTTTCCTCCCGTTATCGTGCTATTTTTGTAGAAGTCAAGGATGGCACCATCGAGACGTCGTGCAAGGTCTTTAGAAGCGGGCACCAATGAACAGTTAGCTCAAAGCCTCCATCAGCTGACGCAGATCACCCAGACGCTGAGTAACGCCCTCCTCAACAACAACCGCCCTCCTCAGAATGGGAATCGCGACGTGGTACGCCAAGTCTCAAGTCTCCGTCCCCTGGCCTTCGCCGGTGGAGAAGATTTCGCAGTGCTGGATGAGTTGATCCGGATGTTTGACAAGATCTTCGAAGCTGTGGTTTGCCCGGAGGATCACCAAGTAAAGTTGGCTACGTTCTACCTTAGGCAAGAAGCGGACCTGAGGTGGATGCTTGAAAGGCCAATTTGTAGACAGGATCCGGAGATCATGTTGGGAAAACCTGAAGGTTAAGTTACATGAGCGGTTCTATCCTGCTCATGTCAAGGAGGTCTACCTTTGTGCAGCTAACCTCTACCGGGTACAACAAGTTCAGAAAGGAATCCAGGAGAACCGTAAGAGAAAGCTTGATGGAAGTGTTTCACTTGTGGTTAAGAGTTTGATGCCTGCTAGTGCTGAATCAACAAGAAGCCTTCAAAGAGACGACTCTAAGAGAGGTAAGACTCCCCAGCCAATCCGGAACAACAAGGCTAAGGGAAGGCGCTCCGTTTGCAAGACGTGTGGAAATGACCACCCCGGCGTGGAGTGTCTAGGGAAACCGGTAGTGTGCTTTGCTTGTGGCAAGAAGGGTCACCGGTCCTTTCAGTACAAGAGTAATGATAAGCTTAATTTCTATGTATTATTTAGAGTAATTTTAGTGAGTGAGTTGGATAAATAAATTAAGTTTTAGGATCGATTTTATTATAAATATTATATTTAGTTATATGTTACTAGTTTAGATTTGTTTTAATAAATATTAGGCTAATGTTGCATTTTTATAAATATAAATAGGAGTTTTATTTTATCTATAGTATTAAATTTATTTGGTAATTTTATATCTTAAATTTTAAATTAGTGTTTTAATTTTTAAGTTTAGTTAAGTGGTGTCATTAGGTTAATATAATTTTTATTATTATGTTAACTTAAGTTTGTTTTTTTTTGTTTTGTTTCTTTTACAGATTAGCGCAGCAGAGAAAGAAAAATAAATAGATAAGGGTCTAGGGATTTGGATATAGATCATTGTATGGACGGAATAGTAGAAAAAAGACGAAAAGAATTAAAAGAAACCCTTTGGGAATTGTTATTTTGGAGGAGTTTCGGCAGAACACTTACGGAAGAGACGAAAAGCAGAAAGAAAAGAATAGGGAAAAAAGAAAGCTTGGAAGCGGCAGGCATGCGTAGATCATCGGCGAGAAGATCTGAGACTCCATCGCAAGGAATTTTTGAGTTTCAATCGATGCTATCATCTCTGAGGCTTGAATTATTTATCTTCTCTATTTATTTCTTGTTCAAATTTCCAGAATACTATTTCGTGAACATTCCATACATTCAAATATGATTCTTGGCTAGAACTCATAATTAGGGATTTGGATTAGCCTAGATTAGACTAATTAACTATTTTTCATGTGTTAATTCTTCCAATTTCAATTTAATAATTGAACTTGATTATATTTATTTTATGTATTTTAATTGTGGATTGTGTGACTGGCCATTGCATATTTCCCATTATTAGGGTTCATAAGAAGAACTGACAGGTGAATTATGAACCTAGGACTCATAAGATAAACACAATTGACCTAAACTAGACATAACTTTAGGTATTTGTGGTGAGATTTGTTGGAATTTTTAGCTAAAAATGGCATTTTGAGTGATTATTTTGTGGTACAAATATATGTGGGTCCACTTCCGATTTGGGTCGGGTCAAAGTGGATTCGGGTTCTTCGTAGTGAGACGAAGAATTTGATATAATGTATGCTCAAAATGGGTAATAGGTGAATGAGAAATTGATTCTCAAAGTGAACCTATTTGGAGAGAAGTCAAAAACTTAAGTTTAAATGCTAATTAGAAATAAGCATTTTAATAACTTTCGTTGCACTGCACGAAAGTTGTAGAGCTTAAGTGTAATTAAGCTTTGGTTGCTTAATTAGTGAATTGGGATTTTTAGCACCTTTCGTGCTATGCTTTCATGCTGGACGAAAGTGCATGCAAAATTGAAAGCTTAATTATAAGCTTTAGTTCATGCTGAAAGTTGGAGTTGTGAGCTCCTTTCGTGAGCTACTTTCGTGCTGAGCACGAGTCAATGCTATATGCATTGATTCGTGCTGCACCGTTTCGGTGCGTGTGGACCACTCGGGTGTGGTTTCCAATCCCAATTTGTTAAACCTTCGGGTTTGTACGAACTTCTCGGTCACTCAGATATTTTGAAACGGGTCGTTGTGGTCGGTACGAATTAATCGCGTATTAAGTTCGTGACCGTTGGAATTATTACGATAATAATTACGACCGTTTCAAATTTTATTATCCAATTATTAAATCTTGGATTTATGTTGGTTAATGTGCCATGATGATGCTATTAAATCCCTTCTCCTATATAAGCTTGTTATGTTGGCAGAATGTTTACACACATGATTTTAAAAAGTCTCAAAACATTTTATTTTTCTCTCAACTCTCATTCTTGGTTTCAAAGAGGAAATTGTTTGCCAACATAATTCCATAAAACATCGGAGTGCTCAACTTGTGTTCTAGTTCGCCGGGCTTTGGGTTGGAGTGCTCGAACGCCAAAGTCGTAGTCCGTTTTATCCTGGGAGACTGACGCCACAACGATCCTAGCATCCTCGGGAGGCGGCGAATTGGTTTTAAGGAGAGTGTGTGTACACACGACTCGGGCTTCATCTGCTTCTTCTTGTTTCTTCGCGTTGGGTTAAACCTCAGGTTAGTAACCCGTCTCTTGTTTATTTTTTGTTCTTGGTTTCGGACCAAGTGGTAGGATTAATCTCGGATAGATTAAATCCTTGTACTAGTTTCGTACTAGTTGTGGTGGGAATAATTTCGTGGAAATTAAGTCCCGTGTACTAGTTTCGTACTAGTTGTGGTGGGATTATTTTGATAAAATAAATCCCTATTTGGTTAATATATATATATTGTATATATATGTAATTTTGGTTTCGTACCAAAATTGGTTGGAATTAATTTTCTATAAATTAAATTCCATTTTTTTGGGACAAATATATATTTCATATATATTTTGTGTATCGATTTATTCACCAATTTCCAACAATCTTAAAACCGATTATTTTTTTGTGATTAAAGTCGATGGATTTCACGAGTGGTGAAATCGTGAATGTTGCCCGTGGGGCACATTCAATTGGTCGGATCGGCAACGTAGTTGCACTTTCTGAAACCCCGGTAAACTTTGGTTCGGAGTCCGGTTGTGGCATCAAAGGGTATATCCCTACGATGAAGGTACATGGGACAGTACCTTGTGGATTGGTCGAAAGACCATGGAAATTCAAGATGTTGAATTTCGAAGGGTTGCAACTTAAAATGTTGTACAACCTTGTAATTCTCGGCATGTCATTGTTCTTGACCGAGATGTTTCCTAGTGGAAAGGAACACGAGTCTAACGTTCAAACTGTTAGCATAGTACAGATTTGGAAATATTTGGTTTTCCTATGCCTAAACTATGTTTTGAATGGTTTGTGTGACTCGTTGTAGGAATCTTTGGACCGGAAGTATAATAGTGATGACGCTAAGGCAAAAATGTTTGTCGTTAGCCGATTACTTGAATACAAGATGGTGGATTCCGGGATCGTCCTAAGTCAAGTTGATGAAGGAGCGATCGTGAGTGAAGCCTTTCAAGTGGAACCTAGTATCCATTTGTTGCCTTTGGGCAGAAAGGACTTCAAGAAGCAATTCTACGGAAAATGCTTCAATTGTGGCATTATGGGTCACAAGTGGACTGATTGTAAAGCACTTAAGAGGAAGAATGATTATTCGGAATCTAACGTGGTGCGGGTCAATCAGAATGAGTCCGAAATCATCCTCTCGGCAATGGTGACCGAGGTAAACCTGGTTGGTTCGAACAAAACGGAATGGTTCATTGATACGGGTGCGACCCGACATATGTGTTCCAACCGTAAGTTGTTTATTACCTTCGAGACGACTAATTGTGGGAAGGTATGGATGGGAAACTCTGCTCAGTCTATTATGGTAGGCATGGGCAAAGTAGTTCTCAGAATGACCTCTGGGAAAGAGCTGACTCTAAACAACGTCTTGTACGTACTGGAGCTACGGAAGAACTTAGTTTCTGGTTCATTGTTGAATAAGAATGGCTTCCGGTTAGTGTTTGAGTCAGAAGGTTGTTTTGTCGAAATCAGGAACATACGTAGGCAAGGGTTATGTGCTAGATGGGCTTTTTAAGCTCGATGCAATAACTGCGATTAATAAGAGTATTATTAATTCAGCCTACTTACTTGAGTCTTCGTGTTTGTGGCACGGTAGACTGGGTCATGTTAATTTTAATTCTATACGTAGATTAATTAACTTGGAACATATTCCTGCATTTCAAGTTGATAAACACAAATGTGAGATTTGTGTTGAGGCAAAACAAACGAAAATTCCTTTTAAATCGATTGAAAGGAAAACGGAACCACTTGAGTTGGTTCATAGCGATGTATGTGATTTTAGATCAATACAATCGCGCGGTGGTAATAAATATTTTATCACGTTTATCGATGATAACACACGATACTGCTATGTGTTTTTGCTTAAGAGCAAAGATGAAGCCGTTGATAAATTCATTCTTTATAAGAATGAAGTGGAAAACCAACTTAATCGAAGGATTAAGAAGGTTAGAAGCGATCGAGGTGGTGAGTACGAAGCACCTATTGGTGACTTCTGTGCAAGTGTAGGTATCATACACGAGCGTACGACACCTTACGCACCTCAATCGAACGGTGTTGCCGAACGGAAAAATCGCACATTGAAAGAGATGATGAATGCGATGTTGATAAGTTCGGGCCTACCTCAAAGTATGTGGGGTGAGGAGATTTTGACAAGTAACTACCTTTTAAATAAGGTTCCCCGCAAGAAGCTCGATAAGACTCCTTATGAGCTGTGGAACGGTAGGAAACCTTCCTACCAGTACCTGAAAGTGTGGGGGTGTCTTGCCAATGTTTTGGTGCCAACACCTAAGAAAATAAAGATAGGTCCTAAGACAGTGGACTGTATCTTTATTGGCTATGCACATAACAGTAGTGCATATCGGTTCTTAGTACACGAGTCCCATAATCCGGACGTACATAAGAACACGATAATTGAATCAAGGAATGCATCGTTCTTTGAAGATGTATTTCCGTGTAGGTCTAGTGAGGGACCTAGTACGTCGAAACGAACATTCGATGAGGCTGTGGATAACGGCAGTGGAGGGTCTGAAATAGAACCCGAGCTCGAAGCTAGACGTAGCAAGCGAGTTAGGATTGAAAAATCCTTTGGTCCAGATTTTCTGACGTACATGTTAGAATGTGATACGCATATTCTAACTTGTTTACTAGAAAATGAACTGGATTTTCTGACATGTTTGTTAGAAAACGAGCCTCAAACGTATGTAGAAGCTGTGACTTCTACGGAAGGACCAATGTGGAAAGAGGCTATAAAGAGTGAAGTGGATTCTATCCTACAGAATCACACTTGGGAACTGGTTGATCTTCCTCAGGGTAGTAAGCCCTTGGGATCCAAGTGGGTCTTTAGACGGAAGTTGAAACCTGATGGTTCCATTGAGAAGTATAAGGCTAGACTTGTAATTAAGGGTTACAGGCAACGCGGGGGCCTTGATTTCTTCGACACGTATTCTCCCGTAACGAGAATAAATTCCATAAGGATGATACTTGCCATAGCCGCACTGCGGAATTTGGAAGTACATCAAATGGATGTGAAAACAGCTTTCTTGAATGGCAAGTTAGATGAAGAAATCTATATGGAGCAACCTGAGGGTTTTGCGATTCCGGGCCAAGAAAAGAAAGTCTGTAAATTGGTTAAATCGTTATATGGTTTAAAACAAGCGCCTAAGCAGTGGCACGAGAAGTTTGACCATGCGATGTTAACCAACGGGTTCAATATAAACGAAAGTGACAAGTGTGTCTACGTTAAGGAAACGATAGACGATTATGTCATTCTTTGTTTATATGTGGATGATATACTCATCGTGGGTAGTAACGATCGAATGATCAAATCTACCAAGGACATGTTAAATTCGAGATTTGACATGAAGGGTATGGGTTTGGCAGATTTAATCCTTGGGGTTAGAATCGTGAGAAGACCTGATGGTCTCGTGTTAAGCCAATCTCATTATGTTGATAAAATCCTTGCAAAGTTTAACAAGGATGATTATCAAGTGGCTAGGACTCCATTAGATACTAACGTTCATCTATCCAAAAATCGCTGAGAGTGTATCTCTCAAGTAGAATACGCTAGGATTATTGGAAGTTTGATGTATCTAATGAGCTGTACCAGGCCTGATATTGCCTTTGCGGTTAGCAAACTCTGTAGATATACGAGTAACCCCAGTGATGCGCACTGGAAGGCAATAAATAGTGAGAGTTATGAGATACTTGAGGTATACTCGTGACTGGGGACTGCACTATACACGATATCCTGCTGTACTTGAAGGGTATAGCGACGCTAACTGGATATCGGATATGAAGGACTCTAAGTCCACGAGTGGCTACGTGTTTACGTTAGCCGGTGCAGCCGTTTCTTGGAAATCCTCGAAACAAACCTTGATAGCTAGATCCACGATGGAATCTGAGCTGATAGCCTTAGACAAATGTTGTGAAGAGGCTGAATGGCTACGCCATTTTGTGGAGGATATTCCTTGTTGGGATAGACCTGTACCTCCAATTAGTGTGCATTGTGATAATCAAGCAACAATTGGAAGAGTACAAAGTCATATGTATAATGGTAAGTCTAGACATATACGTCGAAGACATAATACCATTAAACAACTACTCACAACGGGTGTTGTCTCTGTTGACTATGTGAAGTCAAAGGACAATATAGCGGATCCGCTAACCAAAGGGTTGAGCAAAGATGTTGTTGAGAAGTTGGCACGAGGAATGGGGTTGAAGCCCTTGGAATAAAAGTTCTATAGTGGACACCCAACCTAGTTGGCACCTAGGTTCAATGGGACAACTAAATTATAGAACGAAGCGTGTCACTATGGGGGTCTCGGACTCCCTACCATTCCTCGTTAGAACAGTGACTCCCGCACGAGGCTAGCATGTTGATGCTTTAATGATTCGAATGTCGGTTGACATGTGTGAGTATGCTGGATACTCGATAAAGAATCACCTATGTTAGAGAGAAGTGGGGTCGCTTCAAAGGAGAATTGGTGGGCTCAATTCTTTAGAAACTCTCGCAGAACCAGGAAAGTGACCCATGACCAAAAACGGGCACACCCATGAGAACAGAACAAAGATTGGAAGGTTCCTGTGTGGGATATGTCATCGTCTACACAAACGGTAGTTGGTTCAAAGACATCAAGTTCTACCATACAGCCAGTAGAGTAAACATATTTTCACAAGGCAAGGTTCAAAGGGTAACATCTACCTATGCTATGCAGGGATCGACCGTTGAGCACGTTCGTGTCGATTTTTCCTCGTCCCGAAAATCAATTTTCATTCATGTGGGGGATTGTTGGAATTTTTAGCTAAAAATGGCATTTTGAGTGATTATTTTGTGGTACAAATATATGTGGGTCCAATTCCGATTTGGGTCGGGTCAAAGTGGATTCGGGTTCTTCGTAGTGAGACGAAGAATTTGATATAATGTACGCTCAAAATGGGTAATAGGTGAATGAGAAATTGATTCTCAAAGTGAACCTATTTGGAGAGAAGTCAAAAACTTAAGTTTAAATGCTAATTAGAAATAAGCATTTTAATAACTTTCATTGCACTGCACGAAAGTTGTAGAGCTTAAGTGTAATTAAGCTTTGGTTGCTTAATTAGTGAATTGGGATTTTTAGCACCTTTCGTGCTATGCTTTCATGCTGGACGAAAGTGCATGCAAAATTGAAAGCTTAATTATAAGCTTTAGTTCATGCTGAAAGTTGGAGTTGTGAGCTCCTTTCGTGAGCTACTTTCGTGCTGAGCACGAGTCAATGCTATATGCATTGATTCGTGCTGCACCGTTTCGGTGCGTGTGGACCACTCGGGTGTGGTTTCCAATCCCAATTCGTTAAACCTTCGGGTTTGTACGGACTTCTCGGTCACTCAGATATTTTGAAACGGGTCGTTGTGGTCGATACGAATTAATCGCGTATTAAGTTCGTGACCGTTGGAATTATTACGATAATAATTACGACCGTTTCAAACGTTATTATCCAATTATTAAATCTTGGATTTATGTTGGTTAATGTGCCATGATGATGCTATTAAATCCCTTCTCCTATATAAGCTTGTTATGTTGGCAGAATGTTTACACACATGATTTTAAAAAGTCTCAAAACATTTTATTTTTCTCTCAACTCTCATTCTTGGTTTCAAAGAGGAAATTGTTTGCCAACATAATTCCATAAAACATCGGAGTGCTCAACTTGTGTTCTAGTTCGCCGGGCTTTGGGTTGGAGTGCTCGAACGCCAAAGTCGTAGTCCGTTTTATCCTGGGAGACTGACGCCACAACGATCCTAGCACCCTCGGGAGACGGCGAATTGGTTTTAAGGAGAGTGTGTGTACACACGACTCGGGCTTCATCTGCTTCTTCTTGTTTCTTCGCGTTGGGTTAAACCTCAGGTTAGAAACCCGTCTCTTGTTTATTTTTTGTTCTTGGTTTCGGACCAAGTGGTAGGATTAATCTCGGATAGATTAAATCCTTGTACTAGTTTCGTACTAGTTGTGGTGGGAATAATTTCGTGGAAATTAAGTCCCGTGTACTAGTTTTGTACTAGTTGTGGTGGGATTATTTTGATAAAATAAATCCCTATTTGGTTAATATATATATTGTATATATATGTAATTTTGGTTTCGTACCAAAATTGGTTGGAATTAATTTTCTATAAATTAAATTCCATTTTTTGGGACAAATATATATTTCATATATATTTTGTGTATCGATTTATTCACCAATTTCCAACAAGATTTGATTGTTGCTTAATGGGTTCAATTAATGTTGGTGAGATATCGACAGATGATCACAGTTAATTTGATACAACCTAGTAGCTCGACGGAGTATTAGGATATAATTGGAGCAATCATCACTATAATTACAAGAATTAATATTTAGGAGAGTTAGTTAATTATCTAATAGGTGAACTCAAATCCCTAGTCTTGACTCAATTGGGATTTTCTTTTCTTTAATTTCATAAATATTCTTTTTAATTATATTAATTCTAGTTATTTGCGTTTTTCCTTATCAACAAATTGATTATTTAAGATAACAGTTAATAGTGTTCTTCGTGGGATCGACCCTGGAATACTCCAAGAATTTATACTCTTATTGACTCTGTGCGCTTGCATATTATAGCAATCAACTAAGAGGAAGACTTCAACGGGCTCAAAACCAGTTGGTAGTGTGGGACCCCGGTCGAGAAGCAAGCCTCGAAGTGGAAGCAACAATGGACTAAGTGGAATTAGCATCCAGGACCTGTGTAACACTCCGTGTTACGACCTCTAACCCAAACTAATTATTTAATTACTCACCATAAAAAGAGAATTAAAATCCATTAATTAACTAAGAAGGGTCTACCCTAGTCCATGGACCCTTATCCCTAAAACCAACCCCTTAGTCCTATAAGGAATAGAATTAGCAAGCCCATACCATTTAGACCCGAATTAGGACTCTTAGATATATAAATAGAGGCATAGGAGGCACCTAGAATCCACACCACAATAACTTTCACCACACAAGAATTCCAAAGAATTCCCATAGGAGAAATCAAGAAAGAAGAGATCTTAAAGAAAGACCCCTCATAGCCAAGGGATTTAATTAAGGCTAAAAGGTAACCCATGTATCAACAAAACCTATTTTCTTTGCTATAATCTTCTTCTTTGGCTCCCTATATATGCTTGTGTCTTGATGAAATCTTCTATGATAATTATGATATGATCTTGATGAATGATGAGATGATTTTATGTGTGATCTTGATGATGATAAGAGGATCTTGATGATTGTGTGATATTCTTGATAAGTCTTGATGTTTCTTGATATTAAAGGTGAACTATGATCTTGATGATTTAAATATGATTAGAGCCCTAGGTTGAATCGTGAAATTCGTATTGTGATATTCTTGGTGTATTTGGGTGGGAATTCGAATGTTCGGATGTTGATTATGTTTAGAAGTCATGATATGATGTGTTCTATGTGATTCTTGCTTTTGATCCGTTAATTGTCTACGTGGTGTCATCAATTGTGTTTAAAAGTGTCTAAACATGGTTTCGGGTTCCACGGAAGATCCCGGGACGTATATTTTGGAAAAGAGTCAGTGGGGGGTAGGTGGTGGTAGGGGGACCCGCCACCTACCCGCTGCCCGAAGTGACACCACCGGCAGCGGGCAGCCGGCGGGCAGACGACTGCCCGCCGGGCACCCACTGCCCGGAGGTCTATCGCCGGCAGGTGGCCCTCCACCCGCCAGCCACCTGTTGGAATTTTGCCCACTTTAGGACTTCGGCTTCCCGGTTTGATGTTCCCCAACCCCCGTGATGTCCCAACGGACTCCGTTTGTCGTGCATGAGTCTAGTTGATGTCTCGGGTACCGTTCGTAGGATAAAAGAGTCTCGTATATTGCATGCTAGTTGAATCGGTAACCCGTTGGCCTAGGAGGAAGATGTATGAACCCCTTAGGACTATTCTTAGTATGTGGATAATCACGTATAACTTTATTTATACGCTTTCCCCCTTCCCAATGTGCTAATATGTGTTTACTATGTGTTATGTGAGCATGATACCCCAATTTGGTTGCGATCAAATTGGTTATACACGAGCTGCGGTTCGTTATCTTGGCTGCAGTCAAACTGGTTACTCATGAGCTGCGTTTCATTCTCCTGGCTGCGGTCAGTGACTCACTTCTAGGGTTGCGGTCCACATGGGCCTCGTGTGCTATGGTTCACCGACTGGATGCGCCAGGCGGTTTGTAGGGCCACTAGCCCGAGGAAGGCCATAGTCCACCGAATGAGTTGTCAGGCGGTGTGTCGGGCTATGGTCGGCTGCAATCCACCGAGTGTATGTGCCAGCGGTGTGTAGGGTCGTAGTCCCCAAAGATCATTGCCCACCGAATGAGTCCCTCAGGCGGTGTGTAGGGCTTTGATAAACTACGACCCACCGACTGAGCTCGTCAAGCGGTGTGTAGGGTCGCAGTCCCTAAAAGAGGATCGCAGTCCACCGACTGAGCGCGTCAGCGGTGTGTAGGGCTGTGATCCGCCGTTGAAACTATCGACGGTCTATACAATTGGCTGCGATCAATTCCTTCATGCTGCGGTATGAGGTAGGGTGCTGCGGGGCCGTGTTAGCGCTATATGCGCTAACCATCATGTTTAGGGCATGCGATTGGTCCCGTGGCGCCACCAAAGTGTGCTTGTGTGACAAGGATATCGGTTGAATGATGATGCGAATGATTTGAAAGTGGACTGTGACCTTAGGTATGTGTTTTTATGATGTTATCTCTGTATAATTGATTATCGTTGTTGAATATGTTTACCCTTATCTGTTGAGTCTAATCCTGGTTTTAAAGCTAGAGTCTCCTAAGTATATATCTTCCTGCTTCAAAATGGTTTTACTATACCTATGTATATATATTTACCTATATTGTATTTTAACGCGTTAGAGTGGGTTACCAGCATCGTTCGCTGAACAGATATATTTGGCTTTCAGGCACAGATGAGTAGACCCTGAAGCGCGCTAGAAGATCCGAAGCATAGATTAGTTAGCTTTCCTTTCGGCCTGCGTGCCATGATGATGTATTGACATTGCTTTAAGGATATTTAGTTAGTACAGCCTGTGCGTCTGAGTTCTCCAGCTCAGATGTGGCAAAGCACACCTCACATTTATGATTAGTGATGCTCTATTTTGTGATTTAATGAGAAATTACCTTTACTATATAAGTTTTAAAAGTTTCAAAAATCTAGGGTGTTACAACCTGTGTAAGAAGTCGGGACCTCGGCATGGCAAGATCCACAGTCGTGAGGCAGATGCAAGTGGGAACCGTTGAAGTAAGTCTTGTACCCTTTTGTTGCACCTTCCTTTGTCTTTGTGCCCTTCCTGGCATGTTAGCTTCAAGCGTTAGCTTGTTCGAGAGTCACTCTTGACCCCTTTTATTTTTCCTTTCCCCTAGACAAACCCAATCACCCTTTTTGCCAAATAATCATTTTCTTCCAAACCTTGTTCTTGTTTTCTTTCCAAACCATCTTGTGCAAGGCGGCAGTGACTTCAGCTTATGAAGGAATCTGGCAAGGTCTAAGAGTTAAGCCGCGTCTGAGTCGAGGTAGAGAGCCTTTAGTTCGAAAAGCGTAGTGATCAGCGTCAAGCCGAAGTTTCGCCGGAAGTCGTGAACCCTTTTCACCTCTTGAAGCCGATCATCATCTCTTACCCTCGTAAAATCCCTTGCATCATCTCGAGAAATCCTTCCAATCTTTTCAAACCTCATTCGTGTTTCCATCTTGATTTTACTCTGTTCAAGGTTACAACCTCACCTTTCCTAGTTGTGACTTTGAAAATCTTGATTCCCTTCCTAATCAGCGCTATCCTTGAGTTTAAACCGGATACCCTCCATGGGGAAATCCTTTTCAACTCCCTTAAACCTCGTTTTGAACCCTTAATTCTTAAGTTGTAACCCTGTTTACCTTTCTTATCTTCTTATCCAATGTGATCTTTGAGTTTTCAAACCTTAAACCCGTCACTCTAATCCTTTCCGTTGAATTGCATCTCTTCTTGTGAGCCTTCTTTTTCTTGAGTCACCTTTCTCCTTTGTTACCTTTCCTGTTTTGGACCTTTCATCCGGACCAAAACTTTTGAAGTTTCAAGTGTTGCTTTGTAGAAAGTTGTGGGTTGTGTGCTAATGCAAGTGTTAAGTCAGCAGCCTGCATCAAGTTAGCCCAAGAGCTAGGGAGAAGGGCATCCTGCTCGTGTTTTGGATCTGGCAGTTGTAGTCTTTGTCTCGAAGTGACGGATCAAGTTCAAGCGGATATCGAGCTCAAGTTGTGTAGTGTGAGTACCTTGCTTCCTTTGGTTGAAGAAGTCAGCAGAGGACAGTTGAAGACTCTATCCTGGTTCTTTGATCCCGAGTGGTCTAGCTCTAGAGTCCTCTTGGTGTCAGTTTTAGTTATAGGTTGTGTCTTAGCTGAGACGTTAGTTTGGGTAGATCGTTGGCTAGTTTTAAGCAGGGAGTTAAGTTTAAGGTAGAATTAGTATCCCTTTCCGGTAAGTCTTCTATCTATCACTTTATCTTTCTTTCTTCCCTTACCTTTGTGAACCCTCAGCCTATTTCTAAGCCTTGTCACTCGTTTTGTTAACCGACGGTTTTGATGTTGAACTTCATTGTGTCCAAGCCTACCAATCTTACGACCTTAATTTGAACCCTTGGTTTCTCAAACTTTGGTTAGTGGCGAACACCTTTTCGTTAAAAACCTCGTTTGCATCTTATCTCTAAGCTTCGTCACCCGTTTCGCAAGCCGACCGTTTTTGTTGTGGAACCCCGTTGCGTCCCTTGCTTGTTTTGGTTGTCGGCTCATTTGTAGTTGTGGCTTGTTGGCTATGCTTAGTTGTTTTCCCTTGTTTGCCTTGGTGGTTAGTTTGTTGTTTGGGTAGTTGGTTTAGTTGTTTTGCTCTTATAGAATCTAGTTGTTTTGAGTTTAGGCGTGATGTAGAAGGCCCCAGTTGTCCGTGAGGTGGTGTTTGTGTTTGTGTTGCTCGAGAAACTCCTTTTGTGACATTTTGAAACCTTGCATTTTCTTGATTCTTGAAAATTTTACACCTTTTGAACCCTTGAAGTTTTGTGTGATGGTATTATTGCCTTCCTTTGTCACATTGATTGATTTGTTGTTACCTGTTTGATTGAACTCGTCGCGCCCAAGCTTCGGGGACGAAGCTTCTTGTTAGGGGGAGAGGATGTGACATGTAACACCCCAGATTTTCGAAACTTTTAAAACTTATATAATGAAGGTAATACTATTATTAATACCGAAATAGAGCATTACTGAACATAAGAGTTTAGGTGTTATGCCACATCTGAGCTGGAGAACTCAGATGCACAGGCTACACTAACTAAATATATCCAAAACAATGTCAATACATCATCATGGCACGTAGGCCGAAAGAAAAACTAACTATCTAAGCCTCGGTCCTCTAGCGCGCTCCGGAGCTACTCATCTGTTCCTGAAAGTCAAATATATCTGTTCAGTGAATAATGCTAGTAACCCGCTCCAACACGTTAAAGTACAATATAGGTATATATATATATATATATATATATATAGGAAAATCATTTTGAAGCCGGAAGATATATACTTTGGAGACTCTAGCTTTAAAACCGGGAATAGACTCAACGAGTCGGGACAAGCACATTCAACAGTTATAATCATGCATATAAAGATACTAGCATATATCCAAAGGTCACAAGATTGTTTCACATCATTCATATCATCATTCAATCATTATCTAAATCACATAAGCACATTTTGATGGTGCCGCAAGACCCTTCACGCGCCCATACACGAAGCGCCAGCACATATAGCTCTGGCATAGCCCCGAAGCACCCTGCCTGTACCGCAGCACAAGGGGTCGATCGCAACCGACAGATGAACCGCAGCTCATCATAATGTTTGATCGCAACCAAACAGTGGACCGTAGCCCAAAAGTGTATTTCTGATCGCAACTAGATTATGAACCGCAACTCATGTAAAACGTTTGATCGCAACCAAACGGTGGACCGTAGCCCTATATAATATTTATATACCTAACCAATGGCAACCCGCCTGGTTAACAGTTGGTATGGTTCTCAACCCATCCAACTGCCCGTGTAGCCAATTGGATCGCAACCAAATTGGGGTATCATGCACACATAACACATAGAAAGCACATGCAACCCACAGTAGCACATTGGGAAAGCGGAGAAAACGTATAAACAAACTTATGCGTAGTCATCCACATACTAGGAATCATCCTAAGGGGTTCATACATCTTTCGCCTAGGTCAACGGGATAACAATTCAACTAGCATGCAATACATAAGACTCTTTTATCCTACGAATGGTACCCGAAACATCAAACTAAACTCAGGCACAATAAATGAAGTCTGTTGGGACACCACGAGCGTCGAGGAAACATCAAACGGGGAAACCACCATCCCACATTGGGAGAAACCAGCGGGTGGCCAGCGGGTGGAGGACCACCCGCCGGCGGTGAGGCTACTGGGCAGCGGGTGCCCAGCGGGCAGTCGCCTGCCCGCTACCGGCGACGCCCTTAGGGGCAGCGGGTAGGTGGCGGGTTCCCCTACCCCCCACTGACTCTTTTTCAAAACTTTGGTCCCGGGATCTTTTGTGGAACCCGAAACCATGTTTAGATACTTTTAAACGCAAACGACAACACCACGTAGTCAAATAACGGATCAAAACCAAGAATCACATTGAACATATCCTACATAACTTCTAAACATAATCAACACCCGAACATGCGAAATTCCACCCAAATAAACCAAGAATATCAAAATACAAAATTCACGATTCAACTTAGGGCTCTAATCATATTTAAATCACAAAATCATACTTTATCTTTAAAATCAAGTTCATCAAGATTTATCAAGAATCAACACACAATTATCAAGATCCTCTTATAATCATCAAGATTATCAAGATAAGATCATCTCATCAACATCAAGATCATATCACAATCATCATAAAAGATTTATCAAGACACATGCATAGAGAAGGAGTCAAAGAAGAAGATTATAGCAAGGAAAATACGTTTTGTTGAGACATGGGTTACCTCTTAGCCTTAATTAGAATCCTTGGCTATAAAGGGTTTTTCTCTAAGATCTCCTCTTCTTGATTTCTCCTATGGGAATTCTTGTATGGTGAAAGCTATTGTGGTGTGAGTTCTAGGTGCCTCCTATGTCCCTATATATATATATATCTAAGAGTCCTAATTAGGGTCTGGATGATATGGATTTACTAATTCCATTTCTTATAAGACTAAGAGTTTGGTTTAGGGATAAGGGTCCATGGTTTATGGTGGACCCTGCCCGATTGATTAAGGGAATTTAATTCCCTTTTTAGGGTAAGTAATTAAGTAAATAGTCTGGGTTAGAGGCCGTAACACGGGGTGTTACATGACACCCCGTAAATCCAAACTCTAATCAAGGATTAATTAGAGAATTAATCCTAGTCTCTTTGTTAATTTATTCCTAAAAATCCTGAAATTTAATAGTAGAGGGACTAGATTTTCACTATTCACTTAAGTCAAAGGGTTGTACCTTGGGCTTCTTGGGTTGTGCCGTTGTTTCCTTGTCTTTCCAACTTTAGTAAGGGAAAGAATGTCTTTCTACCTAAGGTTTGTGGTTCAATCTAACCTAGCAACACTCTTTCATTTCATTCACCCTACAATCTAAACACAAAAACCTCTAGCCTCTCTCTAAAAAGGTGTAGCTTCTCCTCCAAGCTAGGATTTGAGCATCCAAGTCTTGAAAGTTTTTCTCCCAAGATTCCTACTTTCTTCATCTTGAGCATAGGGGAGAGTATGATCCTTGGTCTTTTAGTGTTTTTAACCTCCTTTTAGGTGTCTTTTTCTAAAGATAGAATCTTTGTTGTCTTTTGGTTTGTGTATGAAGTTGGTGTTGAAGAGGAGCTTTAGGAAAGGCTTTCTAAGGATGAAAAGAGGAAGTTATTAGGCTACAAAGGTAACTCATTCTTTACAAAACATATTTTCTTACTTATATGATGATTTCTTGGCATCTACTATTGATTCTTGTGTTGGAATGTGAGATTTGATGCATTATCTTGTGGTGATGCATGTTTAGAGCTTGTTCTTAGGGTTCTTGAATTTCATTGCTTGGCTGTTTCTTACGTTCAAGTCATATTGTTGTTGTGTGTGAGATTTTGGGTGTTTTGAACTTAAATTTGGACTTGTTGTTGAAAATCCCCGAAAGGATGTTTTGGTGTACAGGGTGGTACCCGCGGGCTGAACGGCGGGCATGTGCCTACCTGCAGCCCCACCCGCGGGGAACAGGTGCCTTGTGGGTTGGTACCTGCGGGCGGAACCGCGGGTGGTTGTCCACCAGTGGCCCCACCCGCGGGGTACATTATTGATATTGGCCGAGGATTTGTTCCCCGTGATTCTTTTGACTCGGTATTAATATTTTGACCTCCCGATGTTGTTTTATTGGGCTATTTATGAGTCTTCTTGATGTTTTGTATGTCTAGAACGGTATGTTAGGAACCCATTTAGGATTTGGTGTCTTGAATCGTGCTAAGGGTCCGACTTTGTCATTCGTTGGGCTATTGTGAGTCTTGAATGTTCTTTGGAACTACTTTTGGTTTACCCTTTTAATAAGCATGCTAGTTTGATGTTGAAATGCTAGTTTGTGTGTTTTGTTCTTTCCTATTGGGATTGGCAACTTGTGTTGGCCATCGTTTGGTGTTGGATTGTGATCCTTCGTTGTTGAGTATGGTTCCATGTCTTTGTTGTGATCCATTGATTGATTCCTATGATGTGAACGTATGTAATCGTTGTGCCCTTTGATTGATACTTGATTAAGGTTATTGTTGAACCTTAGTCCTCTTGGTAATGATGATGACCTTGTGTGACAATGATTGAGATTGGTGGTTTGTTACTTGAGCTTTGCTAACGAGATTGGCAGTTTTGTGATATGAGATTTAATGGTACCCTCGTGTACTGAGAGATCGGTGGTGAATAGGAGTGTCGGCGGGGGGGGGGGGGGGGGGGTGACGGTCTCCGGAGGCAAAAGGTTGGACTCAGAAGTACTGGGTGGCACTAGGAGGTCAAGGTTAGAACCGAAATAAGGCCGGGGGTAGCCATAAGTTTGGAACAGGGCATAAGGTTCGAACTATGATACTTGTGACATGTAGTTGTCACTACGGCATGTAGTTGCCAATGTATGAATGTGTAATCTTTGCTTATGAGCATGTCTTGATGAATTCTACTTTGTGATCAGTAGAATGTATCTTGAGTTGGATCGTTTTTCATGTTTCCTGTCTTATTGTTGTTATAAGGATGGTGCTTCCCTTTTCCTTTTGAGAGTGTTTGATAAGTCCTTTCACTATGGCTTTTGAAATGATATATACCGTATTCCATTTCAAAATGGTTTTGATTTATACTTATCTATATATATGCTATTTAACGCGTATTGATGGGTTACCCGCAATGTTCGCTAACCGGGTGTTATCCCCATGTTTTCCTTGTTCTACAGGTTTTGAGTAGATGCCCGAAAGAGCTAGACTTGGAACGATAGATAGCTTAGTCACCTTGTCTAGACGTTATGTTTTGATGGAATGTTAGCCTTTTGAGTGGCTTGTGTGCCTTGGCTCTTTATGACTTGTTTAAACTGTTTAGTTTTCCCGCCTGTGCACCTATGACTGAGATAGGTGTGGCATAATATACCCTGATTTTATCTAGCTTCCTTTGCGTTATGCTTTGATGATTAGATGTTTGCTTGTGCATTTAAGTTTTAAAAATGTGGTAAAAATCGGGGGTGTTACAAATGGAATAGGCAAGGAATAGAATAAGAATTGTTCTATTGTTTTTTTCGCGGAAGGAATAGACTTTAGGAATTATATTACAGTGTTTGGTTGATTTAAGGAATACAAATGAAATATGTTTTAAAAGACATAAATACCCTTATAAAAATATGTGATGGTGGTGATGGTGGCGGTGGTGGTGGCAGTGGCGTTGGTGGTGGCAGCGGTGGCGGTGGTGGTGTGGTGGCGGCGGTGGTGGCTGCGGCGGCATGGTGGCGGTGAAATAGGAAATAAATTTAATTTGGAGTAAAATAGGAAATAGAAACTTTAGGGTATTTCTGAGAACTCACGAATAGCTTAATACCAAGAGGAGCCCTAGGAATCTCTATTCTCCTTCCAAGGGGAATAGGTCATTCCCGAGAACAATGTTCCTGGGAATACAAGTGGTTACGAAACAGAGGAATATGTCTATTACTGGGAATGCTATGCCACTACAGACCTATTCCGTAACCAAACATGCCATAAGTCTCTTTTCTTGTGCAACAATTAAAGATATATAACTTTTTGACCAATAAGAATGGTAGCGATTTGGATAATTTGGCATATAGCTCATAGAAGCTGGTTCCTCCTTGTCCTTGTCCCTTCCAATGTATCGCAAAACACTGATAAATATTCATCCCGTACTCAACAAACCTGAATATAATAATTCTTCACATTTAATGATCAAAGTAGAGGATGAGGGAGTTGGCAAGAAACATATAGTCATAGTTTTTCTCAATATTTTATGTATGCAGTTCCATTAATTGCATAAAATCTACTTCCATTTTGATGAAATTATGAAATCTGGTTTCATTGTCTTTATTTTTTGCAATCAAGTGGATGTGTTTTGAATGGGCTTTAGTTTTATTCTTATTAGTAATTTTTAGCAAGAAATGAGATTTCTGAATTGGAAGAAGGATTTCAAGGCCGTGTTAAGTTTTCTTTTCTTCCGTTTGTTATTTGCATGTATGGGAATATCTTTGAATTCAGCTTTGCCAAATTATTGTGTAGACCATAACAAAAAGTACATTTTTAATATACTAAATGTACATTACTTGTCTACTGAATGTACATTATATATAATGTATACCTAGTACACAAATAATATACATTTTTAATATACTAAAAGTATATTATTTTTGTACTGAATATATATTATTTTACACTATACAAAGTATGATCCATACATCTTGTGTAGACCATGGTCCACACAATAATGATTGTTCAGCTTTCATAGTCATCTCCAAATTTCTCACTCAGCCCCAACAACCCATTTAAACATTTTGATTAGCTAGCTTCCACTCTTTTCTTTTCACCTCTAGAACTTCTCCAAACACAAAGTTAGTAGTCATTATAAATTTGCTTTGGGGGCCAATTTGACCCTTGTTTCCTAGATTAAATAGCTTCACCTTCAATACTTATGAATTACACTATTTTACTTTCAAATAATTTGTTAATTAATTAAATATCTATGAATTTCAATAATTTACCCATTAATTTTTTCGTAAATAAATTTACTTTTCTTGTAGTGATAGGTAATCTCATTACTCATTTAATTTAAACTGATATTTTGATGTGGCAATAATGTTATATTATATTTCCAAAGTTGTCATATATATATATATATATATATATATATATATATATATATATGTATATATATATATATATATATATATATATATATATATATGTATGTATATATATATATGTATGTATATATATATATATATGTATATATATATATATATATATGTATATATATATATATATATATATATATATATATATATACATATATATATATATATATATATATATACATATATATATATATATATATATATATATGGAAGTGATCAGGTGCATTTGAGGCTTCCCGTGCAGTTGTGCGGGTGGATGCACGTTAAACATTAATCTGACGCACTTAAAGTACATAACATATGCACACTAACAAAACACCTTCAGAACACAACCTCACGCATGTTAAGCACAAGCCTCACACATGTTAAGTACAAGTCTCACGCATGTTAAGCACAAGCCTCACACATGTTAAGCACAAAAATACACACACCTTAAGTTTTAAAAACAACTCACATTAAGCACACAGTCACGCACATTAAGTACCAAACTCACGCACCTTAAACACACGACTCACGCACATTAAGCACGAAACTCACGCACATTAAGCATAAAACTCATGCACTTTAAAGTTTCAACAACAACTCAGTAAACACTCACGCACATTAACCACAAAACTCACGCACATTACGCACAAGACTCACGCACATTAAGTACAAAACTCACGCACATTAAACACTACACACTCACGCACATTAAGCACAAATCTCACGAACATTAAGCACAAGACTCATGCACATTAAGTACAAAACTCGCGCACATTAATCACCCGCACAACCGTACCGCACGGGAAACACTTAAATGCACCTGAACCTCTATATATATATATATATATATATAACTTGAATCAAAACAAGTTATATAAGATAAGTTGGGGATACATGCGGTTCAACCCCTAACCGAGTTAGTTGGATAATTGGTTTAGTAAGTGCAAGCTTTCAAGTTTGACTTCTAATGAGAGTTGTCTATCAACCTTCATGATTTAAACAGGTTTAGTATTATATTACTTCCAATTAGACACTATTCAAATTGGGCATTTGGTCTAGTGGTATGATTCTTGCTTAGGGTGTGAGAGGTCTCAAGTTCAATTATTTGAAATCCCGGGTCCTAATTATGAATTAGGCCAAGTTCAAGTGATTTGAACAAGTTTTAAGTTCAAGTGATTTGAACAAGTTTAATCGTCAAAATACAATAGTTATGCTGTGGAACCTGTTCTTGGGCAATTTAAGGGTCGATCGGTTCCATTCGTTAGGGCAGACTTGTGACAAGGATCATTTTGTTGCTTGCTTGACTTTGAGTGTTTTGACTAACTTCATCTCTTTGGTATTTTCTTGTGTTTAATTATTTAAATGGGCTTGCCCACTCGCACCTTACTATGAATACAAGGTAAGGGGAGGCACAATGAAGAATGGCTTTGTAGTGCCGGGTAGCAATGTTGGGGGAGTTAATAAAAGCTTGTAGATGTAGTAAGGGTCTTTGTACCTTAGCTTTTTGGCATTAAGACCACTTTTGGAGTTTTGGTCTCTTGTACTTAAGGGTTTTGATTAATGCAAAGTTTACTTATTTATTTTTGAAAAAAATAAAAAGATTAACTAACTCAAATTTTTGTAGGATCTCATCTGTATTTAAGGTTTTGTTCTATCCATTTGTATGAATTTATTACTAAGTAGTATTGACTTATACCACCTTCTTAAAATCTATTTTAATTTCCACCAATTTGTTATAGTTATAATTTTCTGCTAGTATTTTATTCGCATAGTGGGAGTTATGTTATTTTCAGTGGGTCAAGTGACACCTTAAATATTTTGTGTCTTATTACCTAAGCGTATATATTTTCTTAATAATTTAAAATTGACCCATCAAAATATAAATCAGACTTGCTGTTTTACATAATGTTTTTCTCTATTCTGTAAAATTTAATGGCAATTTACATAATATTTTTTCTATTCTTACAAATTTCAATGGTCACTAATTATTGTAGCAAAAATGATTGATAGTGAGTGTACGTGTGTGAAATGTCGTCCTTGGGCGATTAGGGGATATGACACGCAATATGCAATCACAAGAAACTAGGCACTAGCATAAGGAAACTAACAAGAAACTAAGCAAATCATAACACGAACACATATTAACAAGAGATAAACACGAAATAAAGAAATAGGACTCAAGCTAGGGAGCATTATCATCTAGATACTTCAACAACCTATGCGATTACGGAGAACAAATAACCAAGGAATCAAGTGGAAATGCACGTAGATATCCTAGTCTAGCTACGAACCACGTCACTCTCGTGATTAATAAAGCACAAGGGGGGAAAGGGTGGCACAATAAGCACAAGGAGTACAATCTTTACTATCTACACCATGTAAAACACTATACACAATTTAAAGAAAGTAGAGAAGATTGATGAGACTGCTCCCCTAATGAATCCTAATTTCTCAGTCGATCAGCCCCAACAACCCATTTAAACATTTTGATTAGCTAGCTTCCTCTTTTCTTTTCACCTCCAGAATTTCCCCAAACACAAAGTTGATAGTTATTATAAATTTGCTTAGGGGCCAATTTGACCATTCTTTCCTAGATTAAATAGCTAAACCTTAAATACTTATGAATTTCATTGTCTTACTTTCTAAAATTTGTTAATGTTGAAACTCATGATCGAAGCAGAAGTGATAGGAGGAGATCAGAACTTCATTGATTATTGGTGGAAGAAAATCAGTTGAATATACAGCAAGAAAGGCTTATATACAGAGGATAAAAGCGGGAAGGGATAGTTCTACGGTTATAACCGTCTAGGGGAGGAAGATAGACCAAAACACCATTAACTACCCTTAGCTGATGGCTGCAATGTTGACTGGCTACAATGTTGACTGTCCAGACTTGGATTGTTATTCTTCAACACCCCCCCGTAAGCTGGAGCATGCAAGTCTTGTGTGCCCAGCTTAGAGGTGAATAGCTGGTATTGAGCAGTGGGTAAAGGCTTGGTGAATCCATCTGCAACCTGCCCTGAGGATGGAACGTATAGCAACTTAACTAGGCCTTGTGTTACTCTTTCACGGACAACGTGACAATCGATTTCTATGTGTTTCGTTCTCTCGTGAAACACATGATTTTCGGAGATGGCAATGGCTGCTTTGTTGTCACAAAAGAGTGCTGCTGGTTTGTCTATTTCAACTTGGAGATCGCGCAATAAGGACTTAATCCATTGTACTTCACAAACAGTTGTAGCAAGGCCACGATACTCCGCTTCGGAAGATGATCTAGAGACCGTAGCCTGCTTCTTCGATCTCCAGGAGATGAGTGTTGATCCAAGGAACACACAAAAGCCAGTGATGGATTTTCGTGTCTCCGCACAAGTCGCCCAATCCGAGTCAGAGAAAACTGTGAGCTGCATATTCCCGTTTTTTGGGTAGTGTAATCCCTGACCTGGAGCACTTTTGAGATAGCGTAGAAGACGATGAGCAGCGGACATATGTGCCTCAGTAGGAGCATCAACAAATTGGCTTAGTTATTGAACTGTATAAGCAATGTCCGGGCGAGTTGCGGTTAGGTATAATAACCTGCCTATTAAACGTCTGTAGCTGCCAATATCACCAAGATTAGGACTATCATCATGTGTGAGATGTTGATTTTGTATCATTGGCGTGCTCACAGGCTTACTGTGAGTGAACCCTGACTCTTCAAGAATATCCAGAGCATATTTGCGCTGGCATATGTTGAGACCATTTTCTGTTAACTGTGCCTCTATTCCAAGGAAATAGCCCAAGCTGCCTAAGTCTTTAATCTTGAATACACTGTCCAGAAAAACCTTGAGCTTGTGAATTAAAGACATGTTAGCACTGGTAACAATAATGTCATCCACGTAAACTAGGAGGGCAATGAAGCTAGCATCATGTCCTCTTGTAAATAGGGATGGATCGGCCTTAGACTGCTGGAATCCCTCCTTTGTTAAGGCAGTAGTGAGCTTCGCATTCCACTGCCGGCTAGCCTGCTGGAGCCCGTAGAGAGAACGAAGAAGTTTGCATACTTGGTTTGGTTTGTCCCCTTGAAAGCCCGGAGGCAACACCATATAGACTTCTTCGTCCAAATCACCGTGCAAGAAAGCGTTATTAATGTCGAGCTGTTGGATATGCCAACTCCGGGATGCAGCCACAGCTAGAAAAGAACGAATGGTAGTCATTCTTGCTACAGGGGAGAAGGTTTCTATATAATCAACCCCCAGTTGTTGAGTGAAACCTTTTGCGACCAATCTTGCCTTGTAACGTTCTATGGATCCATCCGCTTTCAGCTTGACCTTATACACCCACTTGCAACCTATGGGCTTTTTCCCGGGAGGCAAATCTGTAAGTTCCCATGTTTGATTTTCCTGTAGAGCCTTTATCTCAGCATTCATGGCATCTTTCCAACAAGCAGATTGTATGGCCTGATTGTAGCTTTGAGGCTCTGCAGCCGAAGTAACAGCCATTGAAAAAATCTTGTGAGGTAAAGCAAGATTGTTATATGAGATAACCTTAGAGAGAAGGTGAGGAGAAGAGCCTCTGATCATGGCAGCTTGGCAATAGTAGTCTTGGAGTTTGCTTGGTGCACGTCTGATTCTGGATGACTGTCTAATTTGGAGTGTGGGAACAGCCGTGTCATCAGACCTCTGTTGTGTTAAAGTATCATCATTGTTACACTCTACATGTGGAGGGGTGGTATCCAAGCATGGAGGAAGACTATTATCCATGGGATTCTGCTGCCAAGGATGTGCATTATCCACTGGAGTCTGTTGTAAGTGAGAGCTGTTATCCATGGGATGCTGCTGCTCATTAGGACTCTTGTCCATGGGATATTGGTGACTCTTATTCATGGAATATTTTCCCTGGCCACTCTGCATGTTGTCATCTATTGGAACAAGAGGAAGGGACGGCTGGCATTGATATTGTGGCACATCAGGATGATCAATATGGTCTGCAAAAGGAAACTCACTTTCATAAAAAATAACATCACGAGATATGAAAGTCGTGCTTTCACCAATATCATACAACAAGTATCCTTTCACATCTGCCGGTATCCCAATGAATAAACACTTCCGAGCCCGTGGAGCCATCTTGTGTCTAGAATTAGATAAAGTGGCTGCATAACAGAGGCAACCGAACACCTTGAACCTGCTCATGTCCGGATTAACCCCATAAAGCCTCTGAAAGGGATTAGAACCCGCAATGATAGGGGAGGGGAGCCGGTTGATTATATATACGGCATGCGTGACGCAATGCCCCCAAAATTCAAGTGGGAGATGAGCTTGAAACCGGAGGGCTCTTGCAACATTGAGAATGTGTTGGTGTTTACGCTCAACAATAGCGTTTTGTTGTGGAGTATTGACACAAGATCTTTGGTGTATGATGCCCTTTTCTCTGAAAAAATCTGCCATCTGAAATTCTGAACCATTATCACTACGGATAGCTTTGATTAGGGACCCAAACTGCGTACAAACATAGGTGTGAAAATACTTTATAAACTGTTTAGCTTCAGATTTATTTCTCATCAGACGCAGCCAAGTAAAACGGGAATAGTCATCAACTAAAGTGAGAAAATAACGTTCCCCTTTTTGGGAACAAACGGGAAAGGGGCCCCATATATCTATGTGCAGAAGCTCAAAGCAAGTAGTTGAAGCAGTAGTACTTATAGGAAATGAAGCACGTTTCTGTTTTGCTAGGTGACATACATCACATGCCACACTTTTATTACTATAGACATGAACATTGTTTAGGAGGTGGAATTTATTGATTGGGAAATGCCCTAATCTTTGGTGCCAAACCTCACTACTAGTACATTGTAAAGCAAAATTTTTGACAGGCAAACTGGGCGGCTACATCAACATGTATAATCCCATTTCCTGTCTAGCTATACCAGCCACTGTTCCATGAATCCCCTGAATAACACATTCATCAGACATGAAGATTAGTTTGTATGGAGTATCCTGAAGAAGCTTGCTCACTGATATGATATTGAACTGAAAGGTGGGAATATGCAAGGCCCCTTTTAGCCACAAATCATCATTAAGCTTGACATCTCCTATGTTTTCAACAGGGATGCATTTTCCGGTTGGTAAGCTCACTTCTGTTCTGACAGCAACTCGATGACTAACAAGATGATCCAGGGAACAAACAATATGATTGGTAGCTCCTGAATCAAGAATCCAACAAGAAGAATTTATCAAGATAGAGTTAATATGAGGCATGGATTGCTTGCCTTCATCTGCTGACTGCACTTCACTGAATTTGGGGATTAATGATACTGCTGCTGTGGTGTTGGGACTAGAAGATTGTCCAACCTGCGTTTGGAGAAGGGAAATAATCCTTTGTAACTGCTCAGAATCTATAGCCATATTCCCTGTATTGTTAGTCGCAGCAACAGCAAATTGTTGTTGTTTTCCCTTGGATTTGAAGCCCGACACCCATCCCGGAGGGTAGCCGTGCTTCTTGTAGCACCTATCAACGGTGTGCCCAGTCATCCCACAAAATGTGCACTTAGCACTCTTATTTCCCCCGTTACCTCGTCTGTTAAAATTGGAATTGGAATTGTTCACAGCAGCAGCTATGGTATTTTCAGACACAGAGCCTTGACTATTCTGAACAGCATTAACCTGATTGATTTCCAGACTGTCTAGATTCAAACTTGCTAGATTAATTTGCCTTTCAAGCTTTTCGGCCATTACAAATACTTTATAAACCTCTGGTAGAGGATCAAGAACAAGGATATTTGATTTTAGACTATTGAAGTCTTCATTTAGACCTTGAAGGAAACGGATGACCTGATCCACATCCCGTTCATTTCTGATTTCATCAACTAAGTCACAAGCACAAGCACATCTAGGTATGCATTTACAGACAGGTAATGGCCTCAAGGTATTCAGTTCCTCCCACAATATGCGACATCTAGTGTAGTAGTCATTAACGGAGAGGTTACCTTGTTTCAATCCGTAGATTTCGTTTTGAACGCTGGATATTCGCTGGGCATCTCGCTGTGAGAATCTCCGTTTCAGATCGTTCCAGACCTCCATAGCTTTGTCTAAATGCATAACACTTTGCGCAATTGACGGATGTACCGACTTGAAAATCCACGAGCATATCATCAGATTGCATCGACGCCATGCCGGAAACAATCGATGGTCTCTCTCTGGTGCTAAGGCGCTTCCATCTACGAAGCACCACTTGTTTTTCACCTCTAATGCGATGCGCATAGAGATACTCCACGAACCATAATTGGAGCTTCCTGTTAGGGGGGGGGGGGGGGGGGCTAACGAGAATCGCGGACGGATGATCGGAAGAGCTGAACGTCAGAGGATTCTCCGACTCCTCCAGGTTGAGGCTTCTCGGCGCTTGAGATGACAGATTCCTCTGCGGATTCTGTGAACGCGTCGTTGGTGAAGCTCGGACGGGAGACTGAGTCGTAGGGGACGCGGTATGCATCGTCTGAACTGTTTCTCCGGCAGCGGAGACCGCGGCGGCATAAGAGCGGCGCTCTGATACCATGTTGAAACTCATGATCGAAGCAGAAGTGATAGGAGGAGATCAGAACTTCATTGATTATTGGTGGAAGAAAATCAGTTGAATATACAGCAAGAAAGGCTTATATACAGAGGATAAAAGCGGGAAGGGATAGTTCTACGGTTATAACCGTCTAGGGGAGGAAGATAGACCAAAACACCCTTAACTACCCTTAGCTGATGGCTGCAATGTTGACTGGCTGCAATGTTTACTGTCCAGACTTGGATTGTTATTCTTCAACAGTTAATCAATTAAATATCTATGAATTTTAATTTAATAATTTATCCATCAGTTTTTTCCAAAATAAATTTACTTTTCTTATATTGATAAGTAATCACATTACTTTTATTTTATTTCAACTCATTTTTTGATGTGACAATAATGTTATATTATATTACCAAAGTTGTCATATATATAACTTGAATCAAAACAAGTTATATAAGATAAGTTGGGGATATACCAAAGTTTAAGACTTCTGCTCTCTCTCTCTCTCTCTCTCTCTCTCTCTATATATATATATATATATATATATATATATATATATATATATATATATATAATTTTTTTTTATAGAAGTCTCTATTACTCCCCTCACTTAGACCTTTACTCTTCCAGGATCAATAGGCTGACCTTGTTTTCTTGACATGTATGTAGATCAATAGTATTACTTATAATTGCTATTGACATTATCCAATATTTTATTCACATTCTAAATTTCGCGGGCTATTAGGATAGAAAGCCCTTGAAAGAGAGTGTCAAAATCATGTTACTATTATTAGTCATATATATTTGGAATAAGGGTCAAATAGGCCACCGAATCGTACACGATAATACAATTAGGTCATTGAATTCAAAAAAACTACAATTAAGTCCCTAAACTGTTATAATATTATTATTATTATTATATTAAACCAAGTAAGATGAGTTAGTTGGTTAAAAATAATGGGAGTAATTATAGGTGCAGAACATGGCCATGATGTTAGCTTTACATGGAGCATTAATTCCTTAATTTTAGCATTTGAGTTATCTTATCTAGTATAAATAGTCTTTGTATTCAAGCTTTTATTATCAATCAAGTTATCTATTCCTCTCTCTCTCTCTCTCTCTCTCCTCAATATATATAAATAATATATATATACATATTATATTTATTATATATTATAGATATATTATATTTAATATATATTATATTAAATATATTATATTTAATATATTTAACATTTGGTATCAGAGCCAGTCAACCTTTCAACCCCGAGATATTTTCCGTAGTGAAATATGGCTGCAAATTTCAATATTGTATGGACGGGTCCCAAATTGGACGGGAAACTCGATTACAATTATTGGCAAATTATGATGTCTACACATTTGCAAGCTCAAAATCTTTAGAGCTTTATTGATCCCGGTCTACCCGAAGGAGCTGATGCAGCCGCTATACGGCGAGATAAATTGGCCTTGGGTCAGATTCACCAAGGTGTTCATTATTCCATTTTTGGGCAATTAGCTTGTGCTCAAACAGCAAAACAAGCTTGGGACATCTTAAAGGTGTCACACAAAGGATTCGATCGGGCACAGAAGTCTAAGTTGCAGTCGTTGAGAAGGTTGTACAATAATTGTGAGATGACCTCTACAGAAACAGTAGATATGTATTTCACTCGTCTTATTGATATGGTGAATAAGATGAGGTTATACGGAGATACAATTGAAGATGGTGCAGTGGTTGAAAAAGTTCTTCGAACTATGCCGATGAAGTATGACCATGTGGTGGCTTCAATAACAGAGTCACACAAAACCGAGCTCTTATCAATTGCAGAGCTGAAAGGTATGGTAGAAAGTCATATTGACAGGATTGCGTCAAAATCGGAACCACTAGCAGAAGAAGCTTTGAAGAGTCAAGTCACCCTTAATGTGACTGGCACTAATCAAAGAGGTGGAAGATCTGGTAGAGGTCGTGGAAGAGGAAGAGGAGGTTCTAGTGGAAGAGGTCGTGGTAACTTCAACCAAGGAGGAGGACGTGGTAACTCCAACCAAGGAAGAGGTGGAGGTAATACCAAACAAGGTAAATTTCCATTTCATTGCTACAATTGTGGCAAGTATGGGCACAAGATTGCGGATTGTTGGTATAATGAGGACAACAACCGTGGAAATCAAGCAAACATTGCTGAAAATACTGCTGAAAAGTCTTGTGAGAGTTCTGAAACTTTACTTTTAGCCAGCGATAGTTTTTCTGCAGATAAGAACATATGGTTCTTGGATACTGGGTGTAGTAACCATATGTGTGGGAAGAAAGAATTGTTTTCTGAACTGGATGAATCAGTCCAGTCTGAAGTGACATTTGGCAATAAGTCAAAGGTGCCAATTTTGGGAAAAGGTAAAATCTCTATTCAGTTGAAGGATGGTACTCACAATTTTATATCCGATGTGTTCTATGTTCCTGAACTACACCAAAATTTGTTGAGTATGGGTCAGTTGTCAGAAGAAGGATATAAGATAGATATTGCTCAGGGGTGTTGTACCATTGAAGATGCTAAAGGAGTTTTGATTGCAAAGGTAAATATGTCCCAAAATCGACTATTTCCTTTGAAAATTAAGCATACTCTCCTTGATTGCTTTAATTCTGAAGTTTGTGATGATAATTGGTTATGGCATATGCGATTTGGGCATTTCCATTTCTCTTGATTAAACTATCTTGCGAAAAAGGAACTTGTTTCTGATTTACCCGTTGTGAATGTCCCTGATCGTATCTGTGAGATTTGTGTGATTCGGAAGAAGCATAGAGATCCCTTTCCCGTGGGCAAGTCAAGGAGAGCTACAAAACAGTTGGAGATTATTCACTCAGACCTATGTTTGTTGGAGGTTCCCTCACATGGAGGTTGTAAGTACTTTATTACTTTCATTGATGATTTCAGTAGAAAAACATGGGTTTACTTTCTGAAGCAAAAGTCTGAAGCATGTGATGTTTTCAAACAATTTAAGGCTTTTGTTGAAAAGCAGAGTGGTTATGAAATTAAAATCTTGAGAACTGATAGAGGTACATAATATATTGCCTGTGATGATTTTCTGAAGAAGAAGGGTATTCAACATCAGATGACAGCTAGATACACTCCACAACAAAATGGAGTGGCTGAGAGGAAGAATAGGTCTATCATGGATATGGTAAGGTGCATGTTGAAATCCAAGGATCTTCCTAAACCTTTTTGGGCAAAGCTGTTGCTTGTGCTGTCTATGTGTTGAATAGGTGTCCAACTAAGAGTGTCCGGGATAAGACACCCGAAGAAGCTTGGAGTGGGAGAAAACCCTCTATCAAATATCTCAAGGTTTTTGGATGTTTGGCAAATGCACATGTGCCAGATCCATTGAGAAAGAAGTTGGATGATAAAGGTGAGAAATGCATTTTCATTGGTTATAGTGACGCTTCAAAGGCTTATAAACTATACAATCCTGAAACTAAAAAGGTTGTTATAAGTCGTGATGTCACTTTTGATGAATATGGTGCTTGGGATTGGTTAGCTAAAGATGAAAGTTCAGTTGTTATTCCTGCTGTTGAAAATATTGTTGAAGAGCAACCGATTCCAGATAATATCCAGTCTCCTTCACAACCAGAGTCGTCAGTTCGACGATCTCAGCGCGAGCGCCACTTACCAGCTCGCTTGCAAGATTATGTTTTGGGTCATGATAATGACTTGTCGGATGAAGAGATTATTCAATTTGCTCTTTTTGCAGATTGTGATCCTTTATATTTTGAGGAGGCTGCTACAGAAACTCATTGGCTTAAGGCGATGGATGAGGAGATACGTGCCATTGAGAAGAATGGTACCTGGGAGTTAACAGATGTACCTCTTGGGAAGAAGCCAATTGGAGTAAAGTGGGTTTACAGAACGAAATACAAGTCCGTATATCCAACTTGAAGACGGAGACATTTCTTAAATTGAAGAAGGAGATATTGGGATGACCAATATATCCAACTTGGTTTAAAGGAGGCAATGTTATAATAATATTATTATTATTATATTAAACCAAGTAAGATGAGTTAGTTGGTTAAAAATAATGGGAGTAATTATAGGTGCAGTACATGGCCATGATGTTAGCTTTACATAGAGCATTAATTCCTTAATTTTAGCATTTGAGTTATCTTATCTAGTATAAATAGTCTTTGTATTCAAGCTTTTATTATCAATCAAGTTATCTATTCCTCTCTCTCTCTCTCTCTCTCTCTCCTCAATATATATAAATATAATATATATACATATTATATTTAATATATATTATAGATATATTATATTTAATATATATTATATTAAATATATTATATTTAATATATTTAACATAAACTAACACATTTCAAGCAATTTGTCTAATTTATAGGTTTTTCCCCTTTCTAACAGGTCACCTAATTTAAAATATTTTTAAAAATAATAATTTTTTTTTTAAACCAAAACAATAATTAATTTAAATAAGCTAAAATAAAAAAAAAGTTTAAAAAAAGTAAAAAGAACATAATCTCCGCAGAGACGTCTCCGGCCATGGCCATGGCTTCTTCTCTTTGTCTCTCACTCTCTGATCTCTGCTCTTTGCTCACTATCCGAAGGCGAAGGCACCAAGCGGAAGAGGGGATTGCGGAACGCCGGAACTGCCGACTGCGAACTCCGAGTCTCCGACCAGCGGCCGGCGACCTGCGCGCTGTCAGTGCGGTTTGACCTTCTCCAGTTCTCCCGGTTTCTCTGCGAAGTCGAAGCGGAAATTCGGAACTGCCGAATGCAAACTCCAAGTCTCCGAGGACAACCTGCGCGTTGCCAGCTCCGGTCTCTCTCCCTACTGGCTACTCCGGCGGAGACCGTTGCTTTTTAATTTTTAATTTTTTTATTTTATATTTATTAATTTATTTAGTTTAGTTTATTTTAATTAATTATTTTTAAAAAACTATTTTAAATTGGTGACCGGTTAAAAATGGAAAAAATCTGCAAATTGGACAAATTGCTTGAAATAGGTTAGTTTAGGGACTCAATTGTAGCTTTTTTGAGTTCGGTCACCTAATTGCATAATTGTGTGCGATTCGGTGGCCTATTTGACCCTTATTCCTATATATATTTAAACAATTGAAAAAACTATTAAAGATGAATAGGTATTGTGCGTCATCATGCTAAGCACCTTGTGCTTAGATCACACCTCTGTATCTTTCCTTGAGGAAAGGTCACAGGATAAAAAAAAAAACAAAAAAAAAAACAAAAAAAAAAAAAAGGTCATACGGTGGCCTTCTATTAAAACATAACAAAACAAAAACTTCCAAAAACAAATTTTAATATAAAATAATTATTTAAAATATAGCAAATCAGAGTGGCGCAGTAGAAGTGTGGTGGGCCCATAACCCACAGGTCCCAAGATCGAAACTTGGCTTTGATATTTAGATTTTAAATGTCTCGTAAGACACCAAAATGTTACCTTACCTACAAAATAGTACACTAAATAAGTAAAACATATATTTAGTTTCTTTTAAAGTTTCCCCATGAGGTTTAAATTTATTTTGAGATACCAAAATATTACATTACCTATAGTGAGTAATAATTGCTGAATTACAAAATAGTACACTGCATAGAATATGTATGTTAGCTTTTTTTTAAAGTTTTCCCACGAGGCTAAACACTTACAAGCAATTATTGTTAAATGAGTGGAGTATGTGATTTTCATACATACCGAAACTGTTATAAGTTTGGTTATTGTTAATACCATTTTGGTTGAACCTCTCACACACGGTTTTATATGTGCAATTAAGTTAGCCCAGTGCACACCCATGGTCTGCGTTTGTATCACACCCTCGGTCACGCGATATAACGACCTGTCGCAAATTATGATGTGCAACCGAATGCACCATGCGCATGGTGCATACGATGCAAAACGACGTCGTTTTGGTTAAAAAAACGCGCGTCCCACTTAAAAAAGAAATCAAGTTCGATTCCCGGCAATAGCATTTTTATATATCCATAAATTCATAACTATATATCCATAAATTCATAACTATATATCCACAAATTCATAACTATATATCCACAATGAATGAATGAAGTAAAAATCCACAATGAATGAACTAAATATCCACAATGATTGAACTAAATATCCACAATGAATGAACTAAATATCCATAAATTCATAATTATATATCCAGAAATTCATAACTATATATCCAGAAATTCATAACTATATATCCATAAATTTATAACTATATATCCAGAGTGAATGAATGAAGTAAATATCTACAATGAATGAACTAAATATCCATAAATTCATAACTATATATCCAGAAATTCATAACTATATATCCACAATAATGCGCGCTATTGCCGACAATCGAACCTGAATTTTTTTTTTAAGTGAGACGCACGTTTTTAGTCAAAACGACGTCGTTTTGCATCGTATGCACCATGCGCATGGTGCATTCGGTTGCACAGCATAACTATTGACGACCTGTGTGATGGTCCATTTATAATTTAACTAGTAATTCACCCGCGCGATGCACGGGAAAAAATTATTTTATTATAAATATAAATAAAAAATAGAAAAACTAAAATATTTTAAATTATTTAATATAATAATATTTTTGAGCTTCCATTGGTCAAGTATTTATTATTTTTATAGAATACAAAATTACAATTAAAATTAAAATTAAAATTATAATTTTGTATGGTTAATATAATCTCTAATTATGTGCATATTCAAATAAACTTATAGAGAGAATTTACATAATTACATTGATTTATTCTTAATCGTATTTCATCTATATTATAATTTTCACAATACGAATAATAACTAAGATAATTACATTTGGAAAATAAATTTCAAATTTTATATGTATAAATTTAAACTCTAATTGAATACATTTTTTATATGATTATATAATATATAGCTATTTTATTTTTCAAAAGTATATTTTTTATATGATTATATAATATATAGCTATTTTATTTTTTAAATGTTGTGCTTTTTTTTTTTTAATATAATAAAGGATGTTGTGGCATTAATTGTAACATTAATTATTTCCCAAACCATATAGCTTTATTATATAAAGGATAAAGGATTTTGTTGCAAAATCTAGGTTTCTAGTTTTATTCACTCAAATTAACTACCTTGTTGGACAATATTCATTTCTTATATTTATTTACAAATATAACTTATAGGTGATTAGATCGAATCCGGGATTGTTTATCGACGTGGACAAATTTATCTTGAGTAAGTTCTTTTTCTAGTTTTTTCCTACGAACTTTCGGCTTTCCCTTGTGCATTCGGTGATTGGCCACACAGTGGTCTATGTTTTCTTCTGGAATCGACTTTTCCTTGTGCATCCGGTGATTAGCCACATTGTGGTCTATGTTTAAATTAGTTTTGTTCATTGTATTAATATTATTTTAGAAACTTGTTGAATTATTGTTAACAAAATTTTAATTAGGTTAATATTATTTTAGATTGCCTTGTGATAGGATAAAAGTTGGATGAATGCTTTTTGAATTATTAAGGAATATGGAGACGGAGTTAGACAATTTTTGGACTTTGCAAAGCGTAATCTTCCGAATAATAATGAGAGGATCTTTTGTCCTCGTACAATTCGTTACCCTTATATTTTTAGAAGGGTAGCGGATGCTCAAATTTCCGCTACCCTTGTAAAAGGGTAGCGGAAAGCTCAGGGCTTTCCACGTCTCTCACATCCGCTACTCTTGTACAAGGGTAGCAGATGTGTATATCTGTACTAGTGTCTGACTATAGCTAGCCAAGGGTCGTCTAATGAGTCGCGTTGCTAGAAAGCCTAAAATGATCACAAAACCCCTTCCGGTGAAAGATGGTTATAAGTTATTGAGTGCAGGACTTTTGAAAGCACTCATTTATTTTAGCTTAAAAGTCTAGATTCAACATTAAACTTTGAACACTTGACCACACAAGAGCCTTTAGCAAAAATTTCAGTGCTAGCATCTTTCTTCTAAGCTTGGGTCCACCTTTTATAGACATGTAGAGATGAGCACGAACTTGAAATTTGAACTTTTAGTTGTCACTCAACAAATGATAGCCGTCCAAAAGCTGCCACAATCTCCTAAGGTAACGACTATTTCCCAATTAGGCTTATAAGCACTCTAAAGTGAAAAAGAGTTGCTTCTCCTTATCACCAATTTGTCTATTCTATCGATTTCTAGGTGTCAGACAAACTATCCAATGGTTCTTTTGTTATTTTTGAATGAATTTCTACCAAGAATGATTGTCCTTAAATGTCCTTCAATGGATCTCCTACATGCTTGGAATACACTAGACAATATTCTTTTGTCATCCATTAAGCCGTAACTTGAATGTCATTCCTTCCGTTCCCATTATTTCCTTCCGATATAACTCTTTTCGTAAGTCTTCTTCCAAACCCTTTTCTTCCGGTTGCTTCTTTCCGAACTCATTCCTTTTGGATTCTTTCTTCCGAACTCTTTCATTCTGAATTCTTTCTTCCATAACTACTTCATTCTGATTAGTTTGACTACGAAACTTATCTAATTAAATTCACAATAAAGAATGAGGGGTCTAAAAAGTGCTTAACATCATCAAAATCTATTACAAAATTTTCAAACAATTCCTCCCCTTTTTGACAATCTCAAAACGTAACTCACAAAGAGATTGAATGAATAAAGAGGTTTTATTGATTTCAACCTAACACCAAATAAAAGAATATTTTATTTATAACATATTTGTGTACATGAGAGTTCTGAACATACAAATTAAATACTTAATACAAAATCAATATTCAAAAAATCTTCAATCTGCTTCCCGTCTCTCTTATAACTTCTTATGGAAACTTCTAAACAGCAATCACTGAAGTGTTTACCCAACAAACTAGTGTGCTATCTTCATAAGTCATTTTTCTAAGCTTCTAATATTCACTATTGGAAATTATGGAATTTCCGACTACCTGAAAGTGATCTTAAATCAAGTTGAAAGCCTTGTTCCGACCACTTTTGGTATCCGGAAAAACCTTTGTTGTTATTTCCGATCACTTTTTGGACTTTTTGGTATCAACTTAATTTAAGATCATTTTTAGGTGGTCGAAAATTCCATAATTTCCAGTAGTGATTGTTCCTGATGCCCACTTCTTCCCTCCTAAGTGTTAACATCTTCCTTTATTATTGTTGACTTTAGAACATTTTGTCAAATTCTAGTCAAAAAGGGAATACTAAGACAATCAAGGATTAGGATATATATTCCTAATCTAAATAGGAATAGTAATCCTATTCCTATCCAGCCTGCAAACTCTTGGCTACAAAAGGAACTGCTCCACAATTCTCTTGCTCACGCTTTCAGCACCTAATTGTGAGCACGAGAGTAATTGAGAGAGATACCCAAATCCCCTTGAAAAGTAGTACAAGTGTTTAGGTCTCAATAGCTTGATAGGAAATCATATTGTGTAATCCCCGTTCCCTAAAGAAAGTGTACTTTAATATTGAGCTTTTAGTGGATTTAGGCAAATTCTCAATTTGAGAAGTGCCTCGCAGATTAGGGCTGCTTGCCCGAAACTGCGTTATAAATATTTGTGTCACAACGTCTGTTTCAACGTTACCGAATTCAAACGTCTATATTGATTTCAATTGGTATCAGAGCGGGTCTGCTCAAGTTACCAGCAGGATCCAAATGGAGTTCCCAAGAGAAGGTCTTTCAAACAATAGACCCCCGGCTCTACTTGGTACAAACTTCTCATACTGGAAAGCTCGAATGCAGATATACATTCTAGCACAAGGAGAAGGCGTCTGGAATGCAATAGAAAACGAATGGAGAACTCCGGTTGATGATAAAGGGAATGCTAAACCTAGAACTGATTGGAGCGAAGAAGAGAAAACTGAATATGACTTCAACTGAAAGGCTATGAATGCAATATATGGAGCAGTGAGCGAAGACACTTTTAAACTAATTGCATCAACACGCATAGCCAAAATTGCGTGGAGTATATTGTGCGATCATCATGAGGGAAACACAACTGTAAGACAATCTAAGCTTCAGATGATACAAACCGAATTTGAAAACCTGAAAATGGGAGAGGAAGAAAGCATCACCCAATTCAGTGTCAGAGTCTTAAGTATATCCGGAGATGCATTCAACCTAGGCGAACCTATACCCGAACATAGGATCGTCAAGAAGGTTCTACGCTCACTACCTGGAAGATTCCAAATGAAAGTCACCGCTATTCAAGAGCATAAAGATCTGAATACATACAGACTAAGTGACCTAATAGGAAATCTTCAAACATATGAACTGGAGATGCTACAAGGTTAGAAAAACAATGGTAAAGGAATAGCATTGCAGTCCAGACAAGAAGAGAACTCAGAAACTGATTCAGAAACCATGGAACAGTCAATTGCACTACTAACGAAGAATTTTAACCGAGTTCTCAAGAAGTTTAACAAGTCCAGGAATAAAAATTTCTCAAACAACCAAGTAAATTCTACAAATCAGAAACCATCCAATCCAAAGAAAAGAGATAATGCTATTACTGAAGGAATACAATGCTATGACTGCAAAGGCTTTGGACACATTCAATCAGAATGTGCTACATACTTGAAAAGGAAAAATAAAACATATATAACAACTCTGAGCGATGACACAGATAGTGAAGAAGATGATAACAACACAAACTTCGTAGCATTCACTGCTAGTCATGAAGACAACAATAGTGATGACATGCAAGAGTTACTACAGGCATACACTCAACTAAATGCCAAATGGGAGCAAATCATCAAGAAAAATTTGGAACTCATGGAAGATAATCACTATTTAAAGAATGAAAAAGAGCGAATAAAGAAACAATACAAAGAAGCCCAGAACGAACTACTAGAACTCAAGAACAGAGAAACAAAACTGCTACAAGAAATTAAGGAGCTTACCGAAAGACCCGGGACTCCAAGCACGAACACCAGTGAGAATAACCAACCTGAAATACAGGAAGTGTCGGAACAGCACTTCCGACATCGAAGAAGAATAAGGTGCTACTATTGTCACAAACTAGGACACATCAAAGCACATTGCTACAAAAGAAAAAACGACTATTACTACAGACAAAACAACAGGGTATGGCCACCACACAACAGAAATAACAGCAAGAAAATCTGGGTAAGAAAAGACCAAAATGTTGCATACACTTCCAAAACAAACAAGGAGCAAGATATATGGTATTTTGACAGTGGATGTTCCAGGCATATGACTGGAAATCCAGAAAATTTAGAGGACATACTCTATAAAGATGAAGGATATGTTACCTTTGGAGATGGAGGAAAAGGAAAAATTGTTGCAAATGGAATCCTGAATGTACATGGACTGCCAAAACTGTCAAAAGTCTTCCTAGTACAAGGGTTAAAAGCAAACCTGATTAGTATAAGTCAACTATGTGAAGATGAACTTAAAGTGGAGTTCACAAAAGATAGTTGCAATGTTCTCAATCATAATCATGAATGTGTTATGATCGGAAGAAAATCCACAAATAAATGCTACACATGGGACGGTGATCTATCTTGCCTACAGACAACCGTCAATCAAACACAACTATGGCACCAACGGATGGGTCACATAAACTTTCATGACATGAAAAAGGGTTTAAAGAAGGGAGCCTATCGAGGAGTTCCAACACTTGACATAGATGATAACAAAAAATGTGATGCATGCCTTGAAAACAAAATAACCCGAACAGCCCATAAGAAGACCTAAGGAATATACACTTCTAGAATGCTAGAACTACTACACATGGACCTGTTTGGACCAACTCAGACAGAAAGCATAGGGGGAAAGAGATATGTCTATGTAACAGTTGATGACTACTCAAGATTCACATGGGTAAGCTTTCTTAGAGAAAAATCTGAAGCATTTGCAACATTCAAAACCCTTATTATCAAAATACAGAATGAAAAAGAGGGAAGAATAGGAAAAATTATTCGCCTAAGAAGTGATCATGGAAGAGAGTTTGAAAACACAAAATTCAAAGAATACTGCACAGAAAATGGAATTCATCATTAGTTCTCCGCACCAAAAACACCCCAACAGAATGGGGTAGTTGAACGAAAGAATCGAACCATCCAAGAAATGGCAAGAGTCCTCTTAAATCACAAAAGACTTCCATCAAAATTCTGGGCAGAAGCAGTTAACACAGCAGGCTACTTGATAAATCGAGTATTCATTCGAAAAGAAATCAACATGACACCATATCAAATCTGGAAAGGAAGAACACCAAATTTAAAACACACACATGTGTTTGGAAGCAAATGCTATATTCTAAAAGATAGAGAACCATTGGGAAAATTTGATATCAAAGGAGATGAAGGAATCTTCCTAGGATACTCCTCAAACAGCCGGGCATACCGAGTATATAAACTTAGGACAAACACTGTCATGGAGTCTATCAATGTTGTGGTCAATGACACAACAGAAGATTTCCCCAAAAATGATGAAGAGATAACTGGTGTTGAAACAGCAGTTCCAACATCTCACAACCAGAAATCAGAACCAGAAACATTAGAAAAAGAAGAAGCTGTAGACCTTGAAGAAAAAGAAGAAATCCACACCACTGATGAAACCAGGGTACAGAAAAATCATCCAATAGAGAACATCATAGGAGGACTAAATGAAGGAATCAGGACTAGAGGAAAGAAACGAGACTATCAAAAAATGGTAGAAGGAGACTATGACTACTGCTACACCTCAAAAATTGAACCCAAAAACATCACGGAAGCCCTAAAATATGAATTTTGGGTAGAAGCCATGCAAGAAGAATTACAGCAATTCGAAAGACACAATGTCTGGGAGCTAGTCCCTAAACCGGAACATGCCAATATCATAGGGACAAAATGGATTTACAAAAACAAAATAGATGAACAAGGAAACATCATAGGTAACAAAGCCCGACTAGTAGCTCAAGGATACACTCAAGTAAAAGGAACAGACTTCGAGGAAACATTCGCCCCAGTAGCCAGAATTGAATCAATTCGGCTACTCATAGCAGTAGCTTGCATACTCAAGATAAAACTCTACCAAATGGATGTGAAAACTGCATTTCTAAATGGATATCTAAAAGAAGAGGTCTATGTTGCTCAACCAAAAGGATTTGAAGATCCCCACTTTCCACAAAGTGTTTTTAAACTTAACAAAGCACTATACGGACTAAAACAAGCACCACAGGCTTGGTACGAACGCCTCACTGATTTCCTAGTCAAAAAGGGTTACACAAGAGGCAGCGTGGACAAAATCCTATTCGTCAAACAACTTGGTCAAGACATAGTCATTGCCCAAATCTATGTTGATGACATAGTATTTGGCTCAACACTTAAAGTCCACAAAGACCAATTCATCATCAACATGGAAGGGGAATTCGAGATGAGCATGGTTGGGGAACTAACCTACTTCCTTGGTCTACAAATCAGACAACTGGACAATGGAATCTTTATTTCTCAAAGCAAATATGCAAAAAATTTAGTCAAAAGATTTGGTCTAGAAGAAAGCAAAGTTGTCAGAACACCTGTTCCAACAACAGAGAGAATATCAAGGGATACAGAGGGAAAACCGGTTGAACAAACCCTATACCGAAGCATGATAGGACGATTACTGTACCTAACCACCAGCAGACCAGATCTAAGCTTTGCAGTAGGAATTTGTGCAAGATACCAAGCAAATCCAACCGAGCAACATTTAAAAGCGGTCAAAAGAATCATTAAATACGTGAAAGGGACATCTGATCTAGGAATATGGTACTCATTTGACACCAATCATCATCTCTCAGCCTATTGTGATGCTGACTGGGCAGGTAACATAGATGACAGAAAAAGTACGTCAGGATGATGTTTTTTCCTAGGTACTAATCTAGTATCATGGATCAGCAAGAAACAAAGCTCTATTTCCCTATCAACAGCAGAGGCTGAATATATTGCAGCAGGAAGCTGTTGCACACAACTACTTTGGATGAAACAGATGCTAGAAGACTATGGAATGCAACAGTCAACCATGACAATTCACTGTGACAATAAGAGCGCAATAGACATTTCAAAAAATCCAGTTCAACACTCAAGAACAAAACACATAGACATCAGACATCATTTCATAAGAGAATTAGTTGAAGATGAAATCATCAGTCTTACTCACATAAGTACTGAAAGACAACTAGCAGATATTTTAACCAAAGCTCTAGATGGGAATAGATACACAAAACTAAGGGCTGAAATAGGCCTGTGTATCCTATAACACTCACCAATTAAAAGAGAAACACATGGGCCCAATCCACAAAACAGTCCAAACCGGCCCATGTCCATATCTGTTATATCACACCGACCCATCATAAAAAAACCCAAACCAGGATACCCATCCCAAACAAAAGCCCTGTTTCAAAAACCCAGAATCGTCATCCTTACCCGACTCCACTCAACATCCATCTGTGATCTTCCCTCTCACCCCAAACCTTCACACAACAGGAACCATGGTGAGAACACGAAATCAAAAGATGGGAAAGTTACCACGAAAGGGAACGACCAAGGGCACCACAAACTAGACCGGCACCGGAGAGTCCTCGAACCCGGTATGTGTCGAAGAAGAAAGTTCCAACATTGCAACGAATCCTATTCCGATAGCCAGAGTACCGTTCGGTGAACCCCAAGAACAGAGCAACCCACCAGGTAACCCAAATCTCCCTCTAGCAGATCATGAAGAAATCCCCATGCCCATGCCCATCGCGGCTGATTTCGGGGATAATAGAATTGTTGATCCGAACGATTTAGTGGTACAACTCCGGTTTGCCATAAATCGTGGCTGGGAACCTAATCTAGGCTCCTATGTTAGCTCTGTAGATGAAGAAAATCCAAGGGGAACTGAAAATGAGAGACAAGAAGAGTCTCAAAATCATGAGGTAATTCGTCCCCCAAGTCCTACAAATGGTGAACAAACCCCAATCGATGAAACTCCAATTCCAATTCCTCGGGTCAACCGAAACCCTAGAAAGAGGAGGATGACCGACCCGTATGAAGGGGCTGATCCTAGGGCCAAAAGGCCAAATGATTTCCCAATACGGGCAGGACCCCCCCCCCCCCCCCCCCCAACGACAGCCAAATATCCCACCTAAACCCTCAAAAACCAAGAAATCAAAAATGGCACAAACAGAGGATGAACAAGACTGGACACCCAATGAAGATAATGATGGTGCTGAAAGAGTAAGATCCCGAGCCCAAAAGAAGTCTCAGCTACCTACCAAGGAGAAAGAAAAACAAAAGAAGAAACCAACCACCAAAAGGGATAAACTGTCCAGCAAGGAAAAGGGGAAACAGAAAGTAGGTACTAATGCTGACATGTCATACCTACCAAAACCACATAGTACAACCTTTCTGAGAAGAGAAGCAGTAAGTTTATGGAAAAGAATAATAGAAAGGAAAATCATTAGCCAAAAACTGCTTCCCATAGATAAGCTAGACAATCCAGAACAGATTCAAGATATATTAATCACAAGTCAACTCCAGGGAACAGTGACCAATATAGAACCCTATGATGAACAGGTTATACAGGAGTTCTACTGCAACATGACAAAAACCATCTCTACACCTAGTAGTCCTTTGTATGGAAAGGTATATGTAAGAGGCAGTTTCTATGACTTCACTCCAGACATCATCAACAGATATCTAGGAACACCAGAAGCAGAACAAAACATGGAAATAAATAGTGAGCAAGTTGCACAAGAGCTCACAGCTGGAAATGTCATTTTTGAAAAGAACAAGATCAAAGCAGCTTCCCAAACAAGCAAATATGCCACCCTCCAGAAAATAGCTCTAGCAAACTGGATGCCATCACTTCACGAATCCACTGTGAAATGGACCTTAGCAGAGCTATTATACAAGATAGGGAAAGGAGTTAAACTCAACATGGGTGTCATTATCTACTCACAAATCACAAACCTAGCTGAAGACACAAAATCCAACACTTCCTTAATTTTTCCAAACCTCATCTTTGGCATCTTGACAAAACAGAATCTCAAGACACATGGCCCAAAAACCATTGTCAAGAACCTCAACACCACAGTAAAATTAAGGAAGGGAAGCCATCAAAATGACCTAAGATCCTCAGCCCCAAAGAAGAATCCTCTAGACTCCAAGACACTAATCAACTATTTTGAGAGAAGACTAACAGAATTGGAGATCTCAGAAAAACAAATCCTAAGGAAACACATGGACATCAAGGAAGAAAGAACAGAGATATCAGAATGGTTAGCAATCCTAAAAGCAGCTAATGAAGAAGATCATGAAGAAGATCAAGAATCAGAAGAAGAAAGCCAGGAGCTCTCTCAAGAAAAGGATGAGCACACTCAAGAAAAGGGTGTTGAAACCCCTGTTTCAACATCAAATTCAGAAAATAGACCTTGACCATTTTAGCAAAAAAGGGGGAGAAAGGTAGGCAGAACTCTGTAAGGCAGGCAGAACTCTGTTGTTTTTCTTGGTTGTAGAGAAGGCAGAACTCTTGTTGGGTTGCACGGCAACCATCTTTTTTTTTGCACTACCTCTGGCATAGTTACTCTAAGTTTTTGTCACAAGTAGATCAGACAAGAAAGCCAAGCAGATGTTTGAGAGCTTAGCTCATTTACACCCCAATGACTCCTGTGTCATTTAAATTTATCCTCAGCATGGTAACTGGAAAAGATGTAAAATACCTTTATCTGGTATATATTATCTTATTTTTGGCATGTGCATATCATTTACCATTAGGACCCAGGATGCATCCAAATATCAGCAATACTAGCCCAACTCTTGCATGTACTAAAAAGCAAAAGCTTAACTGTATCCAATGTCCCACAAATTAAGGGGGAGACAATTCCTCTTAACAATCTCTGAAGAAACAAGATACATCAGGATAAGAAGGAGATTCACAAATGAAGGAAGAGACAAATCACACAGGACAAGCCATGAGAAGATTCAAGATGAACCAAAGTTTTTGCTAAAATTTCACAAAGGGGAGAATGTTGACTTTAGAACATTTTGTCAAATTCTAGTCAAAAAGGGAATACTAAGACAATCAAGGATTAGGACATATATTCCTAATCTAAATAGGAATAGTAATCCTATTCCTATCCAGCCTGCAAACTCTGAGAAGTGCCTCGCAGATTAGGGCTGCTTGCCCGAAACTGCGTTATAAATATTTGTGTCACAACGTCTGTTTCAACGTTACCGAATTCAAACGTCTATATTAATTTCAATTATTATTTTTTTAAATCTCTTAACCCTATTATATTAAGGTCTTCTATTTAGCTCCTTCTTAGCTCTTTGGTTCTTCCAAATGTCTTCTTCCTATTTCCTCTTGGTTTCCCCCCAGCCCTTTTTAGCCATTCAGCCTATTGGGCAAGCTCTCCTTTTTGCGTGCTAAACCATTCCTAAGTCTTCAAGTTACTACGTCGTTGCTTCTCAAAGTTCTTCTAGTGCACTCTAACGATTTCATCAAATCTCTCCTTCGTGTACCCTAGAATATTGCTTGATTTGAAGGCATAGTCCAATCCACCATTCTTGAAATCTTGAAAAGCATTGGCTTTGTCCTTGCTAAAGCACTCACAGTAGATGTCATGATTGGACTCTTCTTGTCTAACTCAGGCTTGATAGAGGATTTCTTGCCAAACCACGAGCCCGGACAATCTCTCTTCCTAGATTTGTTAATTCCATTTTCATTTTTCTCCTTCGTTATTTGATAACACATAATCTAGTTTTGTCGTAGGGGCGCTAGGCCCAAAATAATATGTACAGTACATCTGAGATAACGGCTCAAATAATAAATATTTTAGCTCTAATAGGGGACTAGGAACAATTAAGAATAATATTGTAGCTTGTGTGAGTCAAACTCCCAATTTAACTAAAGCATCAAAACTAGAAAATTACTACATGCATGTGGTCTTAAATTTGCTTCAATGAAAGTAAATTCCAAGGAGGTAGGATTCTTTTCCTGGGTGATTGAAAATCTATCAAATTTATTTATGTATTTATCCTTTTTGGCTTAGATTAAACGTCTTTTATAAATATAAGAAATTTGTCTCTTCAACTATTAGGAGGGACAACACTATTTATTGAAGAATTTTATTTCTCAACACTTTTTTATATATGTATTGGTTTGAATTTTGAATATTCTTGTTGCATATGTTGGAATATAGACTACATTGAAGATGAGAAGCAGAGAGAACAGATTGAAGAAGAAGAAGAATCAAACTTGTTTATTTGGAAAATAATATCTTGAATATACAGATAACAAAGCAGAGAAATGTTATATACAATGGATAAAAGTGAGAAGATGATATCAAGTTGGTTACAACCAACTAACAGATGGAAAGACAAGAACACCCCTAACTGCTCTACTGGTGGCTGCATGCTGGCTTGAACCGTCATCCTCCAACACCCCCCGTAAGTTGGAGCGTGTAGATTCTACATGCCCAACTTAAACACAAAAGGTAGTGAGGACTGCAAACATAGGTTACTCATTGAGTCCACCAAGGATAGTGGACCTCCTTATGCCATCAACATGAACCGTCATTCTTCATCATGAACTCAGCTCCATGTCTTAGCAAGATTTTTGAGGCACTCTTCTTGTTTGTACCTAGCACTGATCATAACACCTGTCTCACTGGTTTCTGTTTTTGAATCTTGACAGCTCCAGCATTGCCACAAAGAATGGCATGATGTAACAGAGTCCTTCCATCAACAACTCCAGCAAAAAAGTACTTGCCAGAAGGAAATCCACCCTTAATCAAATCAAGGGTCTGAGATCCACGGACTAAGTCAAAACCAAATGCAGTAACACCCTTCAAAGAAGTGAGGGTTTTGTATGTCGCAGCAGGGACATCAGCAAAGTATGTCTCAATAAAAACATTAAGACCAGATAGAATTGACTCCAAGTCAGAGTAGGCTTTAGTGAATGTCTCCAATTGGTGAGGCTCAATGTCCATTACAAGGTTTGGTTCATCAAACTGGATCCAAGAAGCACCAGCTCCTTTCAATTCAGTAACAACTTCGTTGTAGATTGGAAGGATCTTGTCAAGAAGGGACAACAATGCGAATGATTTTTCAACACCCTTGGCAGGTTTAGATAACAGCAAGTATGACACTGGTCCAATAAGAACATTATCTACACCAAGTGCCTTAGCCTCCTTGTATTCATTCACTGCCTTATGGGAAGCATAACTGAATTTCACATTAGGACCCAACTCGGGGACAATGAAGTGGTAGTTTGTATCAAACCACTTAGTCATTTCCATTGCAGGAACAGTGGCATTTCCTCTGGCCATGGAGAAGTAGGTGTCAAATCCAATTTCGCCACCAGTCCAGTTGTACCTGGGCGATACAGCACCAAGCATAGTAGTGGTATCCAGCACCTGATCATAGTTTGAGAAGGTGTTGCTCGGGATGTACTTGATTCCAGCACCAGCCATCTGTTTCCAGATGGAGGCTCTGAGATCGCTTGCCACCTTCTGCAAATCCTCAGCGCTGCTCTTTCCATCCCAAAAAGATTCAAGAGCAAATTTAAGCTCTCTCTTTGGGCCCATGCGAGGGTATCCAACAATGTGAGATGCCTTTTTTAGCAACGAGACGAAGGATAACACGAAGCAAATGAAGAAGAAGAAAGTAGATTGATTAGAGTGAATTGAGCAACAGAAATACTAGGAGAAATGAAGCGTGCCCTGCAACATATTCTGGTTTAGACACCTCCTCACCAAACGCTCTATTTTCAGGTAACTTCGATTCAACGGCGGATTCTAAAGCAGAATTGAATGAAACGACATTGTTGTCATTCATCTCAGACGCATCCTTGCTTCGTTTCACTTTCCATTCGTTGAACTCCGAAACCTTGCCGGAAAAATTACTGTGACTCGAAGTTTCACATTCGTCAATTTCTCTCACGATTTCACTGTTCGGCTTCCTAGCTTTGCCAGACAACGAAAAACTCGGACGAGCTCCTTCCTTCCGCTGCGGAACGGCTGTGGAGATCGCCTGAATTGGTGATTGAATGACCGAAAACGACGGACAAGCTCCCTGGATCGCCTTCCGCTACGGATCGGCTATGGAATTCCGCTGCTCCGAACTCAGATTCCTCTGCGAAATCCTTGGTGATGTTGATCGGACTGGCGCGTCGGCATTGTTGTTACACTGCATAACAATAATTCTCTCCATCGCCTGGAATGGAAGGAGAGACATCAGCTTATTCAACTGCTCAGAGATGCCTAGATCATCTGAGTTGAGGCTCCTGTGAGCACGATTGATCGAGTTCCTCTACGGAACTGAACGATTGATCGAGTTCCTCTGCGGAACTGAACGATTGATCGAGTTCCTCTGCGGAACTGACTCTGGAACAATACGAGAAAGGAATCGCACGAATAGAGATTGTGCGGCTGGAGATTGTGCGATCGGAGTGGTAGCCAGCGTCTCCTGCTTCACGCCGGCGACGGTAGAGACGGCGGCGGCGGCGTAGGATCGCGGCTCTGATACCATGTTGGAATATGGACTACATTGAAGATGAGAAGCAGAGAGAACAGATTGAAGAAGAAGAAGAATCAAACTTGTTTATTTGGAAAATAATATCTTGAATATACAGATAACAAAGCAGAGAAATGTTATATACAATGGATAAAAGTGAGAAGATGATATCAAGTTGGTTACAACCAACTAACAGATGGAAAGACAAGAACACCCCTAACTGCTCTACTGGTGGCTGCATGCTGGCTTAAACCGTCATCCTCCAATAGGTGTCATTTGAGCACAAAGTGCTTGATATAGTGATATATATTAAAAATCATGTAATGACATTATGTTATTTTTTTTTAAAGGATATATATTGGAGTTAGTTTCTTTCACAGAAAATCTTTGCGCCTTCACGTGAATATATGTAGGTGTGTAAACGAGCCGAGCCGAGCTCGAGCATGGGTTGGCTTGAGCTCGAGCTCGATAAGCAAGGTTCGGCGATCGAGCTCAAAAAAAGATGCTCGAGTTCGGCTTGACAATTTTTCGAGCCGCTCAAACTCGGCTCGAGCAGCTCGATTGTTCGAGTTCGGACTCAATTTTGACCTATTTGAATTCATATTTCAATTAATAATAAACATTGTTTTATCCATACATAAATAATAAAAAGTTTAAAAATTTTAGAAGTCCAAACTTCAATGTTTAAAGACTCCATACACTCAAAACAAGTTTACAACTCCACTTTAATTACAAGTCAATAGTAGACATTGATCCTTACGATATATATAATATTTATCTATTTATTTAATTATGGCTTGCGAGCGGCTCGACGAGCCACGAGCCTAGAATATTTGAGCTCGAGCTCGGCTCGTTTAATAAACGAGCCGCTCGAGTTCGGCTCGAGCTCGATTTTGACCGAGCGGTTCGCAAACCGCTCGCGAGCCGCTCGGCTCATTTACACCCCTAAATATATGGTCTGTTATGTAAACAAGAATTGAGTAGTTTGGTTGGGCAACGTATAATGTTATGCATATAATCACAGCTAAACTATCCAATAAAAAGGTGACATATAAGAGTGGAAAATTTTAGAATGGTAAGTAGCATTACTGAAACTCTAAATTTGCAATCTGGAAATACAAATAATTCAATTCCTACGTAATTCAGAGAATATTAAAAATGTGAGTTTCTAAATTTCCTACTCCAGATGGGATTCCAACTCAGAGCGGGAAAAATAACGAAAATACATTATTCTGACATGGATACTATAAAAAGCTAACTAGCTAGTTTCCCGAATCTCACCAGCATTCGAATTTAATTTGTTTTTTCCCCCCTATATGTATTCCTCATTCTTTCTCGGACTGAAAGATGTGCCCTTTCATCGTTTACACTCTGATATGAAAATGTCTGAATTTGTCCTTGTGCAACAATTAAAGATAACTTGCCGAGGAATAAGAATGGTAGCGATTTGGGTAATTTGGCAAAGCTCATAGACGATGGTCCCTTCCAATGTATTGCAAAACACAAATAAGTATTCATCCCGTACCCAACAAACTAGAATATAATAATTCTTCACATTCAACGATCAAACTAGAGGAGGGAGTTGGCAAGAACCAGAAAGTGGATAAAACATCAACTAAGCTACGTCTGGAAGTGGGAAATCACTGGATAAATAAGAGGCTAAGCTCAAGTGACGTGAATGTTTCATCAAGGCTATTGCTGCGTAATACGAGATCAGAAAATACGTGTTGCCTCGGATGGATGTGGAGAGGTGTAGAGCTTGTCAAAACAGGGATGGGGTGAGAGTCAGAATTTGGGATTTGGATACCCGGTCTGTTGAGCATGAACTGAGCCTCAAGCAATGGAAGACTGGGTGTTTTTTGCTCACCAACAACTGGAATACGTACAGAGTTTGATAGAAGAAGGAGTTTGCATGAACATGATGACAACATTTGGTTGTCTTGGACTCCCAAAATGGAAGATTCTTGTTCCATTTCCACAAGTTCAATACCGTACCCAATCTTATATATTCAATGATTAACTAACATAGTGAGATGAGAGTGTGTGGCAACTATTGCACCATTCAGAAAAGTGCAAAGATTTGCATGAAGGCGTTAATTCCAGCAATGCTCCTCCGACTATGTTGATTTTTCACAATTGGTCCCGAACTTTTAATTTGGACAATTTAGACACTTGACTTTTGAAATCTTTCCAATGATGTTCCTTCTGTCAAATGAAAGTTAAATAAATGTTAGTTTGAGAGGTAAAGTAGTCATTTTACTTGCTTACAGTATAATCCATGGTCTTTCTCCTTTGGCGACATAAATCATCCAAATTCCCAAATCCCCTCCTTGTGGGAATTGAAAACTAGGACTACACGGAGTAGTGTAGGTATATAATACCTCATTCATTCTCTACTGGAAAATTATATGCCATGGAGAAAGTGGAAACGCCAACAACGGCGAGGCTCCAATGGTAGTGGTAATGAAAATTTCCATATGTTATCCCAACATGTTGATCAGTTCGCTGCCATTCTTTCTGGCATTGCAATATCGGAGATGGATGATGAAGGCTATGGGAGGGAATGAACAGAGGGTCTCATTGATGAGCTGAATAGGAAGCAACCTATCAACGCTGCTGTTTACATTCTAGCTAAATACGAATAAAAGGACGATTACACTTCATAACTGATTATAGATGGGGAATTACATTGTTGCCCCATTGCTACTCTCTGTTACCCCCCCCCCCCCCCCCCCCCCCCCCCCCCCGTAAGTTGGCGCATGAAGATCCTGAGCGCCCAGCTTAGAGAGGAAGAGATGTATTTCCACCCATAATTGCATCACAGTGATAGTCCTGTAATCTGGTTGGGGCATGTCGAATTCTATTAGATCTTCTAGGCTGTGCAAGGGACATTATGTCAGTCTGAATTTCATGCATAGCTTCTTGTGGTTGGTCCTGTTCTTCATCTATATGGATCTGAGATTGTTGATTATTAGTAGTTGAAGATTGCATGTCAAAGGGTGACTGGCTGGGACTAGGAACATTTTGATGATCTGGTTCAAATTCCATATTGGTGGTTATAGGGATCACAGGTTGTGAGGGCTCAGATTGTGACCTCTGTGCTTGTTGCATTACTTCTTGCTTAGACATGGGAAATTGTTTCTCATAGAATATCACATCTCTAGAGATAAAAATTGAGCCATCCTTGAGGTCATATAGCAAATAGCCCTTCGTACCGGCTGGTATGCCAATAAAAACACATTTCTTTCCTCTCGGGGCCATTTTGTGTCTATTTAGAGGCAAGGTAGCAGCGAAGCAGAGGCAACCAAACACCTTGAGATATTCCACGTTTGGCGCCTTCTTGTATAATTTGTGATATGGACTAGTCCATTTAATTACTGGAGACGGCATCCTATTTATAAGGAATGTGGCGTGCATAACGCAATGCCCCCAAAACTGCAATGGGAGATTAGCTTGAAACCTGAGGGATCTAGCAACATTAAGTATATGTTGGTGTTTTTGCTCCACTATCGCATTTTGTTGTGGTGTGTTAACACACGATCGTTGGTGGACAATGCCCTTTTCTGAAAAAAATTCTTCCATGTTAAATTCATGTCCGTTGTCGCTGCGAATCACCCTGATCATAACACCGAACTATGTAAGAACATAAGCATGAAACTTACGAATGAATTGCCTTGTCTCGGACTTGGTTTTCATTAAATGCAACCAGGTAAACCTTGAATAATCATCCACAATGGTGAGAAAATATCGCTGTCCTTCAAGAGAACAGACTGGGAAAGGTCCCCAAATATCAACGTGGATAAGATCAAAGCATGCATGAGAAGTGCTAATACTCAAAGGGAACAGAGAACGCTTCTGTTTAGCCAAATGACACACATCACAAACCAAGACTTTGTTTTTATCTAAAGTAATATTAGAAAACAAGTGCAACTTATTAATTGGGAAGTGCCCCAATCTTTGGTGCCAAATCTCTGCACTATTACACTGCATAACAAATTTCTTTTCTGATATTTCTGCTGACTCTTGAAGCACGTATAATCCCCCTTCATGCCTAGCTATACCAGCCATCATACAATCCTTCTGAATCAAACACTGTCCAACCACAAATGTCAGTTTATAGGAAGAGTCTTGGATTAATTTACTCACGGAGATGATGTTGAATTTGAATGTGGGAATATGCAAAGCGTCTTTTAACCACAAATTGTTGCTCAGCTTAGCATCTCCTATGTTTTCAACATTAACATGCTGGCCAGTAGGTAAGTTCACAGTAGCTCCACTGGCTTTGTGATGATTAACAAGGGAGTCAAGGGAGCATACAATGTGATTTGTAGCTCCCGAATCAATAATCCAAGTGGATGGACATAAGGCTAGGGAATTAACATGAGTTATCAATATTTCCATCTGTTATCCCAAGATGTTGATCAGTTCGCTGCCATTCTTTTTGGCATTGCAAACAAATCCAGTCCGCCCGAAATCCCTGACGTCGTTGACAGCTTCTCCAACATAATTGACTCCAAGGTCCCTTCCGCCGCAGAGTGTCGGAACAGGACAGCGAGGGAAGATGATGTTGCAGGGGATTTTGTTAGAGTTAGGTGAATCAGAGAAACTGCAGAACTTGGAGCAAATGATAAAGAAACTAGAAATGCTGGAGCTGATAATAATGTACACATAGAGAATACAGGCTTTCAAATATTAACTCCTTCAAGCTAGCTAGATTTTGTAACAGAACAGAAAGATCAAAAGATGCAGTATATTATCATCTTTCTCTCCATATCAGTCAATCGCTATAGCCTTGAGCAGACAAATCAGGTGTGCACTGCGCAAGTGCATATATGTGTTGAAATCCGGTGCACTCGTATTTCCTGGTGCAAACTTGAGAAATGGACAGCCATTAGTGGCTTCGCTTAGCAGGCAGTCCAACATGCTCCTCAAATCTTCGTTGAACTTGGTAGGCTTAGTCGCTTAGAAAGACATGGATTATACTCCAAGCATCTGAAATGACTACTTTACCCCTCAAACTAACATCTACTTAACATTCATCTAACGGAAGGACTAATATTGGAAAGATTTCAAAAATCAAGTATCTAAATTGTCCAAATTAAAAGTCGAGAACCAATTGTGGAAAATCAACATAGTCGGAGGACGTACTATTGTTGGAATTAACTCCAGTATTATTCTAAGAGTGGAAAAAGAATTGAATGGCACATAGGGCAATTTATATCCTGCACCACGGCGTGTGTTGCATTGTGCGTCCAGATGCAAAACGACGTCGTTTCAATTTTTTTTTTTTTAAATTTCCTACCCAGTGTTTGACAGTTAATTTTTCTTAAAAAAAAAAAATCTCATGTTCAAAAATGTACATAATGTTATACTAGAATACACATAATTGTATACATGAATGTACATAATTATATAACAAAATACACATACTCTTTTTTAAAAGATAATACACATAATCTAACATAATACATAATAAACATAAACTTTTAACATAATACACATCAACTCTTAACATAATACACAAGAATTTCCTAATTCGGATGTACATAATTGTATAAAAAATATACATAATTGTATAAACAAATATACATAATCATATCAACTTCCTACCGCACCTCCCAAAACGACGTCGTTTTGGGAGGCGCGAAGCGCACAACGCACTATATGCCGTGGTGCAGGGTATAACGATTGGGCTCATAGTACACCTTCACGAACTTAAATAGATCTTTGGGGCCAGATGACGCAAACTTGGTGAGCTCATGGCATCGGTTCCATTCGTTGGGGCAATTTTAGGGTCATGAGACTCGTGAAAAGGATCATTTTGTTGCTTGCTTGAGTTTGGGTGGTTTGAGTAACTTGATCTCTCAGCTATTTTCTTGTGTTTAGTTAAATGGGCTTGCCCACTCTCACCTTACTATGAATACAAGGTGGCTTTGTAGTGTTGGGTAGCAATGTTGGGGGCATCAATTGTGCTGGTAAACCTTGTAGACATGAACGGAGCCAAAGGGGGCAGGGGGCAGCTGCCCCCCTCGCCCCATCCTCACTCCATATATAGTCTTTGTATATATATGTGTATATATAGTACAAGTTTTAATATTAGTATAAAAAAAATTATAAATGTTAACAAGAGGTGAGTTAGATTAGGTGGTAAAGCATATATTTGGTAACAATAAGATTAAGGGTTCAATTCTTGACATTAACATAGTTTTACAGTCACATTTTTAATAGCTTTTTTAAACACACACACACACACACACACACACACACATAATTGGCTCAAGTGGTTTAGAGGTTGGGTAGAAAAGAAATTGGCTAGGGTTCGAAACTCAAAGGCTACAAAGAAACATTATGCTCAACTTTTAGGCTCAACTTAATTAGGCTCAACTTTTAGGCTACACAAGGAAAGATTTTGGTAGGGATGGCTATCACAAACAAGATGCCAACTAAAGAGAACACTTATCAAGAAAAGAGTCTAGCACCCAAGGCAACAAAGCTCTCGGGGACACAAGGATAGGCTCAAAACAAGGGTTACCTGCTAACTCCTCCTCCACCAGACCCTCCGACTCCGCCTGCGAACGCGCCATCACGAAAACTCTCCCCGGCGGCCTAGCTCCAACAGCTCCGCGACTCGAACTCCCTCCTGGTGCTCCTCCGACTCCCGGGGGTGGCGGCAACACTCTCTGACCGACAAGCTGAGGACACTCCGCAACTCTATGACCAACAACCTCACAGCGAAAACACTTAAACGCCTGGCCATAGCAAACTTGACCCGGATGCACCTTCCCACACTTGCGACAACCAACCGACTTAGCTTGAACTGGAGGCTCCATCCTAACTAGTCCTTGAGAAGAAGATGACACAACTCTAGCCGGAAAACTCGGTCGGGGCTTCTTGAAAGCAAAAGAACCACCACTCTCAACTCTCTTCCTAGCCAACTCAAGCGAACTCTTCTGAAGCTGCTGAACACGAAACAGATCCGCGGCACAGAGATACGCATCCTTGAGGGAACTGGGCCTACTCATCGTTAACGCTTTTCGTGCCTCATAATTCAGACCGGCAACGAAACGCTCAACCTTGGCAAGCTCTGTAGGCACCAACACCCTCGCGAAGCGCGCCAGCTCTAGGAACTTCTTGTGGTACTCCACCACAGATAGAGGTCCTTGCTGCAGATGAAGGAACTCATCAAACATGGCGGCTCGCACATGCGCTGGGTAGAACCTTTCGCGCATTCTGTCCTTGAGCGCGGTCCAATCAAACCCAGGCTCTTCAAGAAAGGCCGGACTCTCGTGAACCCACCACAGATCAGCTTCTTGACAGAAGTAGAACGTTGCCAGTTCTACTCTCCTCTCTTCAGGACAACTCACCACGGTAAAAATCTTATCAAACACCCGTAGCCACTCTTCAAGGACTACAGGGTCTTCTTCACCAGCAAAGGAAGGCGGCCGATGTCCTGACACTAAACGACCCACATCGCGGTGCCCAACCGGAGGCGGAGGCGGCGCAGCTTGATTGTTGTTCAACAGAGCTTCACTGAGAGACTGCATCGTCCGCGTCAACTGATGGAGATTCTGGGCGAGCTGCTCGTTGGTCGGGGTCTCTGGGAGCGGGCGCGAGGACGATGAGGCATCGCACTTCTGCTACAACAACAAGGTTACCACAAAAAGCAAGCAAGCAAGACAGAAAACAACACACATCTCACCGCGCAACCTAGAATCCTAAGCTTAACACTTAACTTCTTAAGGTCGATTAGAGGTCTCAAAACACACTTAAACACTTAGAAAGTCTAGACTCAACTCTTCATAGGCTCTAAACCAAGGTTCAAACCTAGGCTCTGATACCAACTGTAACACCCCCCCAAAAACACAAGATACAGGTGCGAAGCTACCGGCTCTAGACATCGCGCTCGACTACCCATCACCTGAAAGATACAAAGATAAACATCGGGGCGACGCCCGGTCAGCGAAAGATGCTGGTAACCCACCAATACCGTTAAGTATCATAAATAGGTAGATATATAATATGAAAACCATTTTCGAAACGGAATACATATATATAAGTCAAAAGCCAAGATCAAAAGACAACACAAGACTCACCACTCACAAGGATAACACCGGGAACACGTCCCAACCACAAAGGTTAACCACATACAAGGATAAAGACTCACCTCACGGCAATACATGCCAAAACACCACAAGACTCCGTGACTACACACGTCACGAGAGAAGATCACACGACAACGGCTTCACAAGCCCTCGTGACATCACCCATCACGAGTTGATATGCCTTCCTTATGCCCTGTTCCAACCTTATGGCTACCCCCAACCTTGTACCTTCAAAGCCAACCATTACCTCCAGAAAACCCCTGTACAGCCAAGTCCAACCTTATTCCGCCGGGACCGTCGTCCCCCACCTATAACCACCAACGAAAACCCACCAATTCACGGCAACACATGCCCAGATAACACAATGTTATCCCCCAAACACGTGGACTCAGCCACAACTCCATAATCACGTCACGGACACCACGAGGACCGCTGCAATACCTTGGTGACTAGTGTCCCATACCACTAATCGTGCAATCTAGGTAGAGCCACACACGCACCACCACTCACACGAAATAAGCAACGGATTGCAAAAGGGGTATGAAACATACTCAATCAAGAGACGGGTCACCACCCAACGACAACAACGACGCTAGCATTAAGATAATAACTAGCAAGCTCAACAACGGGGAAACTCAAGATAGTTCCGAGGAACACACAAGACACCACACGGTTCAACGAAACACAATGTTGAACACTTAGCACGATTCACAACACCAAAGATTCTACATGGATACCTATCATAAAGCTCTAGACCTACGAAACATCAAGAAGATGCTCAAATAGTTCCAGAAAAGAACATCGGGATGCCAAAAGATCAAAGACCGAGACAAACAAATCACGGGGAACAAATCCCATCTCAACACCATTGTGTTCCCCGCGGGTGGACCCACGGGTAGTGCCCCACCCGTGGTCCCGCCGCGGGTACAACACCCACAAGGCAACACGTTCCCGCGGGTAGGCCGGCGGGTGGTGCCCGCCCGCCGTTCCGCCCGCGGGTACGCCCCTGTACCACAACAAATCCCTTCGGGGATTTTCTCCTCCAAACACAAATTCAAGTCCAAAACATGCCAAATCTCACCAAACACAACAAAATGACTTGAACCAAGAAAATGCCAAGCAATGACACAAAGGAATCCTAAACACAAGCTCTAGATATGCAATATCACAAGATAAATGCATAAACTTTCACATTTCATAGCAAAACACAAATGGAAGCCAAGAAATCATATATAGGTAAGTAAAATAGGTTTTGTAGAGCATGGGTTACCTCTTGAAGACCAAAAAGACTCTTCTTACACCACAACAAGCCTCCACTAAGCTCACTAGCCAAACCCACTTCAAGATCAAACCAAAAGATCATAAAGATCCAACCTTTAAGAAAAAGACAACTAAGATGGAACCAAAAAGACTAGACAAGCTTAGATCTTACCCTTCTAGATGCCAAATAGAGGAAGATTGAATCTTGGAAGCAAAACTTGGAATCTTGACAAAGGCTTCTTTTGGCTTGAAGAACAAGCTACTCTTCTATTCTAGAGAGAAGGTAGAGATATTTTCTAGGGAATGTAAGGGAATGAAATGAAGAAGTCTTCTAGGTTTAGGTTACAAAACTAGCTCTTGGTGAAAAGACAAGGATACCCTTACTAACTCTTAAAAAGTGTAAGGAACAAGGGAACTCCTCTCAAAGCACAAGGTACAACACCACTTAAAGATTGACTAGTCAAATACTAGTCCTTGAGTATTAAAAATCAGGATTTTAGGAATCAATTCCTCAAAAGAAATAGAATTAATTACTCAATTAATTCATGGTTTGGAGTGTGGATTTTTGGGGTGTCACATTTTACTTCTCTTTCATTCTCCAATGTTTCCGGTGAGGCACAGAAATAAGAATAGCCTATAGTGTCTCCACAATCCAAATGCATCTTCGAAAGTTTAGGATAGCGCAAAGGATTCTCATCCCGAATGCTTTATCTGGAGGTTTAGACAATACCCTGCAATTGCCTTCCACTTTTAACCCGTATCTCCTCCAAGTTTGGACAATTCTCTGGACCAGCACCAGTGAGTGATGTGAGAAGCTCACCCAGACCAATCCAAAGCGAGAGATAACGCACGCCCAGATCAATCATTTGCAGTCAATCAGTTATGTCAAACGTGTATGCTCCCGCTGTATCACATTGGAGCTCCTAAAACGAGTCTTGAGGTATGTTAAGGGAACAATTAATTTTGGCTTGCGTATAAGAAAGCCAATATCAAGATATCTCCATGCATTCTCAAATTCTGACTGGGCTGGATGCCCTAAGGGACTGCAAGTCCACTAGTGGTTTTGCTATGTTTCTTGGATCTAATCTCGTCTCTTGGGTCTGTAAGAATCAAAGAACTATTGCTAGATCTTCTACTGAGGAAGAATACAAGGCTCTATTAGATGTCTGTGCTGAAGTAACATGGATAATCTCTTTGCTACATGAGATTAAAGTGTCAGGTATATCTGTTCCAAAATTATGGTGTGATAATCTTGGTGCAACTTATATGGTTGCAAACCCCATCTTCCATGCTTGTATCAAGAACGTGAAAATTGACTATCACTTCATTCGAGATAAAGTTACTTCTTGAGACATTCAAGTTAACTTCATCTCTACAAAAGATTAACTTGCAGACATATTTACTAAAGCTTTACCTAGTCCTAGATTTTCTTTCTTAGGGACGAGCTACAGGTTACAAGTATACCATGTGCTTGAGGGGAGTATTATGACTAGTATTAGGACTCTATGTATTTGAGTCATATTATGACTCCCTATCATAATCTCCCTATGATTCTCACTTGTATATATTCTCTTAGTCTGTACCGTTGTAATAACTGTTTATTTGATACAGTTTATACCGTTCTCATTGTTAGACGTAATGCATTTTACAGTAAATAAAAAGTAAAAAAAATGAGAAATACGTACTGAAATTAGAAATATATAGGATATCATTTATGAATTACTCCGTAATTTCGTAGTCCAAATGGGAGCGGGAAAATATACATGTTTCTTCTATCATTAACGGTTCCTAATCCACCGACATTGAAATTAGGTTATTCTAGCTATTCCCATATATATATATATACACCTACTCTGAAAATATAATAATGTCTGAGAAGGAAAATAGCGGAATGCAGAGCGTGTGTACAACGGTGGAGGATGAACCTGTATCTGCTCATCCGCAGGCTGCGTGAATCCTCCTCTTTCCGCCCCTGCTGCCGCCTCTCTTTGGTGTTTTAATCATGAAGATCATGAAGACCACCCCCACTCCACTGCTCTAAGTCTCTTTCCTTGTGCCCCAACAATTCAAGTATTATTATTTGTCAACCAAGAATCCATGGTAATTTCGCCAGAGCTCATTGACGCTGCTTCCTCCCTCTCCCTCTCCCTGTTCCCGCCAATCAAGAATCGCAAAACACAGATAAATATTGATCCCAAGAAACCCATCAAGATTCATCATCGTCGGGATTTTGATGAGCTTATTGACGCTGCTTCCTCCCTCTCTCTCTCCCTGCAGGCCAACCAAACGCAAATGTTATAATAATAATAATAATAATAATAATAATAATAATAATAATAATAATAATATTATTATTATTATTATTATTATTATTATTATTATTATTAGTAATATTAAACCAAGTAGTTAGTTAATTGGTTAAAAATAATGGGAGTAATTATAGGTGCAGTACATGGCCATGATGTTAGCTTTACATGGAGAATTAACTCCTTTATTTTAGCATTTGAATTATCTTATCTAGTATAAATAGATTTGTTATTCAAGCATTTCTAATCATCAATAAAATTATCTATTCCTCTCACTCCTCTTTCTCAATATATATAAATATAATATATAGATATATTATATTTAATATATATTATAGATATATTATATTATATTTAATATATATTATATTAAATATATTATATTTAATATATCTAACATTTGGTATCAAAGCCAGTCAACCTTTCAACCCCGAGATATTTTCCGTAGTGAAATAATGGCTGCAAAATTTCAATATTGTATGGACGGGTCCCAAATTGGACGGGAAACTCGATTACAATTATTGGCAAATTATGATGTCCACACATTGCAAGCTCAAAATCTTTGGAGCTTTGTTGATCCCCGGTCTACCCGAAGAGCTGAAGCAGCCGCTATACGGCGAGATAAATTGGCCTTGGGTCAGATTCACCAAGGTGTTCATTATTCCATTTTTGGCAATTAGCTCGTGCTCAAATAGCAAAACAAGCTTGGGACATCTTAAAGGTGTCACACAAAAGTCGATCGGGCACAGAAGTCTAAGTTGCAGTCGTTGAGAAGGTTGTACGATAATTGTGAGATGACCTCTACAGAAACAGTAGATATGTATTTCACTCGTCTTATTGATATGGTGAATAAGATGAGGTTATACAGAGATACAATTGAAGATGGTGCAGTGGTTGAAAAAGTTCTTCGAACTATGCCGATGAAGTATGACCATGTGGTGGCTTCAATAACAGAGTCACACAAAACCGAGCTCTTATCAATTGCAGAGCTGAAAGGTATGGTAGAAAGTCATTGACAGAATTGCGTCAAAATCGGAACCACTAGCAGAAGAAGCTTTGAAGAGTCAAGTCACCCTTAATGTGACTGGCGCTAATCAAAGAGGTGGAGGATCTGGTAGAGGTCGTGGAAGAGGAAGAGGAGGTTCTGGTGGAAGAGGTCGTGGTAACTTCAACCAAGGAGGAGGACGTGGTAACTCCAACCAAGGAAGAGGTGGAGGTAATAACAAACAAGGTAAATAATTTCCATTTCATTGCTACAATTGTGGCAAGTATGGGCACAAGATTGCAGATTGTTGGTATAATGAGGACAACAATCGTGGAAATCAAGCAAACATTGCTGAAAACACTGCTGAAAAGTCTGGTGAGAGTTCTGAAACTTTACTTTTAGCCAGCGATAGTTTTTCTGCATATAAGAACATATGGTTCTTGGATACTGGGTGTAGTAACCATATGTGTGGGAAGAAAGAATTGTTTTCCGAACTAGATGAATCAGTCCGGTCTGAAGTAACGTTTGCAATAAGTCAAAGGTGCCAATTTGGGAAAAGGTAAAATCTCCATTCAGTTGAAGGATGGTACTCACAATTTTATATCCGATGTGTTCTATGTTCCTGAACTACACAAAAATTTGTTGAGTTTGGGTCAGTTGTCAGAAAAAGGATATAAGATACATATTTCTCAAGGGTGTTGTACCATTGAAGATGCTAAAGGAGTTTTGATTGCAAAGGTAAATATGTCCCAAAATCGACTATTTCCTTTGAAAATTAAGCATACTCTCATTGATTGCTTTAATTCTGAAGTTTGTGATGATAATTGGTTATGGCATATGCGGTTTAGGCATTTTCATTTCTCTGAATTAAACTATCTTGCGAGAAAGGAACTTGTTTCTGATTTACCTGTTGTGAATGTCCCTGATCGTATCTGTGAGATTTGTGTGATTGGGAAGAAGCATAGTGATCCCTTTCCCGTGGGAAAGTCAAGGAGAGCTACAAAACAGTTGGAGATTATTCACTCAGACCTATGTTCGTTGGAGGTTCCCTCACATGGAGGTTGTAAGTACTTTATTACTTTCCATTGATGATTTCAGTAGAAAAACATGGATTTACTTTTTGAAGCAAAAGTCTGAAGCATGTGATGTTTTCAAACAATTTAAGGCTTTTGTTGAAAAGCAGAGTGGTTATGAAATTAAAATCTTGAGAACTGATAGAGGTACAGAATATATTGCCATGTGATGATTTTTCTGAAGAAGAAGGTATTCAACATCAGATGACAGCTAGATACACTCCACAACAAAATGGAGTGGCTGAGAGGAAGAATAGGTCTATCATGGATATGGTAAGGTGCATGTTGAAATCCAAGGATCTGCCTAAACCTTTTTGGGCAGAAGCTGTTGCTTGTGCTGTCTATGTGTTGAATAGGTGTCCAACTAAGAGTGTCCGGGATAAGACACCGAAGAAGCTTGGAGTGGGAGAAAACCCTCTATCAAATATCTCAAGGTTTTTGGATGTTTGGCATATGCACATGTGCCAGATGCATTGAGAAAGAAGTTGGATGATAAAGTGAGAAGTGCATATTCATTGGTTATAGTGACGCTTCAAAGGCTTATAAACTATACAATCCTGAAACTAAAAGGGTTGTTATAAGTCGTGATGTCACTTTTGATGAATATGGTGCTTGGGATTGGTTAGCTAAAGATGAAAGTTCATTTGTTATTCCTGCTGTTGAAAATATTGTTGAAGAGCAACCGATTCCAGATAATGTCCAGTCCCCTTCACAGCCAGAGTCGTCAGTTCGACGATCTCAGCGCGAGCGCCACTTACCAGCTCGCTTGCAAGATTATGTTTTGGGTCATGATAATGACCTGTCTGATGAAGAGATTGTTCAATTTGCTCTCTTTGCATATTGTGATCCTTTAACTTTTGAGGAGGCTGCTACAAAAACTCATTGGCTTAGGGCGATGGATGAGGAGATACGTGCCATTGAGAAGAATGGTACCTGGGAGTTAACAGATTTACCTCCTGGAAAGAAGCCAATTGGAGTGAAGTGGGTTTACAGAACGAAGTACAAGTCAAATGGAGAGATTGACCGTTTTAAGGCACGGTTAGTAGCAAAGGGTTACAAGCAAAAACCAGTTTGATTATTTTGAGGTTTTTGCTCCTGTAAGTAGACTTGATACAGTTCGAATGGTTATTTCTTGCTGCTCAAAATGATTGGAAATTGCATCAAATGGATGTCAAGTCTGCTTTTTGAATGGTTTTCTTGAAGAAGAAATATATGTTGAACAACCTGCAGGATTTCTGAAGAAAGGGAGGAAAATAAAGTGTACAGGTTGAGAAAAGCTTTGTATGGCTTAAAGCAAGCGCCTAGGGCGTGGTATGGTTGCATTGATTCATATTTTGTTGAAAGTGGTTTTATGAGATGTCCTCATGAACACACTTTGTATGTCAAATGCACGGATTCTGGTGATATTGTTCTAATCTGTCTGTATGTTGATGATCTGGTTTTTACTGGAAATAACTTGAAGTTAATCTCAGAATTCAGGGAGGCACTCATTAAGAGGTTTGAAATGACCGATATGGGTCTTATGTCTTACTTTCTTGGCCTTGAGGTTGTTCAGATGGATGGTGGAATCTTTATTTCACAAAAGAAGTATGCTGCTGATATTTTGAAAAAGTTCAAAATGGAAAACTCCAAACCAGCTTCAACTCCGGTAGCTGAAAAGTTAAAGGTGTCCAAAGATGAGTGTGGTAAGAATGTGAATGTTACGTCTTATAAAAGCTTAATTGGAAGTCTGAGGTATCTGGTGGCAACAAGGCCAGATATTTCTTTTGGAGTTGGGATACTTAGCAGATTCATGGAGGAGCCAAAAGAATCACATTGGGCTGCAGCAAAGCGAATTCTGAGATATGTCAAAGGTACGAGTAATGATGGAATTTTTTACTCTACTAATGAAGCTGTGGAACTTGTTGGGTACACAGACAGTGATTGGGCTGGAGATATTGAGACCAGAAAAAGCACATCAGGATATGCCTTCTATCTTGGTTCAGCCATATTTTCTTGGTCTTCAAAGAAGCAGCAGATTGTAGCACTTTCAACCGCAGAAGCAGAATATATTGCAGCAGCAAACTGTGCTACTCAAGCAGTTTGGTTGAGGAGAATTTTGGAGTTCTTACAACACAAGCAGGAAGCACCAACAACTATTTTTTGTGACAACAAGTCAGCAATTTCGTTGTCCAAGAATCCTGTCTTTCATGGTCGCAGTAAACACATTGATATCAAGTATCACAAAATCAGAGAACTGGTTGCTGAAAAACAAATCAACATTGAGTATTGTTCGAGTGAATGTCAAGTTGCAGATATTTTTACGAAGCCGTTGAAGACAGAGACATTTCTTAAATTGAAGAAGGATATTGGGATGACCAATATATTCAACTTGGTTTAAAGGAGGCAATGTTATAATAATAATAATAATAATAATTATTATATTATTATTATTATTATTATTATTAGTAATATTAAACCAAGTAGTTAGTTAATTGGTTAAAAATAATGGAGTAATTATAGGTGCAGTACATGGCCATGATGTTAGCTTTACATGGAGCATTAAATCCTTTATTTTAGCATTTGAATTATCTATCTAGTATAAATAGATTTATTATTCAAGCATTTCTAATCATCAATAAAATTATCTATTCCTCTCTCTCTTCTCAATATATATAAATATAATATATAGATATATTATATTTATTATTATATATATATTATTATATTTAATATATATTATATTAAGTATATTATATTTAATATATCTAACAGCAAAAGATTGATAACTATTGGTCCAAGAAACCAGTAGAGGAGGAGGAGGAGGGAGTGATCGCCAAGAAACAGAAGGTGGTGGATAATCATCATCAAAACTGGATGCATAAGCGCCTAAGTACAAGTGATGTCAACCTTTCATCAAGGTTGTTGCTACCCAAAGAGGAAATTACAAAATACGTATTGCCTCTCATGGATATGGAGAGCTGTAAAGCTTGTCAAAACAGGAATGGGTTGAGAGCGAGTCAAAATATGGGATTTGGACACTGAGTCACAGCATCAACTCACCTCAAGCAATGGAAGACGGGTAGCTTTCTTCTCACCAACAACTGGAATACAGAGTTTGTAAAAAGGAGGAGTTTTACACCCTGGTGACACTATTTCCTTGTGTTGGGACTTTGAGAATCTAAGGTTCTTGTTCCACAAGTTCAATGCCAATCTTAAGAATGAAATAAACTAATTCCATCAAATTTTGCTAGGATCCATGCATCTCCTATGTACTACTCTGCAGGATTTTGTACTTTCTATTTGTATGAATTGATTAGTAAATATTTTTATATTATTGACGTACTTCAAATCTATTTTACATCAGATCACTTTGTTATAGTCATAGTTTGTCATTAATTGCATAAAATCTACTTCCTTTTGAATGAATTATGACATTCTGTCTTCATTGTCTTTATGTTTGTATGTGATC
>NW_017619511.1:10000-14352 GCF_001879475.1 Ipomoea nil | reverse complement strand
TGGTTGACTGTTTGACTAGATCTCAATTTTTGAAATTCAAATTTCAATTTTGAATGTCAGTTGACAGTTTGACCTTTGACTGGATTTTGGAGACCACGCTGGTTTTATTTTGGTCTAGTGTGTTGACCGCTTGTTTTTATTTTAAGCTTTTTGTATCCGGGTCATCTTGGAAAAGGAGGTTTCTTTACACGTGGCTGCTGTCTATTCGGCCTTTGGGAGGCTGTCCCCACTCTTGTTCCTTACTTGAGAGACACAAGCTAAGTGTGACACGTGTGGACCCTCTCTTTCTGCCACGTGTTCTCTGATGGCAAACCCACCATTCTCACCTCTGTTGACCCAAACCATCCCCGCCGGCAAAGAATATCTCCTCTAAGACAAAAGAAAATAGACAAACGGCGAAAGGAAGAGAAAAGCCTCTCTGGACGGACATTTTCAAAAATCGCCGGCCACCGTGGATGAGACGTACAAGCTAAAATACTTCCCCCCTGTCCGTGATAGTGTTATTCTTGAGGAGGATGAAATTTGGGTCATCAAAGAAGAATGGGCTTTCGGAATTCTTGGCTGTTTTGCAGGTAAATTTCCGGGTCTTGTAGCTATTAATGAGTTAGTTGACTTTGGAAGGTTCCCTGTAAATTCACTTCTCAACCGAATGGCTTTGTGTTGTTTCAATTCCATTCTGAGGGAAGATAGATGTGCTGTTCTTGCAAATGGACCTTATTTCCTATTTGGCAAGAGGCTTTTTCTTGATTCTCTCCCAGAAAATTTCAAGTTGACCCAATCTGATTTTTGTCTTGTTCCCACTTGGGTAAGATTCCATGATCTCCCTTTAGAGTGTTGGCATCCTACTGCCCTCGGGAAGATAGCATCTTGCCTTGGTAAACCCCTGTGTATGGATGAAATGACTTGGGATGCAAATAAGAGCAACTATGCTCGCGTGCTTATTGAAATTGATACTTCTCTTACTCCTAAAGAAGACATCCCTGTCATGCTTCCTAATGGAGAGTCTTTTTATCAATCTGTGGAATTTGAAGTCTACCCATGCTTTTGTATTCACTGTTATAGTCAAGAACATTATAAGAATGATTGCCCTAGGACCCAAAAGGGTAAAAGGAAGCAGAAAGCTTCCCTTAGGGCAAATAAACCCTTCTTCTAGTGGTCTTGCTACATCTGTTTTGCAGGAGTTTCCATCAGCAACGCAAACAGTGAGTCAGCAGGTTGACATGATTGCTTCTGGGGATGTGAATCTATCTCAAGTTGCTCAGATGGAAAACACCACTGGAAATCTGGGAGAAATTCAGAGAGGGGTGTGTTGTGAACAAGAGGCCTTGACAGATTGTGACAACACTGCTCCTCCCATCTTGGAACCAGTGATTTCTGCCTCCCCTTCTATTGTAACGGATAAAGAGATGGAGTTATCCCGGATAGATGTTGCTCCCCAAATTAAAGCTAGCTTTGCCCCAATTCCAGCTTCTCGGCTGGCAGATTTAAATGAATTACTCCAAACAAACAGTGCTTATATGGCTTTTCCCAAGGATTTTATACCACCACAGTCTGTGAAGGAGTCAGCTTTTCAACAAGACCTAAATGAGGTGTGTGAAGGAAACTTACCAAACTCAGGAATTGGAAGAATTTCAGAACCAACAGTCAACAAACAACTGTGTGATAAGAATGATGAAAAACAACCCCTGCGCTTGGCTAAGGATGTTGGTTCCAAAGGTTTGAATTTTAAGGCAGCAATTCTTTCTCCCCCTAAGTCTAACCAGTTGTGCCCCATAACAGGGGGGAAAAGTCGCAGTAGACCTATTGTTATTCCCATACCATTGAGGGCAAAATCAATGGTCCGTGGCGGTGGTAGACGGAAACCCACCTCGGTTCCCAAATGATTGCTGCTATTTGGAATGTTAGGGGCATCAACAAGCCCCTAAAGAGGAAGAAAATCCTCAGTTTTGCCCGCCAAAATCATGTTTCTTTTTTTGCTTTGTTGGAAACTAGAACCACACCGTCTAAGTTTGACAAGGTTATTAATGGTATTTTCCCAAGTGAGAATGTTTTTGTTGATTTTGACACCATAAGGAGTGGTCGCATTGTCTTGGTTTGGAATTCCCACAAGGTGGAATGTACAATTTTGGATGTTTCTGCTCAGTGTATCCACTGTTCTTTAAAATGCAAGACTTCAAACAAGGTTTTTCAGTGCTCCATTGTGTATGGCTTGTACTCGGTTGTGGAGAGAAGACAGTTGTGGAACAAGCTAATGGAGTTAAACCCACATTCAAATGTTCCTTGGCTGGTTTGTGGAGATTTTAATGTTGTCAAGTGCCCGGAGGAAAAACAAGGTGGAGTAATCCCGTCTAATTACTTCACTAGAGATTTTGTGGATTGTTGCTCCTCTCTTGGTCTCTCAGATGCCCCATCTATTGGCAATTTCTTCACTTGGACAAATGGCAGAGTGAAGGCCAAACTAGATCGTGTGTTATCCAATGCCCACTGGACTGGAAGCAGATTTAATTGTTGGGTGGATTTCAAGGATTTTGATTGCATGTCTGATCACTGCCCTGTCGTCATTAAGATGTTCAATAGTCAGGAGTCAATCAACAGACCTTTCAAGTTCTTTAATATGTGGTTAGCCCACCCGAAGTTTAAGCAAATTCTTCAAGACACTTGGAGAATGAATATCTTTGGTTCTAGGCAATACAATTTGGTTCGTAAGCTTAAAGCCCTGAAAACTCCCCTAAAAATCCTTAACAAAGAGGAGTTTGGCCACATTTCTGAAAAAGCCTTAGCTGCTAACTCTGCATATAATGATTTCCTGCACTCCGCTGATTTTAATGAGGACTCGGAAGATGATAGAATTGTCATTCAAGGTCTGAGATCTAAAGCTTTGTTTCTTGCTGAAGCTGAAAGGCAGTTTATATCCCAGAAGCTGAAGCTCAAACACTTGATTGATGCAGACAAAAGCACAAAGTATTTTCATGACTTGGTCAAGAAATCAAATAAGGACAGAAGCATTACGTGCATCCTAGACCAGCATGGTATCCCGACATCTTCTTTAACACAAGTTGGTGCTCTGTTTGTGGATTTTTATAAGGGTCTGCTTGGTAGTTCGAGTGAAAGAAGTCCTTGTAAACAGCATTTCCTTCAGAATGGCCCAAAAATTTCTGTCTCTCAGCAGCAACAGATTCTGATTGCTGAAGTTTGTTCTGCAGAGATAAAAAATGCTTTGTTTGGAATTTGTGACCAAAAGGCTCCTGGGCCGGATGGATATTCTGCTGCTTTCTTCAAAAAGAATTGGGATCTGATTGGAGAAGACCTAACTGACGCAGTCAAAGAATTCTTCTCTTCTGGCCAGCTTCTCACGCAAGTTAATCACACAGTGATTGCTCTTATCCCCAAAGTTCAGAATGCCCAATCTGTGGGGGATTACAGGCCTATTTCTTGCTGCAATGTGATGTACAAAATCATCTCCCGTGTATTGGCAGCTAGGTTAAGTGGGGTTTTGCCTGGAATTATTAATAATGCACAAGCAGCCTTTGTGGAAGGAAGATCTATGTCAGATAACATTTTCTTAGCCCAAGAGCTGATTAGAGGATATGCTAGAAAAAGAATCTCACCCCGGTGCATGCTCATGGTGGATTTGAGAAAGGCTTATGACACCATTGAATGGGACTTCATCTTGGAAGTTCTTAGAGGGCTAGAGTTCCCATCTCAGTTTATCTTATGGATTGAACAGTGTGTTACCACCACATCTTTCTCCATTTCTGTAAATGGTGGTTTGTTTGGGAACTTTAAAGGGAAGAAAGGCCTGAGACAAGGTGATCCTATTTCTCCTCTCCTTTTCTCATGCTGCATTGAATACCTCTCCAGAACCCTTAGTTTCTTGACTTCGAGGCCTGGGTTTAACTTCCACCCCAAGTGCTCCAAAAACAGTATCTCCCACCTAGCTTTTGCGGACGATCTAATGCTTTTCTCAAGGGGAGATCAGGGTTCGGTCCAAATCCTTCTTGATGCGTTAAAAGAGCTGGAAAATGCTTCAGGTTTGACAGTCAACATCAACAAATCCAACCTGTTTATGGCTGGAGTCCTTGATAACAGTTTGGACTTTGTAAGCTACCCGAAAGGGATTCTCCCTATCCGTTACCTTGGTGTTCCTCTTGATGCCCAAAGGCTGAAAGTTGCTCATTTTTCCCCACTAACGAATTCAGTTTTGTCGCATTTTAATGCGTGGAGGAATTGCAAATTGTCTTTTGCTGGAAGGCTTGAGCTTCTTAACTCGGTCATTCAAGGAATTGTTAGCTTCTGGTTACAAAACTTTCTTCTCCCTAATAATGTTATTGACCACATCGTCTCACTGTGCA
>NW_017619511.1:0-5000 GCF_001879475.1 Ipomoea nil | reverse complement strand
GATGGGTCTATGCCGGTCCCCAATAATACGTACAAGCGGCGGGAACACTCGTACGAGGCCTACGGGACGAGGGGGGCCCGTCCCAACACGTTCTGAAAAAAGTCGACCGGCACCTCAACTACCATACCCCCCCTATAGTAGTTAAAAAAAAAAAAACCCCAGTGACAGCAGTAGACACGGTTTGTCCCGTAAATCACACGGTCATTTCGGGTGGTTCCGTGCATTTTTTTTCAAATGTTATTGCATGGTCCTTTAGTTTAGAGCATTTTAACAATGCTTGGTAAATTTCAAAGCGTTTGGATGATTATTTCATTGAAAACGACGATGTCCAAATTTATGCCCAGCTGTCCGCAAAGTTCCTTGTCTGACTTAGCCAAGTACTTGGGATTGTTGGGAATGTGAGAGGAATATATGGCATATCGTTTGCCTCACTAATTAAATAGTACAATAAGCTCTAAAACAAATGTATATGCCATTTTGGCATGAGAACGACGTAAAACGACATAGGCCAAGGCATAACACAGAACCGTCGTAAAAGTACTGGGGTGGCAGGCGGGTAAACCTCTGTTGCGTGATATTTTCCGCATCCGTCCGCATAAGTCCGCAACCTCGGCACACCCGTACCGCAACTTTCCGCAACCTCGGCCACCCCGTTCCGCAACTTTCCGCAACCTCGGCCACCCCGTTCCGCATAAGTCCGCAACTTGGGCACCCTCGTACCGCAACTTTCCGCAACCTCGGCACCCTCGTACCGCAACTTTCCGCAACCTCGGCACCCTCGTACCGCAACTTTCCGCAACCTCGGCACACCCGTACCGCAACTTTCCGCAACCTCGGCACACCCGTTCCGCATAAGTCCGCAACCTCGGCACCCCCGTACCGCAATTTTCCGCAACTTGGGCACTCTCGTACCGCATAAGTCCGCAACTTGGGCGCCCTCGTTCCGCATAAGTCCGCAACTTGGGCGCCCTCGTTCCGCATAAGTCCGCAACTTGGGCGACCGCGTTCCGCATAAGTCCGCAACCTCGGCACACCCGTACCGCAACTTTCCGCAACCTCGGCCACCCCGTTCCGCAACTTTCCGCAACCTCGGCCACCCCGTTCCGCAACTTTCCGCAACCTCGGCCACCCCGTTCCGCAACTTTCCGCAACCTCGGCCACCCCGTTCCGCAACTTTCCGCAACCTCGGCACACCCGTACCGCAACTTTCCGCAACCTCGGCACACCCGTACCGCAACTTTCCGCAACCTCGGCCACCCCGTTCCGCAACTTTCCGCAACCTCGGCACACCCGTACCGCAACTTTCCGCAACTTGGGCACCCTCGTACCGCATAAGTCCGCAACCTCGGCACCCTCGTACCGCATAATTCCGCAACTTGGGCACCCTCGTACCGCAACTTTCCGCAACCTCGGCACCCCCGTTCCGCATAAGTCCGCAACTTGGGCACCCTCGTACCGCAACTTTCCGCAACTTGGGCACCCCCGTACCGCAACTTTCCGCAACTTGGGCACCCTCGTACCGCAACTTTCCGCAACTTGGGCACTCTCGTACCGCAACTATCCGCAACTTAGGCACCCTCGTACCGCAATTTTCCGCAACGTCGGCCCACCCGTACCGCAACTTTCCGCAACCTCGGCACCCCCGTACCGCAACTTTCCGCAACCTCGGCACACCCGTACCGCAACTTTCCGCAACCTCGGCACCCTCGTACCGCATAAGTCCGCAACCTCGGCACCCTCGTACCGCATAAGTCCGCAACCTCGGCACCCTCGTACCGCATAAGTCCGCAACCTCGGCACCCTCGTACCGCATAAGTCCGCAACCTCGGCACCCTCGTTCCGCATAAGTCCGCAACTTGGGCACCCTCGTACCGCAACTTTCCGCAACTTGGGCACTCTCGTACCGCAACTTTCCGCAACTTGGGCACTCTCGTACCGCAACTTTCCGCAACTTGGGCACCCCCGTACCGCAACTTTCCGCAACCTCGGCCACCCCGTTCCGCAACTTTCCGCAACCTCGGCACACCCGTACCGCAACTTTCCGCAACTTGGGCACCCTCGTACCGCATAAGTCCGCAACCTCGGCACCCTCGTACCGCATAATTCCGCAACTTGGGCACCCTCGTACCGCAACTTTCCGCAACCTCGGCACCCCCGTTCCGCATAAGTCCGCAACTTGGGCACCCTCGTACCGCAACTTTCCGCAACTTGGGCACCCCCGTACCTCAACTTTCCGCAACTTGGGCACCCTCGTACCGCAACTTTCCGCAACTTGGGCACTCTCGTACCGCAACTATCCGCAACTTAGGCACCCTCGTACCGCAATTTTCCGCAACGTCGGCCCACCCGTACCGCAACTTTCCGCAACCTCGGCACCCCCGTACCGCAACTTTCCGCAACCTCGGCACCCCCGTACCGCAACTTTCCGCAACCTCGGCCCACCCGTACCGCAACTTTCCGCAACCTCGGCACACCCGTACCGCAACTTTCCGCAACCTCGGCACACCCGTACCGCAACTTTCCGCAATCTCGGCACACCCGTACCGCAACTTTCCGCAACCTCGGCACCCTCGTACCGCATAAGTCCGCAACCTCGGCACCCTCGTACCGCATAAGTCCGCAACCTCGGCACCCTCGTACCGCATAAGTCCGCAACCTCGGCACCCTCGTTCCGCATAAGTCCGCAACTTGGGCACCCTCGTACCGCAACTTTCCGCAACTTGGGCACTCTCGTACCGCAACTTTCCGCAACTTGGGCACTCTCGTACCGCAACTTTCCGCAACTTGGGCACCCTCAACTTTCCGCAACTTGGGCACCCTCGTACCGCAACTTTCCGCAACTTGGGCACACTCGTACCGCAACTTTCCGCAACTTGGGCACCCTCGTACCGCAACTTTCCGCAACTTGGGCACCCTCGTACCGCAACTTGGGCACCCTCGTACCGCAACTTTCCGCAACTTGGGCACCCTCGTACCGCAACTTTCCGCAACTTGGGCACCCTCGTACCGCAACTTTCCGCAACTTGGGCACTCTCGAACCGCAACTTTCCGCAACTTGGGCACCCTCGTACCGCAACTTTCCGCAACTTGGGCACCCTCGTACCGCATAATTCCGCAACCTCGGCACCCTCGTTCCGCATAAGTCCGCAACCTCGGCACCCTCGTACCGCATAATTCCGCAACCTCGGCACCCTCGTACCGCATGAGTCCGCAACTTAGGCACCAACGTTGCGCATGAGTCCGCAACTTAGGCACCAACGTTGCGCATGAGTCCGCAACTTAGGCACCAACGTTGCGCATGAGTCCGCAACTTAGGCACCCTCGTTCCGCATGAGTCCGCAACTTAGGCACCCTCGTACCCCATAAGTCCGCAACTTGGGCACACTCGTTCCGCATGAGCCCGCAACGTAGGCACACTCGTTCCGCACAAGTCCGGCACTTAGGCACACTCGTTCCGCATGAGTCCGCAACTTAGGCACGCTCGTTCCGCATAAGTCCGCAACGTAGGCACACTCGTTCCGCATATGCCCGCAACGTAGGCACACTCGTTCCGCATATGCCCGCAACGTAGGCACACTCGTTCCGCATAAGTCCGCAACCTCGGCACCCTCGTACCGCATAAGTCCGCAACCTCGGCACCCTCGTACCGCATAATTCCGCAACCTCGCACCCTCGTACCGCATGAGTCCGCAACTTAGGCACCAACGTTGCGCATAAGCCCGCAACTTAGGCACCCTCGTTCCGCATAAGTCCGCAACTTAGGCACCCTCGTACCCCATAAGTCCGCAACTTGGGCACACTCGTTCCGCATGAGCCCGCAACGTAGGCACACTCGTTCCGCACAAGTCCGGCACTTAGGCACACTCGTTCCGCATGAGTCCGCAACCTTAGGCACGCTCGTACCCCATAAGTCCGCAACTTGGGCACACTCGTTCCGCATGAGCCCGCAACGTAGGCACACTCGTTCCGCACAAGTCCGGCACTTAGGCACACTCGTTCCGCATGAGTCCGCAACTTAGGCACACTCGTTCCGCATATGCCCGCAACGTAGGCACACTCGTTCCGCATGAGTCCGCAACGTAGGCACGCTACTTCGGCACACTCGTTCCGCTCAAGTCCGCAACTTCGGCACACTCGTTCCGCAACTGTCCGCTACTTAGGCACACTCGTTCCGCAACTGTCCGCAACTTAGGCGCACTCGTTCCGCATGAGTCCGCAACTTAGGCACACTCGTTCCGCATATGCCCGCAACGTAGGCACACTCGTTCCGCATATGCCCGCAACGTAGGCACGCTCGTTCCGCACAAGTCCGCAACTTAGGCACGCTCGTTCCGCACAAGTCCGCAACTTAGGCACGCTCGTCGCGTCCGATACTTGCACACCGCCGCACAAGTCCGCTACTTAGCACACTCGTTCCGCATGAAGTCCGCAACTTAGGCACACTCGTTCCGCATGAGTCCGCAACTTAGCACACTCGTTCCGCATATCCCGCAACGTAGGCACACTCGTTCCGCACAAGTCCGGCACTTAGGCACGCTCGTTCCGCACAAGTCCGCACTTAGGCACGCTCGTTCCGCACAAGTCCGGCACTTAGGCACACTCGTTCCGCATGAGTCCGCAACTTAGGCACGCTCGTTCCGCATATGCCCGCAACGTAGGCACACTCGTTCGCATAAGTCCGCAACGTAGGCACACTCGTTCCGCACAAAGTCCGCAAAGCCCGCAACGTAGGCACCATCGTTCCGCATGAGTCCGCAACTTAGGCACCATCCGTTCCGCAACAGTCCGCACTTAGGCACCATCGTTCCGCATGAGTCCGCAACTTAGGCACTAACGTTGCGCATAAGTCAGCAACTTAGGCACACTCGTTCCCCATAAGCCCGCAACGTAACGTAGGCACACATCGGTTCCGCACAAGTCCGCAACTAGGCCGACGCTCGTTCCGCACAAGTCCGCAACTTAGGCACGCCTCGTCCGCAGCAAAGTCGCGCTACTTTAGT
>NW_017619510.1:7500-11186 GCF_001879475.1 Ipomoea nil | reverse complement strand
AGAGAGATCCCGCAATAACGGGATTAGGCGCCGCATCTCGATGCGGTACTTCCTTGCGCGTCCGCCCGGGGGTTGTTTGACGCTTCCGAACGAGTCTTCCCTCGGACGACGAAGTTAATAAACGTTGTTGTCCGTCGTTCTGCGTGCAAGTTTCGACAATTATCCTTCGCGTTCACCAAAAACCTTTTACACTTCTCCTTCCTCTAAATGAAAGTTCAGTGGACTTCTCTGCGACGTGCGGGCAGCGAACCGCCACGTCGCCGCATCCAACACTTCACCGGATCATCAATGTAGGAGCGCATACGGCGGTGTTAAAATGAGACTTAGTCAACGCGTAGCTATACTCCTGCTACTAGGAACATTCTCGTTGAAACCAACCAATGAAATGATCTACCCCATCACGAGAATTCATAAGATTACCGCGGCCTGTCGTCCAGATATGCTCTTTGAATACGATCAGTTGTATGGCGCGCTGTGCGCCACAGAACATTAAGGCAAATCACATACCGTTATTGCCTCACTCCGCGCCTTGATAATGCCGTAGTCCTTCTAAGAAGCTGCCGCGGTAGGGATAACCGCGCTATACTAGTTAGGCAAGTCTGAGGTCTCGTCGTTTAACGGGAATAACCGTCAGACAAATTCCGCTCCATCCAACAAGAAGGTCCATGCACCCACCGACCTCATATAAATCTCGAAAAAAGCTCTCATCTGCAATCTTACTTAGTCTTGCCTGGTAAAGTTTTCCCCTCCGGGTTATGTTTGAAGTCAAATTAACCGCACGCTCTCCACCCTCGGTTGGTTCCCTACCCAATTCCTTTAAGTTCAGCCTCGACAACTCCCCAAACCAAGACTTTGATTCTCATAGGGCCGGCGAGTCCTAAAGCAACATGCCCGATCCTCGTGCATCGTTTAGTTGAGACTAGACGTAGGATCTCTTCGAGCGACCACTCTTCCGTTCTGCATTAAACAACAAAACATCCTTGCAATGCTTTCCGTTGTTCGTCTTTCATATATTGCCAAGAATTTACCCTCTGACTTATGAATTACGAATTCCCCGGACTGCCTGTAATTCATTTACTGCCGACTTCCGAAGGCCAAACTAATAGATCCGTGAATCCTATAATTTCATCGCATTTTCTAATTATACAGAGCGTAGGCCTTGACTTGATGCACGTCCTAATGTTCTCAAAAATTAGACAGCTGCCGGTAGGTCAACCCCTGCCTAATTAAGCCCAGGAGCGCATCGCGCTATAAGGTAACGCGAGAACGACGGTCAGCCCCGTGGGCGACCGGCCGGCTCATTCAAAGTCAACTAGCGAGCTGTTTAACTTGCAACACAACTTAATATAGCGCTATTGAGCTGGAATTACCGCGCGCCTGCTGCACAACATTCCCTCCAGCAATGATCCTCGTTAAGGATTTAGATTTACTCAATTCCAATTAACCAGACTCAGATCGATCCCGTATTTTGATCTAATGTCCATACCTCCCGTGTTCAGATGTGATTGCGCGCCTGCTGTTCCTTGGATTGGTACCTTTCTGGTCAGGCTCCCTCTCCGGAATCGAACCCTAATTCTTCCGTTCACCTCACCACCACCATGGAGCATCACTATCCTACCATTCGATAATTGGATGATGTGGCAGAAATTTTGAATGAATGCTCGGTGCGCTAAGGCTGTGCGATCCTCTGAGTTATCATGAATCAGCTGCAGCAAACTGGGCAAGCCCGGCGCGACCTTATTAATAAATCATCCCTTCCAAAAGTGTCGGGTTTTTGCACGTATTAGCTCTAGGAATTACTACGTCTATCCGAGTAGTAGGTACCATCAAACAAACTATAACTGATTTAATGAGCCATTCGCAGTTTCACAGTCTGAATTAGTTCATACTTACACATGCATGGCTTAATCTTTGAGACAAGCATATGACTACTGCAGGATCAACCAGGTAGCATTCCTCGACGACGTCGCTGCCGCACGAGACCGACGGTACGCCCCCGTCTCCCGCTCGCTCCTAGGAACGAGGGATTGGCGACGAGAACGACCGCTGGCTAGCTCGAGGCGACAGTTTGAGTCGTACAAAACGCGTCGGGACGGGCAGATTGGAGCTCGACGCCCCTTGCCCTCAAGTGGACCGAATCCGAGAGCTCGGACAGTCGCCCTCGTGCCAAGGCCGCCGCGACGATTCGCGACGACCGTGGAACGTGGCGATGCCTTCTCCGTTCGTCCCGCGCAAAATCCACGCGTGTTGCGAAGACGAGCGCGCAACGAAATGCAAATACGTTAAGCCGTCAGTGCCGTGCGAGGTATGCAACACAGGAAACCGTCGTGCGACCAAGGCCTTGCGCCCTTGTGTCGTCTTGTATGAAGAGGCGTGCTTGGCAGGACGTCGCTGCTCGAGCAGGGATCCAACCTGACCGCACACGCCGATAACCACTCACACACCGTCTCGCGTCGCAAAAAACGCCCCAATCGCTTAGCCGAGGATCGATAGGAACCCGGCCCGGACGAATCCGTGCACGAGTCCCACCGATGCTGGCCGTCACGGCAGGAACGCCCCGCGTCGATAGGTACGAAAGGTAACCCTTGAATTCCCATCTCGCCGCTCACATTGGTTGTGAGTCCGTCTCGCCATCGGGTGAGGTGGAGGAAGCCCTCGAGGAGTGGAATCCCTCGATCAATGCAATACCATACCTCTTGCGAGGTGGGTCAGCCCCCACGTCCGTCCGGAGCACAATCATCCTCTAACGAACAGCTTACTAGACGGTTGGAAACGGGTCTCGGTAACTCACAACCTACTACGGTATGTTGCAGATTCACGGTTGCTCGATTGACCGACAACCCGCGCCAACGACGTTTTTTTGCATGTCCGTCTCCCTCAGTGCCCCGCGTCGATAGTTACGAAAGGTAACTACTGAATTTCCATCTCGCCGTACGCATTGGTTGTGAGTCCGTCGCGCCATCGGGTGAGGTGGAGGAAGACCTCGAGGAGTGAAATTCCTCGATCAATACAACACCATACCTCTTGCGAGGTGGGTCAGCCCCCAACGTCCGACGCTAAGACAACGCCCGTTGCGCTTGGGCAGATTCGTAGCGAGCGCACAATCATCCTTCAACAGACAGCTTACTAGACGGGTGGACACTGGTGTCGGTAACTTACAAGCCTACTGACGGTATATTGCAGATTCACGGTTGTTTTTTTGCCCAACTTGTTCCACGGCCGTTTTTTTGCATGTCCGTCTCGGTCAGATCCGGACGTGTCGTCGAACGAGTGCTGTGGAGGAAGCCCTCGAGGAATGAAAGGCCTCGAGCAATACAATATTTCTATCCTCTTGCGAGGTCGGTCAACCCCCACGCCCGACGACACGTACGCTGCACTGCGCTACGCTGGGCGGGTTCATTGCGAACGCCCGCCCTCCGCCCCTACGGCGCACCGTAATTCGTTAACGAACAGCTTACTAGACGATTGGACACGTGCCTCGGCAACTCACAACCTACTGACGGTATATTGCAGATTCACGTTTGCTCGATTGACCGAATTCACGTGCCAATGATGTTTTTTTGCATGTCCGTCTCCGTCCGGTGCGCCGCCCCGCCTTGCGACTCCGATGGGTCTATGCCGGTCCCCAATAATACGTACGAGCGGCGGGAACACTCGTACGAGGCCTACGGGACGAGGGGGGCCCG